>NW_019416325.1:0-423442 GCF_000390285.2 Anoplophora glabripennis | reverse complement strand
AAAATTTCGGTATAGTTGATGGGAAATTCGATTCTCTAAATAATTTTTCCTATGAACTATAGCGAAATTTTGCTTCGTTTTCGAGCTACAATTAAAAAACGGAAAGGGGTGCATTTTCACCCCTATCTCCAATTTCCACCCTCTAATTTAATAGCACTCCGCGGTTTTTTCATCTAAAATGACCATTTGAACGATTCACGTAATAAAATATCTTGAACGTCATAGTTCCTTTGAATATCCTATATTCAATAGCCTATTAGTAAACTGTACTTATTTATAGTTTAGGGTGACAACTTCGTCGAATGACTTATGGCAAATATACCAGTCTCTAAACATCTAGACATCCAGCACTTGGTTAACACCATCGGCTGTCAGGGACTTAACAGACAGTTATCATATGTCTTGCTACGATCAACACCTTTTTTTAACAAAGTTTAGTCCTTTATATATATTTGTGCTGGGGATATCCATCAATTTCAGCTATACAGACATCTCCTAGGTGTCATTTGGGGTTTTGTTTACTTTTCCTCCATATTTATATCTATCAACGTCAAAAACTGCTACACGAAATCCGTACGTTCACAAGAAATGCATATATTTCACAAAAAAAAAAAACCGCTTTTAACGTTACAAATTAGAATTATTTCCACAAAAATAGATGGAACGTCCACGAAATAAAATAACCCACACACACGGAATACAATTGTAAAATATTGATTATCATTCGACGTCCGCCTCCCTATTCCTTGTAAAACTTGTTACTTGTTGTCCGCCACAGAATAAAGAACTGTTTTCAAATAGCGCCGAACAAATCAATTGCATTTAAGTCAAGTGGATAAGCCACATGTGTCGATTATCAATGGGGCGGGGACACGACTATAGCCCTACTGACGTGTCTGTCAAATTGACATATTCAAGTCTATTCTTCCCCATAAAACAAGTGACTTTATTTCACTGAAATGCTCGAAATCAATTCAAACAAATAAACTCATACAAGATGCAACACCCTGTACAGAAACAACGAGTCGATATTTATACTGGATTTTGTGTAAAATCGATTAAAATTAATAAGACGCCGAAAAAGAATCATGATTCATAGCAATATTTTGTGACGACCAACGTAAATGATTGCTGCGAATGATGCCACACTTTCGAATGGGACTGTTCATTTATTTTCGTTTTTTTTTGTTTTAAGCTGGAATTTTATTTAAATCGCGGAAAATTTTCAGTACCAATTCTATCGCTCCGTTTCTATTAATTCAATTGTTAATATTTGATCCGCCATTATCGCTTTTCGCTAAGCTTTCCGGAAGGGAAATATGCAGGTGGCGATAAGAGGGGCCCTTCAGAAACCCTCAACTCCTGTTTTCTTAACTTACTTCGAGTGTTTCCCGAAGTTAACGGAAAAAATGTTATAACCGACAAACTGGGAAACAGTCAGTCTTAGATTTTTATTCGAGAGGTTCCAATAAAAAAATATTTTCCTAGAAAATTTTCGCGAGACAAATTTCGGTTCGAGCCTAAACTTAAACAATACGGGGTGTGAAAATTGATTGTTTTTTCTTCTCTTTTTATTATTATTATTTATTTCGTGCGTATCATTTGCGGTCTAATTCAGTTCAGTTCTTAGTTTTCCTAAATGACAACTTAGATTAAAGTAACACCCTGTATGTAGGTGCTCCGAACGGGAAACGTAACGCAATCGGTGCTTTTCTTAGTTTCCCACAAATAATAAACGAAGAACCGCGGAAATTTTAATTTTAGATAAAGAATAACAGGGTATTTGTCGTGGCAACATGAAATAAACATTTTTGTACATCTATAACGACGTTCACCTATATTCGCGATCGTTATGCTCCTTACTAGTTCTGAAAATAGTTTAACAAGCTGTATCCAATCCAGTATAAAAGCATTTTTCGAATTTATTTGGCACAAATATGTTTGAGCGACTGCATAGTTGAACATAACAAAGTTTTTTCACATGAAAACATTGGTACGTTCAAAATGCATTACATTTTCAGTTTTTTTTTCTCTATGTGGGGCGACACACTTACTAGGACTGCGAGAGAACACCGTAAGCTATGAACAAACGGTAACAAAGAATACACGTGTTTGTACGAGGTCGATATATCAGAAATATTTAAAAATTATGAAGGTACGTGATGCCACCAGACAACGTATTGGACGTTTTTTCAATATTCCCCCTCGCTCGAGCGGGTCCGCCTTTGAAAATAAATATACTGAACAAATATTTCTTTCTAATATCACGAACCCGAAGTGCCCGTAATATTTTCTTTACTGTCGAATTACTGAAGACATAATAAGGCGAAACAAACGAACCGTTATAAAAAAAATGTATTATGATTAATTTTTGAGGAAACAGAAAACGGAATGACACAACAAATACAGCGTAACTCTAAATTAATTTTTCTTGGCTGATCAAATTGAATTAATTATATGGAAGAATTTAATCCAACTCGGTTTGATTTCTGATTAAACTGCGAAAATGGCAACTCAGTACCGATGGTTCCGTTTAGATTTGAATATGTATTTCAGTCGTATTATTTAAGTTGGTATGTATGATAATTACGGGAGTACATGCAGCAAAACACGGATTTCTCGTAATTACGTCCCGAATTTAAACGTTAAAGCAACTTATCAGGTTAATTGGATATTAACAAGCGAAACGATTCTCCTGACTTTCCAAAATTCTCTTTGGTTTTTTTTGGTTATGATTCAAAAACTAAAAAAAGGATTAGTTTTTGTACGCGAGGCATTAAAGTTCTTGCGTACTGAACAAATTAAAAACCCTGTAAAGTAGAATTAACTAGTAACCATGTAAAACTGGTGCTTTATATCTCGTTACAAGGCAATGTATCAAAACGTACACCTAAATTATGTTTAAGGCATGTGCTACACCTATAAAAGCAACATTTTTAACTGAACTTTGTCTCTAATTTAAGTTTGACGGTGCATGTTCCTGAGATGGTTAACCTACTTACGGGTCGTTCGTAATCGATGTAAATTTTAGTAATGCAATCCGCAAATTTAGTCTTCGTTTAATTATTTAATTGTTTACTTCAACTACACTAACGCAAACGATTAAAGGGTCAAAAGAATTTCCGAAAATGTCCCGTGATTTTTGCCAGACTGTATTTAGGTGAAGAATGGTCGTATCGGGAATTATTCTAGTTTTTAGATCTTTCGATCTAAATGTAGCCCAGTAAATGAAATTTGTAATACATGTAAATCAGAAGGTAATTCGTTTCAGATTGAAACTTGGTTTAATCGTTAGTTTAGGCAAAAAGAAATAATAATTCCCAAAAAGTGTCGGTTTAAAACAAGATCATTTTAAAAAAACATTTATTTTCTTACGAGATTTTGCATTTGTTAGCGTTATAATAAAGGGCTCATTTGTTTCGTCTCGACTTATATTTTCAAGATATGCAATTTGAAATTGTAATTTCATTGGCTAACCTCCTCAAAACGGCGTATAGACAAATAGTGTAATTTGTTTATAAGGTTTTTCGTAAATAACTTTGCGAAGAATGAATATTTTTTAAAGCCGTTTTGATATTCGTAATTCTGGTAATTTTTCACGAGTTAAGAAAAAAAAATGTTCTAGGACCATTTTTAGCCGACAGCATTTTTTTTTAAATTCATAACTTGTTTATTTATTTATTTATTGATAAATAGATAGACAGACGGACAGACAGACAGACAGACAGACAGACAGACAGACAGACAGACAGACAGACAGACAGACAGACAGACAGACAGACAGACAGACAGACAGACAGACAGACAGACAGACAGATAGATAGATAGATAGCTTAGATAAATATAAACATTAAGAAATTTCGGTAATAAATCAATCAACCCTTAAACTTCATAATAACGGTGAAAGATATCGGAAAAAATGTATTTTATAGTAATTTTTAACCCTTTAGAAAACGTCCTCGAAAACATTTTTACATCTGGAATGTGGTGGGGGTAAGATAAAACCAATTTTAACATTTTTTATTTAATCTGGGGTAGCGCGTGAAAATAATAACAACTGCACGATCCATTTTGCTTTGCAATAATTAATTGTTATAAGCTATTAATTTTGTAAAAAAAAAAAATTTCGCATTTTTTCGAGAAATAATTTTTCACCATGGTACCAATAAACAATTTTCTTAAAAAACAATATTTTTATGTAAAAAAAAAATCAGAAAAGGACATATTTTTGATGTATAAAGTTTATTTTAATGAGAATTTTTGGATGTAATATGCATAATAGTATTATTTTTTAACATTAAATTAAATATTATATTTTAAAACAGGTAAGTAAATTAAAACACATCATAATTAAAATGGAAAAAATATATTTTTTATGGTTTTCTCACATTTTTACCGCAAATAACGTTTAAATTAATGGAAAAAAAAATTCAAAAAATTTTCGAAATTTTTCGAAGTTTTTTTTTTTTGTTTTTTTTTGGAAAACCTTCCGGACATTGAAGAAAACAAAATCCAATTGTTTCCAGCACGATTTGGCTTTTTCGTCCTATGCTTCTGTTCATCAACTTTTAATTAAATTAAAATTAAAGTTGATGACCCAAACCAGATTTCGACCCCAATTCATACCATTTTTTTTGACAAATTTCTAATTAATTTTTGTGCAGTCTATGATCACTTAAAAAACAGTTTTTTTTTCAAAACTACCCTTTTTCTTCTCTGAATTAAATTTCAATTTTTTTTCCATAAATTTAAACATTTGTGGTCAAAATGTGAGAAAACCTCAAGAAATTTTTTTTTACCATTTTAATCATGATTATGAAGTGTTTAAGCTCAAAAAACGTGCCCTTAGAAAAAGTGGACTTAGAAAAAAAAGAAAATTTGCAAAATTTTTTCCTCACGCTCTATGTCTTAGAATTGCATGATAACCGTAGTTTCTAAAAAATTTCGACCGAAAGATCTAAAAACTAGAATCTTGGAGCTTCAAAATGCTTTTCTTTAATTCCCGATACGACCATTTTTCACCTAAATACAGTCTGTCAAAAATCACGGAAAAATTTCGGAAATTCTTTTGACCCTTTGTTTATTGTTTGCATTAGTTTATTTCACATTACCTTTGAATATATCGATTGCGACGCGGTTTCCAACCTATTTTAAGTTTTTTATCTCCAATTTCAATTATTTGAGTTCCTAAAGTCGAACGTATTTTTTGCACCCGTTTAGTTCTATCGCTGATTTAGCATAAATCAGTGAATGCAGCGCAAGCGAGATGCCGACCTTCCAGAACAAATCCGATGAGAAAAATTATTTGCAATTGTAGAACATTAAAACTTTAAGTAAACCAGTCGCAATTCGTCGTTTCTTGTCAAAATACAGTAAAAAAAAATTATCAAACCGGAATTTTTGATCGGCGTTTCTTCTATTTTTTTTTAATTAAATACGAGGGTGCTTTATGACGAATATATATGTACGTGATGTGACCAGTTTAGCTGTAAAATACATACCACCGTAAAAATATTTTATCGACGTATAAAGACAGAATTGGGTTATATTTTTTGCTGTTAATGGTAATGATACCACAAAGATTTTATTGGCGGTTTTTACTACCAAGACGTACATTGTATCACCAAAATAACTACAAAAAATATCTTAATTTTAAATACATCAAAAACGCTTGGCCACATTTTCTGAAACATGTACTTGTACAAAACTAAATTAATTTCTCTGCGAATCTTACACTGTGTTAAACAACATCAATTACAAATTTTGATTGGAATTCGCCAAGTTTTTCAATCAGTATAAGTGAAGTTCCGTTATTTAATAGTGAAATAAAATGAATGTCAAGCATTAAACTGAAATTCGATGTTTAACGTCGATTACGCTGATTAATATTAGTTGAAACTCTCAACAATACGTTTCGACGTACGATTAAACCAATATGTTTGAGTTGTCTTAAATTATCGATAACTTTCAACAAATTTTAGCAAGCAATGGGAATAATGTATCGCACAGAATTGCTTGATTAGTTTCTACCAACTGAAAATGTAAATATCGTTTAAAATACAAGAAAAATACATATTAGTTTGCTATACAGGGTGTCATATTAACGTCGGACCCGAGAGACGGCATTTTTGAAGTTAAGTATGTTTTTTATACGGACATTATTCCAGGAATGCTTCAATAAGCAAGATGGTCAAGTTAAAAACACTACTATTTTTTTTATATTGCCGCAACTAATTGGAGATTTGTAACTAATCATTACTTTTCTACAACCTCAATTTAAAAAAAAAAAGCGATTCAAACAAGAAATTAGTATGACATACTCCACCCTGTGCTTTGATGTAAAATAATTTTTTTTTCTGAGGGTGTTTAATTAATTTTTTTAAGTTAAAACTGTTTTTTTAGCAATAATCCATAGTTTCTTTCATGATTCTAAAGACATGAAAAAAAAAAAACTAAAAATCCTAGATCCTGTATGAATTTTTTTAACAGCCCTTGGAAATTTTGCCAAATCCACATAAAATAAAAAAATATACGCAAAGACATAATTTTTATAGCAACGTACTTACGTAAGTATACCACACCAATTTTTTATTTCCGCAGACTAGCCCGTAAAAGGTTTTGGCAACTCTGAAGGTAAAATTGCCAATACAAGACCTTAATCTTATTTATTATTTGTTTGGGGTAGTTCGTGTTTTAGGGAAAGCCCCATTATTTATTGAATCATTACGTATCCTTTTTGTATCCCATCAGGCTGTTTAGTGGATTTGGTCAAAAAATCTAACCGTTACGCTGAACTCTTTGGAATATTTACTCGACTAAAAAAAACTTTGTTCCTTTCACAGCGATATCTGTCTTCCAATAAATATTTATCTCGACGACTAATTGGTTCGAGAGTAGTACTAAGTTCGCCGTTTGGCGTGGGATTTGAATTTTAGAAAGGGAGATAGGGGGCGAGCCCCTTCGTGAAAAATTACAAATGCAAAGCTGATGAAGGTGCAAGTAAATCAGTTGATAATGTCGATGTGGTCTTAGCGTGAGCTCATATCGAGAAAATGCAGCTTTTGTTCCGACATAACACGAGCAGTGGGAATTTTAACAAAAAGCCAGTAAAGCGGGCATAATAAATCCCGGTGAGACAGGGTACATGTATCCGGGACCGGCACTGAAAGCGCATATATTAGAGCTACAGCCTGATCAGTGTGCGACCGTACGAGCTACAAGAATGGCCCAAATACTAAAACTAGGACGGTGCCGCGCGATGCTGTGCCTCACTCGTCATCCTTATTGCAGATAAAGATGTAATATGTACCTAACGCGAATAAACCTTCATTTCGGCCACCATTCTTACGATAAATACGCGTTAATAATTTTCCTGTCGTAAGTTTAAGGCACGGACTTAAAAAACCTCAGTATACAGGGTCAATTTTAACGAATTGTTCAAATCTTATGCAATCAGTGTTTAGGTTTAATCAATTTATACTCGTGGCTAAAAGATATTTCCCTCAGTGTGGAAATTAAAATACTCAAATATTTTCTATACGTGCATGTTTGTAGACGGCCTTTATTTATTGTTTCTTGATAAAGATAACGCTCAAAACTTTTTAAATGCGAGTTTTTAATAGATTATTGTGCAGTTAGATAAACTAATGGGCATTAGCAACCAAATTGTTCTCCTTCTTCCGGTTTAAGTGGAAGTGCATTAAATTCTGCGATTTCAAATCAATTTAATGGGAATAAATGCATTTCGAGCAATTTTAATTTAGTAAATAAGTCAATAAACAGTCTAGGTGATTCTTGCTTATCGGACTTCCTGGAAAATGGACCTATTTATTAAAAGGTGATTCAGATTATCGTTTTACAGCAACGTTTTAATTTCCAATTAATTCCGCAAAACTTAAAACGAAAAGAAAGATGTTTGAAAAATAATTATACACCCCTTGCACAAAAAAAAATATAAAACAAGTTGGTTTGGGTCACGATTTTAAGATGTTTTTTTTAAATATTCACTTCCGGTTAAACCTTTTCACAAACTTTTTGATTGCCAGGCGGGCTTCGTGAAAGATAGTCCCATTCCCTTTATAATTCAGTCTTGGCCAACGGCGACAATTTTTTTGTTTTTATGAAATATATCGTCTTCTTTAATTAGGCTAAAAAAAATATTTTTAGGTCTGTCTCGATTATGTGAATCACACTGTATATTGGTACATTTATGTTCAAATAACCTTGCGTAAGAATCCGATGGAATTTTTATAACAACAACACTCAAAAATTCATTAAAATCGGTTCTAGGTATAGTTTTCGCAAAATAATTTTTTGAAAAAAATTTTGATAAAAAATTTTCGAATTTTCAAAATGTTGCACAGCCTCAAATAAAGCATCTAGATACTTTATACTTTTTTCACATAGAAAAGACTCAACCTTTCAAATGGTTTTTGAAAAATTGAAATCGGTTAATTAGGACGGCCTAGTGATGTAAATGGTAAAATGACAAATTATTACTTACATAAATTACTGTGAAATTACCGTAATATTACGCACCGCGAGATAACGGATGTAATTTATGTAATTTTTGTAACTTACGTAAATTATGTAATTTACTGTAATTAATGTTAATCTACACTTAATTTTAAATATCGCGCCAATTTCTTTTATTTTAACAATATTAGCATTCATTCTGAAGAGTATGGTGATAGTGAGGATGAGGACCCGGATTATACAAGCTCTAAGAATAAGGTATTACCTGAAAGAAATGAAGGATTTGAGACAAAATGTAATGAAAAAAGGCGTGTTATTGTTATACAAAATATTTCACTTGAAAAGGTTTGTTTTTCGTTGTTGCATTTTTCGTTCGTAATTTTGACTAAAATTTAGGTTGACCATGCAAAGACCGAACTGACAGAAATAGATAGAACGAAAGAGGTAGAAAAGGAAACAGAAATAAAGGACGAAGAATTAAAAACTGTTAATTGTAATACATTCTACCAAAAAAGGCCTATGTCCCAGAAAAACAAATGCTTAAAGAAACAAAAGCTGTTTTAAATAGAAACCTAAATATTTGTATTTAGATTTGATTTATTTTATTTTTACTGCTGCACTTATATGAATGTTACTTATATGAATAAAAATTTTAATTTTTTGCATAAAAATCGACAAATATTATTTTTTAATCATTAAATTGCAGGACTAGTTTTATAGAAACTGAATACTGAGAAGCTAAACAAGCTGAGTACACTTAAAATTTAAATGTCATAAATTACAAGCTAATTTGTAACTTACGTGAAATCTTACCAGTAAAATTACATTTCCATAAATTACAAGTAATTTAACATCACTAGGACGGCCACAGTAAATTTTTAAGTTAACACTTTTTTTTATTTTTAAAGGATCAGATTACATTACTGATGAAATGCACACCATATTTTCAAATTTTATTGACTATTTACGGTGAAAAATTATAAATTTGTTCACCATCTAATCAGCAATGCAATGATCTTGAATTTTAGCTCTTTACATTTTTTTGATACAACTAACCGTTTTCGAGAAAATCACTGCTGATTGAACGGTAGTATTGTCACTAGTTAGCAGTGATTTTCTCGAAAACGGTTAGTTATATGAAAAAAATGTAAAGGGCTAAAATTCAAGATCATTGCATTGCTGATTAGATGGTGAATAAATTTATAATTTTTCACCGTAAATAGTCAATAAAATTTGAAAATATTGTGTGCATTATTCCTAAAAAATAAAAGACTTAACATCCTGTAAGTATATCGAAAACTAAGCATTTGTGGACCTACACTTATAGGAAAAAAAGGCTTATTTTGACCTCAAAAATACGCCCCTAAATTCTGTACTGAATTTTGAATCGCCCTGTATTAATGGTGAAAAGATGGCTATGACAATTTTATTCCCAGCCTTTGGCACTACCTTTCCTACCCTTACCCATCCACATTTTCTTTTACTGATAATAAAGTAAAAACGTTAAATTACAGCACTGCATTAAACCATATCGTGTTATAAATTAATAAAGACGTAAGAAAGCAATCTAGCCTACAACAAAATCAAGACAATGCTCACCTTTAACTGCAACTTTCATATCGCTTTGTCTCATCTCCACACAGGATAGAAAGAGCATCGAACCAATACTCAGTAGCACTACAGTTATTAAAAGTTTGTTTACACTTTTCACTATTTTTTAAATACGAAGCGTTTAATTATATTAAAAATTCACTAAAATAAATCAAACGGACCCGACGCCACACAACGGTAACCACTGACACCTATTACTTTGAAAACTGCATTCGTGCTTCGAGGAATTGAATTTGAATTATTTGCATGAAATGTTTGTATTAAATATTTGCAATTGTAAATGTTTAGAGTTATCAAAAGAATGAAACACGCATCTATAAACAGATTAAAGTCGGTGAACAAATAAAAACGTTACGTTTGCAACTCTAGTAAATTGTCAATACTGGAAACAATATAATACAATTGATTTTACTCAAAGAAATGCATTATTTTAAAATTTGTCTTGACAAATCACACGATCGGAATGTATTTTCTTTCTACGTATGAACTCTATCAAAATAAATCAATCTGTAACTTATTTTAGGAAACGTTTCTATCGCACATAGCTACATACATATTATCATTTATTACAGTAAAACATTGTGTGCAATTCTAACAAAAACAAATCCATAAAAAGAAACGAAAAACTTTGAAACGCTGGAAAGATGGCTGTGACAATTTTATTCGTTAGTTGGCACTACCTTTCCTACACTTACTAATCTAATTTTTTTTTAATTATAGTAAAGTAATGTTAAATTATAAAATTTCATTACAAACATATTGTTTTCTAAAACAACAACGACGTAAAAACGATTCATACCACAACAAAATCAAAATAATGATCATAACCTAACCTTTAGCGGCAGCTTCCAATTTGCTTCTCATCTTCACACGCACAAAAACAGTGTCAAACACAATAACAAGTAGCACCACAGTTATAAAAACGTTCAAAATTCACTATTTTTTAAATACGAAGCGTTTAATTACATTAAAAATTCACTGGAGATAAGTAACACCTAACCCACGCGACACACCGTTAGCCGCTAACAGTGGCGAAATAGATAAGCTTGCATCCAAAAAGTTGAAGGTCGACGCCTGCCTAGCAAGAAGAACCGGAAAAAACTGCATTCCGAGTATTCGGACTTCCAGGAATTGGGACGGTTTGACCTATTTTAATTATTTGCACGTATAACCGGTATTAAATAATTGTGATTTTAAAGGAATTTTAAACTGGTTTATTTTTGCAAGATAATTGACTAATGAATAATGCGACTATTACTAAATCTTTACAATATCAGTGTATATTATTGAATACTCCAAATTATATACCACGGAAATGTATCATTTTAATAATTTTTAATATAAAATGGCGTTTCTAATCTCATCATAGATTTTATTTAAACGATTTGTAACAATTTTCAACACAAATTTGTCTCTCATTCAACCACTAAAACACGAATTTATTTACGTTGCATAAATAATTATACGAAATTATTAATAATGTGTAACGGCATTATTAATAATTCCGTGTAATCGGTTACAAGCTCAAAATTAATTCATATGCTTTACGGAATAGCCGTAAAATATTGTCACTGTTAATAACCAGATACTTAGGTATAGTTTTTAAAATAATAACAGACAGATACCCTTTATTATTTTTGTTAACAAAATAAGATCTTACTAACTTGGTGGTGGTTCTTCCTCTCTCTAACATAGCCTTTTTTCTTTCTCTCTCGGTGGTGGTTTGGTCGTGCTCTGACATCTTCACGACTCCAGCTTTATTATCAGGAACCCTAAGGACCTACCAACGAGCAGGGTGCGACGATGAAGTTGTGACCTTGAAGTGTCCCCCGGGAACCAGCATATCCATCGAAGTAGCCCAGTATGGGAAATCTGCCCCTTCCAAGTCACTATGTGGGGTCAGGTCCACCCCTTCCGCCATTTCCAGGATGTCCTACAGCTACAACGTGTCCTGCTTATGGCCTAATGCTATCCAGGTCAGTATTTACGTGTATTTTATTGGATTTACTAACTCTGGATGTATTTTTGACTAACTAATCTTTTTTTATTATCACTGTGGTTGTTTTGTACCTTGTGCAGCATATGTCAAGTGTTACTGGTGTTAAAAATAACAAAGATGAAAGGATATATTAAATTTAGGTTAGATCAGGAGAGAATTTGGAGTAAACAAAAATTTAATGTTGTCCTTGTTTTCGTACTTGTGAAATGTTTTTATTTAAATGTTTTTTCTATTTTGTATGTAAATTTGTGATAAGTTTGTACAATAATTGTTTTTGTGGTTTGTTAAGTGTTGAAATGTAATTTTGTACCGTTCTAGGACTTTTACAATGTTCTATAACCGCATTTTGTAAATAGCACTGGGCACAAGATTGATAACGCTCTTGGAACTAATAAAAGTTGTATAAAAACCATCTTTCTTCCAAAAATATATGAGACGGTCCTTTATTTATTATAATTTATTATTAAGTGTACCCGAAATATTTTTGGTAAAATATTACGTTTCCTCTATGGGCGTATCTAAAATTAATATTAATTTTATTGTGAACTGAGGAAGAGAGAGAAAAATAAAGAGGCCATTTATCAAAAAAGACAGGATACTAAATGACGTTGACCGATGAATCAAACCTAGCTTGTTAACTACACCAGAGTAAAAATAAAACATATCATGACAATTTTAATTAAATAAAAACATCAATTCGTATCGTGAGATTGTAGCTTGTTAAAACTTTTCCTAATTGGACCAGACTGCTATGCTTTTAACTAATATATAACAAATAAATATCATGTACTTTTCTGGAAAATAGAGAAGCCAGTCAGACATGTCCGATATAAAAGAAACTAGAAGAGCTACAACTGCTCTCAAATATTTTTCTTTTCAGAATGTTAGGTTATTAGGATACGATTTTATCTAAACTCAAGAATTTAACAAGAATCGTTCATATATTAAATGGTTATTTATTTAAAAAAAAAGATTTACTCCCGCAAAAAATTGTTGACACAATATTGAAGAAACTCAATTAAAAATTTCAAACGTTCGCAATAAAGTGAATATTAATTTAAATTGTATTCAACAGGAATTTATGATCAAAATGAAGGCCTTTTATTTTACATTTACCACTCATATTGTACAGGGAGATCCATAAATCTCATATATTTCCAATTTACTCGTTTATTGTCAAGATATTTGATTGAAGAAATATATAAACGTATGTAAAAAGTCCCTCGGAATCAGAAAATGTTATCGGCAAAACAAGTGAACTTTATTTAGAAATTTTTTGCCACACTTAAATATTACAGTAAATATGTATTACCCTTTGAAAAATACATAGTAAATGAAAACCCAAGTGATTTCCCCAGCAAAGTCGTGAACAATTTTTTTTTAAACTATAAAAACTGCAAAAAATTACATTTTTTGTTTTTTTTATAATATCTCGAAAAATAATCATGGAATCGTCTTACTCTCAATAGGACTTTTGCAGAGAATAAAAAAAAAACTATAAAATGTTTTTTTTGCGACCCGATCGGTTCATTTTTTACAGAGAAAATCTGGAAAAACCTCTAAAATAGAAATTTTTATCAAAAATTCATAACCGTCAAATTTGAAGCTGGAAAAACAATCTTGCGGAAAATGATCATAATGTCATTTTTTGCAGGTTTTTTTGTTAGAAAAAATTGTTTACAACTTTGCTGGGGAAATCACTTAGGTTTTCATTTACTAAGTGTTTTTTAAAAGTTAACACATGAAATTTGCTGTAATATTTAAGTGTAAAAACAGTCTCTTTTTTCGCTTTATTGGTTGACCGATTTTTTTAGAAATAACATCCTGTATCTCTGCACAAAATGATACAAGACCACATTAGAAACATTTCAGCGATAGTAGTTCATTTGTTCAAGATCCGGTTTGACCGGAAATTGGTTTCACCAGTATCCAACAACGAGACATTAAGCTAAATCACGTTTATTTGACAACTAAAGCTGTCTAAAACCGTCTGTGAAAGGAATTTGATTATTTTTAGATCGTCTAAAGTTTACCCTTTATGAGAATACAACTAATATTTATCTAAAACTAACATATATTTTAAAATTCATTGGAAAAGTACTTACAAAAATCCAATGAATACAATCATGTGGGGTCGCTGAATCCGATTCAGGTGACCATTTGGTGAGGTTAAGTCATGATTGGATGTGACCTTAAGGACTCTAAGATAGTGAGTTGATGATTTTGGTATTCATGAAATCTGGTTTTCATGATTTTGAGGGCATAAAAATGGCTTTGACCTAGGAATAACCTTGAACGTGGTCTTCAAGGTCAAGTCCAAGGTCATCAGATGGTAGTCCCCGATGACCCAAATAACTTTTATAGAGGCGATTTTCCCGACGTCTCACTATCCTGATGAGATACCAACCTGAGAATATTAATAATAATAATAATGTCTTTATTAGCAGAATACATATATATTGAGAAGGGGATTTAACCTTCAACTGAACTTGAAAATGGAAAAGTAACTCATCCACATCTTCGAACGTAAAATTTCTCGCTCTTTAAAAATCCGGAGTCAGAAATTGTATCAACATCAAAAGCCAAGAGTTGACCTTCAAATAACCTTGAGTTGAGTTACCTTCGTCAAATAAACATGGGATTCGGATTCAGCGACCCCAAAAACGTCTGGGTATGGTGGTCTAGTCTAGTATTCAGTGTATACATATACGAGGTTAGTCAAAAATAAATACTTAAATTAATGTTCATTTATTTTTCTGGGAGCACATTCCGATTCTGCAGGATTTTTTAGAATAAAAATTAAACTTGGGATAAAATCTTCACGTCTACTTCTGATAACACGTGAAACGAGTTTGTGGAAATTTTTAACTTGTAGTTATGAAAACTGTGAGAGAAAGAGAGAAAAGAATTAGAGAAATATTTAATTTGTTTTAAGTCCGTAAATGATTATTAGCGTAATTTCTGTTTACGAATACTGTTAGGTAGAGTATTCTAATGCGTAGTTCAGCCTCGAACATCCTCGAATGGAGGAGAAAATCCAATAAACTAAAATAATATAACCAAATTGCCAACTTGGCAAGTGGCAAATAAAGGAAATCGTAGTTGTTGAAATTTCCAAATAAAATTCCTGTTAGACAACTTCTTATCTTTTGTGTCTGAATCAAACCGAGGTAGTGATCGATAGATAAGTTAATATTGGTTCTGTACTTGTTAAATGGGTTAAATCCGGTGAAACTACATTTCTGCTAGAAACAGGCAGTGGCGGCTCGTTCTAAGAGGAGGCTTACAATTAGTCGTTTTGTATAAAATAATTATTGTGTTTTATTACAGTTCTCTCCCTTAACAAAACTTTTAGACCAGGACGGATCTGTCGAAATATCCCACTTCTTGGATGTAAGAGGGGGCAGCTAATTTTTGCTGCTATCTTCAGTACAACTCGCATAATAAAAGTGTAGATCCCTAGAAAGTTTTTTCAGGCCACGAAAACTATAAAAGTCTAAAGCAGGGCACACACATCAAAGCGCAAAACTTAAACAATCAGAAATTTGACATGTGTACAAACAACTTGATTGTGCACAGCTATATTTAGTGTAAATATTTTGAATACCACTGTGGGCAGATATCACGTTCCACTTCCGACACATAGAACACTTTATTGGCCCTATGCTGTACCATTGTTTCCTGTTTCGTCCTGTTTTATATTCCCCTTTGGAGGCGTATGCAGGATATATATCAATACTCGGTGGGAACTTTGGAAAACTCCACACTATGAGATTTTCATCATATAAATGTGTCTCCAGATAAACAAGACATAAGCATGTCTGTGTATGAAAGGCTTTAGCGTATGCGGTATTATTCCCACACCAGATTTTTAATAATTGACTTTTCAGGGCAAAATTTAGATATAGTTTCATATATTTATATTAATTAAGTGGGGAAAGAGTTTTTTGTCTGTGTCAACTACCGTTCCTTACCCTTTTGTCTTTCGTACAAAAAAAGATGGTGTAAAATATATCGAGAAAAACGAGTCCACAGTTCCACAACGTTAAACCCTTGTATCGATTTTAAGTAACGTTCTTGATGTTATGCAGGCGAAATTTGAAGAAAAACCATCCCTTTTTACGAGATAGACCCCTAGCGGGTTGCATTTTGATGTAGACGTGAATCAAGTAATATTAATTTAGAACTTCTGCCGCGTTTACACTAACATATTACATTTTTTTCTTTGACTACCCTAAACAGAGATCATTTATGCAATTAGAGAACTTCCGGACGAGACTTATATGCGGTAATTTTGGTAATAGATATAAATTAGGAAGACCCGTTCTTTTTTATAAGGTCTTTAGTCAGATACTTTTTTTTTATTATATTCTGCCTTTCTGTTGTAAATTTCTAAATGAACCCGCCACGGGATAAGTAATGTAGGTGAACGTCGGAAAGGTGTTTTAATCTTTTTTTATTCGATATTGCCTGGCATAGCTGAAATTTCTTTCATCCCTATTTCTCTTAGGCCCTGATATTAAATTAATTTTAAAACGACCTTATTAGGTACCCAGTTCCAGTCCAGACCATATTTAAAATAAAACTCCAGGATTTATTCTACTTGTTAGTCTAATATTAATGATTTCCCTGCATATCTTGCTCGTTTTTGCTACACTTTCGAATCCCAATTTAAGGTATTTATAAAACCTTCGAACTTGTTTATAACTTCTATTGTACTCGTAGTGGCCACTTCTTGTTTGAAGAAACACAAGAATTTATTCTACTGATGAATTTAATACTGATTTCACTAATATTTTACTTGTTTGCATTTTGTCAGATTTTTACTACACTTTCGAATTCTAATCTAAGGTATTTCACGATATTGTGACATTTTTATGAGTAAAATTGTACTCTCATCGTTTATTTCATTTCTAGTGATGTCATTAGAGTATTTATTGCCTATTTTTTATAAATGTTATTTTGGAAGGTTGGGTGAAATTTATCCGAAAAAGTTAGCCTTTGAAGAGCGGAGCAGTAATTAACACAAGAATTTATTCTACTGATGAATGTAATACTGATTTCACTAACATTTTACTTGTTTGCATTTTGTCAGATTTTTCCTACACTTTCGAATTCTAATCTAAGGTATTTCACGATATTGTGACATTTTTATGATTAAAATTGTACTCTCATCGTTTATTTCATTTCTAGTGATGCCATTAGAGTATTTATTGCCTATTTTTGATAAATGTTATTTTAGAAGGTTGGGTGAAATTTATCCGAAAAAGTTAGCCTTTGAAGAGAGAAGCAGTAATTAACACAAGAATTATCCGAACGTAATTCCTATGTGTGCATGTTGGTGTAGCATTCAAAGAGAATTAAGTCTCTTTAAACAGTTAAAAGTTTGGGTATAATTGGGCCAATATTTGTACAACTTTTGCTTGCAGAGCAAGAGTTGTAATTTATGTCAGTTTGATCGAAAATTTAATTAATTGTCTGGTGTTTTAGAGCAAGGCGATTTCACGCCAGTTGAATTCCATTAAAACGCCTCAACGACGGTCGACTTCTTTATTTTCACCCTAGCACCAATTAACAAAACTATATCAAGCAAGGATACGCACAAAGATATAAAGAAAAAAGAATATACGGGGTATTCGTGATAGAGTTGAGACAGCAACTTATTGCATTTTGATCGCCCTGTATATTAAATTTGTCTCAGACTTGTCCAGTTCGTAATGAAAGAGTGCAGACGAAATGAAGTGACATTATACTCGGTGTCGGGTCAGTAATTCGGTGGCCGTCAAAGATCAAGAGTGCTCTTTTAAGGCCCAATATAAACTCCAAGACGGTGGCGGTGCTTAAAATGTATTGAGGACTCCAAATAGACACTGCGGTGGCAACCAACATCTCAATAACATGAATAGAGATACTGTTTACTCGCAGTTCGAGTGTTTTCCATTCAATGACCCGGCTTAATTTCGGTTCTCCTCATTCGCAGTTGCATTTTATCGGGCTGGAAGTTGGACCGTTTGACCATTTAGCCAAATTTGTTGTAAAGTCATAGCTTAAATTCTGGGGCTTTATTTTCTTGCGCTGGCCTAGTACGTGGTAAACCGGAAGTGCTCTATAAAGTTCCTACGGATTTATCGGTCATTTGCCGCTACATTGCCACTTATTTGATTAAACAGCCAGAGAGACTTAGAAATTGCCCAAAATAAAACTGACGGTATTACCCGGGAAACAATCAAACCGGCTAACACCTACGGCAAAACATCTGCCTGCACATCTATTTTGATCGATGTTCCGGAATAAAACAAAAAGATCGGTGAACACCTCTTTTCAAAACAAAAATAATTCTTTATAATCTCTCTTTCTCTCGGTGATGCACACACAGGGTGTTCCATTATGAACGGAACAACTCAATGGGATCGAAACACAAGAAAATTGTGCCAAATAATGCCTCGATGAAATATTATTTCTCGTTAGTTACAATTTTAGCAATGTTTCGAAAACCAGTTTGTAAGCATTGGTAGAAGAGGGACCTGTGCCGTAGTGATGGAGTATATTATAAATATAATTAACTTTTTTGTATTTCACAATATGGATAAATTGACTAAAAATGTAAAGATGATAATTAATTTAGAGGCAAGAGAAACGCATCTTATTGTTTTAAGTTCTAGTGCGGTTTTAATTCTAAATAAGGTTAGATTAAAGTAGTTCCACTAGTAAAGTGTAATTAGCACCTTCTAGTTTTTTAAATTTTCAACTTGATTGGTAAAATGTTTCTGTATAGATTTTTAAAGCTATTTCATCTTGTAGAGCGAAAAGGAGAAACATATCATTAATGCATGTTTGATGACAACATTGTTGTCTCTGTGATTATACAGGGTGTGTCTCCGAATTCGACTGCCAAACTTCTACAGGGTGTTTCTTAGTCAAAGTTGTCGCAAGATGTTATTTTAATATCTTCTAAACCAATTAAAGTATAAAGAATGATAGCAATGAGAAAAATTATGGGTCTACAGGGTGTTAGAAGTTTGACTGCCTTAATTTTAACAGACGATAGAATACATTAAAATAAACAAAAAAACCTTATACGACATGGGGCCTAAACTCAACCGTTTACGAGAAAAAAATTATCAAAATCTCCTACTTGATACACAAATCTGGAATTGGACCGTGTCTGAGTGTTTTTTTCGTGCCGCTATTCCTTTTCTTGAGGTGTTTTCCAGCGCATCGAAAATGATGGTGGACATTTTGAGCATATGTTGTAGTTTGTTTTGTACTAGTGCATTTAAATATTACTGAATTTCGCTTTTTAGTAAATACCTGAATTATTTTTACTACGTATGATTATTTGGAGTACGTGAATCTTCGGATACTCTAATTACATATTTTTTAAATTCATAATTTGTTTAAAAGTTAAGTCCCTGTTTTAAGAGATTCATAATTATTAAAATTCGAGCTAAAATTTAAGCACAACGCTATCTTCGTACTACAAAATCGATGTTATTTACATTTTTTCCTTAGGACAAGTCTGCCGCGTGCACACGTGGTATGCATCAGATGTTTAGCGTTAGGTTAAGAGCTGAGTCACGTTGTGATGAATCTCCCCAATATTAATACTCGCTGTATTTTGGAAATTGTTAATCTTACGCCTCTGTAATATACAACTTTTTTGTTCATTTATGATTACTCTACCTCATGCTGAAGTAATGGCAGTCAAACCTCTTACACCCTGTAGAAAAAGTTTGCTACATCAAAACTTACATTTTGCAGGAGACAATTCGACAATTTCGTGATTCTGTATAAATTATTTTTCATTTATTGGGTATTTTCACTTCATTGGCCTTAACTGGGAATCTTTGACCTGCCCTTGTTGTTCTCGAGCTAGGGTCTGTGGAGACGAAACCACCATTGAAACTTCTAGCTAAGGCCATGGAAGTGAAAAAAATCTGTATAAATGAGTCATCATACCCTAAAAGTGTCTACCAAAGATACTGAAATATATTTGAAAGAAACAGGTCATTTTTTATCCGAGGACACCCTGTAGGTGTCCGGCAACCGAGTTGAGGGCGACTCGCGTTGGTATTTATATGTAGTACGTAAGAATGGTCTAATACTAACCCTCTAATTATGGAATTGGTCGAGTTATGTGTACGGAGCCTGTACAAATAGCTGTAAATATATTTGTAAAAGCTTCGCTTGTATGCTTATTTACAGAGTAAGTGGGAAGGATCTGAAGGCAACTGGGGGAGAGTAAGTGATCATTATAGCTTAATATACATGTATTCAGTTATATAGGCCCATCGCTGAACACGCTAGGTTGCGACACAACAGCTTATTATTTCGCTTAACTCGTAGACCCAATTTCGTGTCTTTGCCATTTGGTTTAACAGTGTTTATGTGTACGGTTTAGTGGTTCATTAGCACTAAAAACAGGATGCGCCACAAATTTATTCAAGAATAATAAATAATATAACATTCTTACTATACAAACAACCGAGAATACTTCTTTGTGCGACGTGAATTTGTTTTATATCATGCGAGCTCGTCTCTGTCGAACGGGGCAACTCTTTTTTTATTCACTTTCTGCAGTGTATTTCCTTGTTCGGAAACTAATGCCTAAGGTCAGTTACAGCGAACATGAGATATAAATCTTCCTGGGCAAAGCACTTATTTTATTTATATTGCCTTTATATAAATGCGGATGGACAGTATCTATGTACTACATTGTTTGTGTCATATACAGAACAGTGGGACCACACATCAAAACTTATTTATTTATCTTTAAAATGCGAATTCCGTTTTATTTTGAATTTGTGACGGGATCCTGTTATTTTTTTATTCAATCTCGCGTACTAAATTGGAAAGACAAACTAGATTTTGGGCCTCGTGAAACAAAATTGCATAAATTGCTACCTATTTCACTGGGAAATTTTCGGTATTGATATTAACATCGGCCACTTGTAGAGAATTTAAGCATAAAACGATATGTGCTTTTGCAGATAGAAAAAGCTTGCACAAAAGGGCGTTTGTGTAATAACTTAAATTCCATAAATATCGCAATTTACCATATTCGTAATAGAATATATTTAATTCATGACATAGAAGGCCTGTGTGTTTCTTTTGAAGAGTTGAAAATAAAATATTCTATCAAAAGAGAAACTGTTAAAATAAATATGGAGGATTTTCCATTACGTTACTGAATGGAATGGAATATAAATCGGTATTGTTCCAATATCTCTAGTTATTCACTCTCTTATGAAAGACATAGCTTTGAGATCTCCTCTGATTATAATTTAATCAAAATGTCAATACCAGGGGATATAAGATAACTACGCATTCGAAATGGGCAGCAATTTATACCAACAAAGAACACGTATGAATGAAAATGCAATGAGAACGATTCACTAGAGAAGATGATATATAACACACTAACATTTTATAGCATTCAGCATGCAGGTATGTTCAGTGCAACGTGGCTTGCTTCTGCCGACGCAGTCCAGTCATGGGAAACGTTTTTTAAAGAGTATTGACTCGGTTGTAATTTGGAACCCATTTTGTAGCTATACAGGGTGTGGCGTGATAATCTATAAAAATTAAACTACACCTTCCCGACGAAATAGAAAACTCTTATACGAAAAAGTTCCATCTTCGCGTTTTTTTGTAAATTAAAGTTCATTTATTCAACGAAAATGAAGGCCGATCCTGTGTTATTCATTAAAAACTTCCAGACAAAAGTTTTTATTTTGTTATTCCACGATAGTGACAGTCTAATTTTTATAAAGAAGTAAAAAATAAGAATAGCGTGCTGATTACATTAAAAACGAGATTCTTATTTGTTACTTTGCTTAATTTTTTAGAGAAAACAATGCATTTACTATTTCCGAACGTGTCGATATGGTGTTAGTGTATGGTGCAGCCGGAGAAAATGCGCTCGCGGCGACTAGGTTGTACCGGGAACGATGGCCACAGCGTCACCCCCATGTGCAAATACAATCAATCCTACAGTGCGTTCAGCGGCTGCGAGATACGGGAAGTGTTATTCCTCGAGGGGAAGAATATGGTCAGCAAGTGAACCTTAATGTTGAAGATGCAGTGTTGGAAAATCTTGACGAAGACCCCACAATTAGTACTCGACGACTCGCACAGCAAGTAGGAACCTCATCTCGTACCGTACATCGCATCTTAAGGCGCCAGTTGTTGCACCCCTATCATCTGCAACCAGTTCAACAGATTCTACCTCCGGATTATGATCAACGAATGCGTTTTTGCAGATGGTTTTTACGGCAATGTGCCAATCAAGTAGACTTTCCTGCTTATGTTTGTGTAACAGATATGGGCCTATAAAAATCCTCACGCGATTAGGGAAACTCATTTTCAACATCGGTTCTCGATAAATGTTTGGGCTGGCATAATAGGCGATGTACTTGTGGGTCCCTATTTCCTTGAAGAACGACTAAATGGACCAACATTTGCTGACTTTTTGGAGAACCGGTTGCCTGAATTATTGGACGATGTGGCATTACAGTTCGGGCACGCATGTTTTATCTTCAAGATGGGCCTCCTCCATATATGTTTCCTCAGCGCTTTGGTTCTGTGCCTGGCCACCTCGGTCTTTAGAGTCACTTGAAGTCATTGGTTTACAATACTCCAATTGCTGGTGGAAGAATTGCGAAACCGTGTACTTGAAGCTGCTGACACAATTAGGGGAATACCTGGAATTTAGGAAAATATTCGCCAAAATTGGGTGCGTCGGTGCCATGCCTATATCCGCGCTAATGAGGATTAATTTCAACATTTTCTCTAGAAATGGCAAGTTTTATTTTGTTCCATATTTTAAAGGAGTTTAGTTAGTGCACGCAGTTGGCAACTACAGATGATTACGGATGTGGTTTGTTTGCGAACTCTTGCAGTAACAACAATGCATTTAATATAGTAAATTATTAATTAACTATTAATTATTATAATAAGAAAATATCAGTTTTTTTTTTAAATATCTATTTTTCTTAATTTGTACTTTTGCATTGAAAAATTCCCCAAAAATTGAGAAGTATTTTTCTATCATTCAACGACGATTTGTTTACGCAGCTTACGAAAAAAAAACGCAAAAATAGAACTTTTTCGTATAAGACTTTTCTATTACCAATATCGTTAGGAAGCTGTAGTTTAATTTTTATAGTTTATACACGCCACACCCTGTATAATTCCAGTTTATACATTTTGCTAATGTTTCGAATGTTAATAAAAGATAGGTATTTATTATCGTATGTAACTACGACAAGCAGAAATATGGCGTTCCTTTCTTTTTTATTGTTTTCAAAAGGTTAGCGAAAATTATTTAATCTCACGTTTTTGATATTATTGAGTAATTAATACACCGAACTGTTTACGAGGTTTCAGGGTGAAATGGGGTTTCTTCCTGTTTATTTTTCTTGGCAGCGCAGCAGCACTATGAGAATATAGCTGCCGCAGTCATATAAAGCACTTTGGGGTGAGACAGCAAAAAAGGCTTATTGTGGGTTGCGCAATTTTGCATGATTATTCAGTAATCTGACTGGGTCGTGTCATAAAAACAATGCGAAAATATGCCAATAGCCGAGGTTTGAATACCCCATTAAATATTCAGACTCCAGTGTCCTGAAATATTACACTGTTTGCGTTGGAAGATCGGCCCGGGTAAAACAAAGGGAAGTCGATAAGATTGCCCTTAAATTAAAGGAAAAATAAATATCACGAACAAATTTTATCGAGCTTGTAATAATTCCCAAGTTTTAAATTCCGTTTTTTTTTAACGGAAATACTTCGTTTCCTTGAAAATGAATCAGAAAGCATTAAAAAACCTTTCATCACAACGAATTTAGCAACGCAAAAAATCAATCGAGGCGTTGTTAGGATTCCATTAATTTATTTTTTACAGATAACTACTTATTTATTGATTATAAAAATGAAAGATTTTGCTAATGTTTCGAATGTTAATCGTACAAATAGCAGTTAAACAAAATTTAAAAACAAATTTTTCATTATTTTTAGAATCATGAACGTTTTTTGATGAAAAAAATATGGATTACTGCTAAAAGTCATTTTTAACTTAAAAAAATCAATATGAAGTGAACAATTACTTATTACATTGATTTTAAGCAAAACGACAAATTTAAACATTCCGGGCACTAGGAAAAAAGGTATTTTATCCTCTACTTAAGGAGAAGGTAAGGTAGTCGGATTTTTGTAATTTTTGTTCGACGATAACTATCATTCTGGCTTATGCCACACTGCGTAAAATGTCAAATACTAAAAATAAAATAAAAAACCTACCTGACCTCGTTTGTTTTTTTTTAAGAAACTATTGTTAATTCATAATAAATATTGTTTATCATGCATTTTAATGAAATATTTGAAGAATATTCCTACATATACATAAGTATTTATTATAATATTTCGTTTGTTCATAATTTTCGAGATGAAAAAAATAATAAAAAAACATATGGTGCGTTTTGAAAAAAAAAAAAAAATGTCACGCGACGGACTCGAAGCAACGATCTCGTGACTGTCAGTCCTGAACGCTACCAATTAGGCCACGCTCCCAGTTAAAGAATGTGTCACATCTAGTGGATTTAGCTGTCAGGTAAAACTTCAAAATCGATTATCTCGGTAATTTATGAACGTTGCGTCGAACTACTTCGGAAAATTCTTATTCAAGGTCCAAACTACACGTACCATAAATATCAAAAATTACAAAAATCCGACTACCTTACCTTCTCCTTTTAGCCTTACTCTTTGGTAATAGTACTATGTTGCCACATATTTTCTGTAAACATATTAATATTTTCATTCGTAATCTGACTACGGTCCTGTTAAGTTCCGTGCCGCACTAAGCCTAATTATGAATATTGGTAGTGATAATATTAATTTTGTTATTTGTGTGTTACCAAGTTATGAATAAAAAAGAAACGTTGTTATAACTGCTTATTTATTGACGGCGAATAAAGGAACGTTTACTTTTCAATGCTTGTAGATCGCAAACAATAATCGAAACTATAGCAATTTGTACATATTATCGGTGTGGCTAACATGACTGGGCTGTTGCTTCTTCACGCATACATATATACGTATCATCTCTCGAGGGTTGAAAACAGCTGATCTGACTGACGGTACCTAGTACTCGCTGTTGCAGACCGTGGTGGAGACCTGCCAGAAGAAGCGTCAGTGCAAGTTCCAGCCGAATCCGAAGACCTTCGGGGGGGACCCCTGCCCGGGAGTTCGAAAGTACGTCGAAGTCGCTTACAAGTGTAGGCCATGTAAGTAATGAATACCTATAGTCGCAAAAATACTGCGCTGCTATAAATTTCGTCATAGTTTGAATGCCTCGTGATATAAATTGTGGACGACTCGTTTTGTACTTGTAATTATTCGTACCTTTGATGTTGTAAAACTCCCAGAGAACGGCAGATGTAAATCTTGATACTTCTTAAAGAGTTGGGAGAAGTTGGATTAGCTAGAACCGTGAGCCACAATTATATATCGCGGTACATTTTCCGAGTTATCCAACTTCGTTTTCTGCTTCTGCCCGTGAAAAATAAAATACAAAAATATTAAAGTTTTTATATAAGTGCGCTTGATCCGCGTTAGACAAATGTTTTGATAACTTTTCAAAGAAAGTAACTCGAGCTCTCTTATTCGAAACGGAACACCTTCCTGTTTTTACACGTAACAGAACCTGAAACGCTGGAATTACTTGCAGAGTAACAGAAAGGAGAACGTCTGGATTTGAAACAAAATAATTTTATCAAATATCAAAACTAAACTCAGACACTTCCCAGGCCAGGAAAATAAGCTGGGAAATTGCCATTTCGCGACTTTTTGTTTCGGCAAGTTGAATTGATGCTAAATATTATGTACAATAACATAATTTCCACAGTCATAAAAATAGGGGGAAGATTGTTTACAGGGTGGTTAATTGTATAATTTTTACGTAAATTCACGTTTTTCGCTTATAACTTTTTTTCGTTCATTTCCACGAGAAAACAGTAATGTACTTTTTTTTTCGTCTTTAAAAGACCTACAAAACTAGCCCTCGAGCGTCAAAAAATATTGATTAGATCAAAAGTTATAAACAGAAGAAGTTTATTTATGATCTAATCAATATTTTTTTTTTACGCTCGAGGGCTAGTTTTGTAGGTCTTTTGAAGACGAAAAAAAAAGTACCTTACTGTTTTCTCGTGGAAATGAACGGAAAAAAGTTATAAGCGAAAAACGTGAATTTATGTAAAAATTATACAATTAACTACCCTGTAAACAATCTTCCCCCCATTTTTATGACTGTGGAAACTAATGTTATTGTACGCGGGAGCGCAAAGGGCTCCATCTGTCGTGCTGACTATGCTATATTGCAGGTATTTGTTGCACGACTGCCACCAACAGAGGGCGAAGACAATGTTTTAATTGTCGGTGTTGCGAGAAACAACTACTCCGGGGGCTATATGCCCCTACCGGCATTGAATAATACCCGCAACACCTAGTGCAACAGCTAGGATCGTTTGTCAAAAAAAATAATATGTTATTGTACATAATATTTAGCACCTATAGTGATAAATTCAGCTTGCCGAAACAAAAAGTCGCGAAATGGTCATTTCGCAGCTTATTTTCCAGGCCTAATAAAGGAGGCAAGGAAATGCGATTATCGCGGACTTGCTTATTTAATTTTCAATCTTTTTTGGAACACGTCAACAACTAGTTCTGCTCGGGGTGATGTGTGTATTAACATACTTTTCCTTTCGCGTTTTGTTTGAAGTTTAAAACGGACGAATTATTCAGGAAGCTGAAACTGTTTTATATCAGTCTATTTTTAAAATAAGCATACGCTTCCAGCGCTCACAATTTGCATTTTTTTAATCTAATTGCATTTGTATCGGGGCTGCCGGCTCCCTTCACGTCAGTGGCCGGTCCGCTCGAATTGTCACGGAAAGCGCCACAACAGAGCCAACTGCGTTTGGCACTATGCACTTGAAATAAAATAAATTGACATCACTAAACTGCGGATGTTCCGTATTCAATTTTAATTAAGCAGTTTATTTCCTGCGTCGCAGAGGGCATTATTTATGGTCTTCCAAACATGGGAAACCACTTAAAGATATTTCACCGGCTAGTATTTATCTGTTCTAACTTTTATTATACCGCCACACATCTCGTGTTATAAACCAAAAGTCACAATTCCTTAACGAAAACCCCCTTTTCGGACCGCTCCTGACCGCTGGCCTACGAAGGTTTATCGAGAGTGAATCTTGGCCCACCGTAGTCGGTCACTAACCTAGCTTTTACTGCGTCTTTAATCTGTACTGGACGACAAAACGTTGACGTTTTCACTATGTTCAATTAATTATTCCGTTTGTAGTACGTATACCTTATTGTGCTTTTCAAAGGGTAGTATGGTACCCAGGGGCGGATCCAGAGATGGATTTTAGGGGGGTGTTTGCACAGGTGATGTCAAAAAAAAAAAATTGTACAAAAGATGGAGAACTGAGTTTATAATTTCATTATAGGGGTTTATTTTTTGGTTCCTTGTTGTTTTATTTGTACTAAAAATGAAGTAACAAAATTTCGGACCGTCTGGGGAGGGGGGGAGGGGGCAAAACATTCACTCATTCGTCCATAGCACTTTGTTAACAAAGTTAAGATCCGCTGCTCTGTCAAGACGACTGGGGAAATCAGCTGTTTCGCTTCAATGTTCGTGTTCTGTTCTGTAAAAAATTAAGTGCCTGAAAAAATGCAAATCTCCACGGATCGGGAGATGACATATAAAATTCAGTACGAAATCTGCAAGCGTGAAATAAATCGTAGTCCGTAGTGTCGCGAGATTCCTAGTTTGAAGACGCTGAAAATTTAACGAGTCGAACTGAGGCTAAACAAGGGCGGGGAGCGAGAGCAACAGTAACGTAGCATTTACTCCACCGACACTTGCTGGCGTTGCTCGTATAAGTTGTGAAATGGGGCGGGATCCGAGATTGACACATAAACTCCCAAAAAATGGATTTCTTATAACCTTCCTGCGGCCCTATTGGAAATATGCCAAAAGGATGAACAACGAATGTTGAACCTATGCTCTTTATACCGGTTAAATGTACAGGGCTTCCTTTGAAAACCGTACTAACTTTAACAGTTGATAGAGAACTTGATTTTAAACAAAAAGTTCATATAAAACAGCAAGTAATAAGGAAACCAAATTAAGTATGACTTATGGCGACATTGTTCTTTAAAAATGACCTATTCACTACAACTACCAGTGGCGTGGTAGGCGGGCAGTCAGTCCCCTTTTTTTAAAAAAATTCTACGCCTATGGGTTTTCTTGAAATTACATAAAAATTTTTAAATCACTGATCACATTTTAGACGAAAAGCTGTCCTTGCAAAATTATCATAAAATCAAAGGGTTCCGATTAAATGAAGCGAAACCTTTTGCTGCACGTAAATTTTCACAAAATTTGTTGATTTAGACAGATCTAGTATCATGACTTCATCGGTCACCCGACATTAATCCTCTTGACTATTTTGTCCGGGGTCATATGAGAAGCAGGAATGCTCTTCTCCAATAAACACAAGGAAGATTAAATTCGACACCCTGTACATCTACAGGGTGGTCCACCTAAGAGGGATTCTTCTGTAACTCTGCAACTGTAAAATTTATAAAAAAAAATGTTTTCACAAAAGTACCTGGAATCATGTGGGCCAAGTAAAGAAAGTTACGGAAGAATCCCTCGTAGGTGGAACACCCAGTATATTGCTTTAAAATTTCAAGAAATTACGAAAACTTTCGTCGTTACCATTTTTCCTAGACGGAAAAGAGATTCGTCCTGTTTATATTGTCCGTTGGGTTGAAATTAAGTATCGAGTTTTTAGAGCTACAGCTTTTCGCTGAAACGGCTCCTGATAGTTGAGAAAGATTCTCAATTTACGCCCCATTCACTTCATTTAATCCCGTTTGAACTTTTCAGTCTCCCAGCCTTAAAGAAATATATAAAAAAAGTTGCTCCCAGTGATGTTTACATCTCTATCGAGTGTCTGTTGTGCAGATAACGACGAGTCCGATTAACGGAAATATATTTGTGAGAAAAGATATTTTGAAATAACCTTGTTTCATCGCGGATACGGTGTAGGATGTTTTAACACGATTCCAATTTGAGAATTTAATAAGAATTAATACGGACAGTCGCACGCCCCGACGAATATTTACGCGGATATTTCAGTAAAGATTTAATTTCAGGGAAGGTATACAGTCACGCGAAAAGAAAACTTAATTATATCTCACAGAAGACGGACTCCTGCATAAAATAACAAAAGTAGGGGGATACTTTTTAGTTAATTAACGTCCAAAGATGACCTAGATACTACAAAAGATATTTTTCCGGTACCTATATAAAATAAAACTCATTAATTATTTACTTTTCCTTCGAATGTAATGATTCGATGAAATGGAAAATTGTTTAAATGCAACACAAAACGAACCCGCTTGGTATTAGGTCGAATAGCGAGGGATTCACGCAGTTGTTTAAGATATACAAAGGAGTTGGATGGCTGTTTACTGTCGGAATAGACCGCAGATAGAGAATTAGCCGCACGGCGTGTAGAATTAAATAGAACCGACATTTTTCAGATGAGTTTCGAAGTAAAGTGGCCTGCGAGAATGAGCGAATCCAATTGAAGTGCAATCCCAACTCGAGAGTAGCCGTCTACAGCGCCAGCTACGGCAGGACGGAGTACGAGAGCATCCAGTGCCCTCAACCTCAGGGTGTGCCAGAGGAAAGTGAGTTGATTATTTTTTTTATTATACAGATTTCTCCCTATATGAATAAAACGGTTTGAACGCACCAATGGTTCAATCTGGGACCTTTTATGGCATTCATATTGAGTTTTACTACACGCTAAAGTTGTCGTGAGCATATAGCGTTAGAAATAATTTGTACAGGGTGTAACTGCAAACGGGACCTTTAGAAACATCTTCAAATTCCGTCGTGAAAATTTTTATATATCTATCCTTCATATGGATTGATATGCTGTTCCCTATTCGAAACATTCGAGATTTTTTTAATTTTCTGCTTTTCGCCCCCCATTGATGTAAAAATATATAATGACATTAAAGGATAGTCTTTCCGAAGTCAATTGAACATGTAGCAATAAAATTTAATGACTTTCATAGGCGTCCCCAAAAAAGTTTTCCGCTAAAGGTAAAAAATAATAAATATTTGTATATGATATGTAGAAATATACGTTTTCGGACTCGCTGAAAACGCTGGTTTTGTCAGATTTACTCTAACTAAAAAAAATTTTTATACTAATTTTCTGATTATAGTTTGATTCTAATTATAGTTTGTTTATATAAAAATTACCAAAATATAAAGGTGCCTAAAACCTTTATAAAAGCAGCCAAATATACGTTTTCGGACTCGCTGAAAACGCTGGTTTTGTCAGATTTACTCTAACTAAAAAAAAAATTTTTGCTAATTTTCTTGGTTTATTTATATAAAAATTACCAAAATATAAAAGTGCCTAAAACCTTTATAAAAGCAGCCAAATATACGTTTTCGGACTCGCTGAAAACGCTGGTTTTGTCAGATTTACTCTTAACTAAAAAAAAATTTTGTGCTAATTTTCTTGAGCTATATTATAGTTTATGTACATTCCGTAGGAAAAATTATCAAAATATAAAAGTGTCCAAATCCTTTATAAAAGCAGCCAAATATACGTTTCTGAACTCGCTGAAAACGCTAGTTTTGTCAGATTTACTCTAACTAAAAAAAAAATTATGCTAATTTTTTTGAGCTATATTATAGTTTATTTATACAAAAATTACCAAAATATAAAAGTGCCCAAAACCTTTATAAAAGCAGCCAAATATACGTTTTTGAACTCGCTGAAAACGCTAGTTTTGTCAGATTTACTCTTAACTAAATAAAAATTTTGTGCTAATTTTCTTGAGCTATATTATAGTTTATGTATATTCCGTAGGAAAAATTACCAAAATATAAAAGTGCCCAAATCCTTTATAAAAGCAGCCAAATATACGTTTTCGGACTCGCTGAAAACGCTGGTTTTGTCAGATTTACTCTAACTAAAAAAAAAATTATGCTAATTTTTTTGAACTATATTATAGTTTATACAAAAATTACCAAAATATAAAAGTGCCCAAAACCTTTATAAAAGCAGCCAAATATACGTTTTTGAACTCGCTGAAAACGCTAGTTTTGTCAGATTTACTCTAACTAAAAAAAAAATTTTGTCTAATTTTCTTGAGCTATATTATAATAGTTTATGTATATTCCGTAGGATAAATTACCAAAATATGAATGTGCCCAAAACCTTTATAAAAACGGCCAAATATTACGTTTTCGGACTCACTGAAAACGCTTGTTTTATCAGATTTACTCTAAGTAAAAAAGAAAAATTGTCTCAATTTTCTTGAAAAAACCTGGTACATAGCTCTTTGGTCTTCAATTGAGATCGGAAAGACTATAACATGACGCAAAGTGATACAAAATCAATATGTTTTTACAAAATCATTTGGTTTAAGTTAAATTAAATGTGGTGCTAAATTAGTTCCTTTAAAAAGGCACCTGTCCAGTGGCGCCGTTGATAAAAGTTTAAGTGTAGTTTTAAAAACCAATTATTACTCGACTGAAATATTCCAAGTTAGTATTCTAGGGGCACGTATTGTGACCCTTAAAAACTAATCACTTAATATCAGACATTTCTCAAGAGCACCCTGTATATTGACCTCAACAAAAACATGTATGTAGAGGGGATTCCATAATATCAATTTGAAATAATTTTTTAACAAAATTTGTTTGAAATCATCCAGACAGCATACATGTAAAATTATTATTGTAATCATTTAATATTGGCATATACGAAATATATATATTCTATCAATCGGATTAATTTTAATTAAATTATTAAATAATCAAGTGCAACATTGTGTTTGAAAACACGGTTTAAACATATATATTTAGCCCTGTCTGTAATAAAAACTATCCAGCAAGTACAGGATGTTTACAAATTTGGAAGGGATGTTTTAATGGCAGTGGTTCCGCAAATGTTTCTCCATATTATTGTGGTTGTCAGTATAAAAAAGTATCCTATCTGCAAAAAATATTTCTGTTAATTGAGTTTGCGCGTTTGGCTTATTTATATCCTCTGCAAGTTTGTACACACCCTGTATATTGCCGATATACGCAGTCTAAATAACTAAGGTGGAGGGAACTAACTAGTTCCGTTTTGGCTTGGAACCAGGACGGTTTATTGCAAACATAATTCAAAAACAATAAAATCCTTTTAGGGAAGTAAAATATTGGCTTCCTTCTAGCGTGGAGCAATTACAGTTCGCAGGATTAATTTCAGGTTTTATTTATCACATACAAAAACGACGCTGTACCTCTTTTAGTATTTAAGAAGAGAAGATTTTAAGTTTAGGGGATAAGATCCGCCGAAAGCTTCGCAAATTAAAGCCAAATATAAACAAAAAACCGTAAGAAGTTCCGTCCTCGTTTCTAGCTTGCAAAGTGAAACATTTCGTTTGTATTACTTTAAAGACTTTCCTGTCTGAAAAATCCACCGAACAAATAACTAGGTTATTATATTGATTTTTGGTTTAGCGTGGCACCTTTATTTTAGTAAAATCCCGGCATTTCAGGATAATACTTGCTACGCTTGCTCCATAGTCTACGTTAATTCTAATTCCAATTGTGCTAACAGATTTCTACGGTTAGAACTAAAGCGCAAACACTAATTTTCATAATTTGGTTATCTTATATACCCCCGTTAACCTACTAATACTAAAGATACCAAACGCGGGGCTCTACCTAACTCAGCCTTATTTGCCTTACTGGGTTTATTTAATTATTATTAATTCTCCATTAGATTGTAACTCAACGCAGACAAAATCAACTCCGTACCCGAACATTTTGGCAAATATTAATCGAAACTGTATCGACAAACGTTGTGTAGGCGCGCGACACGCCCTCAATACATCATACAGATCAAAATGTCAAATAAAAAATGGGTACCTCGAACTAAAACAGTCTGTATATTCCTAGAAAGCGTTAACACGTTTTTTTTAATAGGGCTTAACCTTCAAATGACCTACAATGACATCATGGACTATATCATTCAAAAAATGAAATTTGACCTTCATTTGACCGACCTTGCAACTTGTGGTGAAGGTCAAATCCAAAATCATCATCTAATTTCTAGAAACTTTGCTTTAAACATCTCTGTCGAACTATTCAGAGGAAAATGAGATTGACCTTCAGATGACCTACAAGGACATATAGAAAAAATTTTCTGGCTCATACTCAGATGTAATATTTACTAACGATAACTAGTACTGGTGTTTCCATTAGTATTTTTTATTAAGTTGACCTTGGCTTGACTTTGTAAGGTTAATTTCTTAATAACACAGGGCCACAAAAAGAAGTTGAGATTCACCTTCTCTCAGACCAGTCAACTTATATGTTTTTGAGGTCGCTAATCACGATCTCGGTATCCGCAAAACCCCAGCACGTCTGGATCAATGTCAAATGAAGGTCAAATTTCGTTTTTTGAACGATATAACTTTTTTGACCTCCGATTTCGAAAGAACGGGGAATTTTACGTCCAAATACGTGTTGACTCTCTGGAGGTCATTTAAAGGTCAAATCTGAGATTTGAACCTACCGGTTGGAATTTCCGCTACGAAATGAGACGTCGGATCTCGGACCAGTTAACCTTTACGTTTTTTGAGTCGTTGATCACGAATCCGATGTGCACGTGACCCCAGCGCGTCTGGAATTTGACCTTTATTTGACCTTGATCTAGACGCGCTGCGCTGATCAGCGGCCTAAAAAACGTAAGGGTCAACTGGTCCGAGATCCGAGGTCTCGTTTCGAAGCGCAAATTTCAGCCGGTAGATTCAAATCTCAGATTCGACCTTTAAATGACCTCCAGATAATCTCCAGAAGTCACCTTCACCAACAGGTCAACATGTATTTGGACCGCTGTTTCGGATTTCGGGATCAAAAAAGTTATATCATTCAAAAAAATAAATTCGACCTTCATTTAACCTTAATCCAGACGTGCTGGGGTCATGATCAGTGATCTCAAAAACATAAAGGTCAACTGGTTTGAGAGAAAGTAAGTCTCAATTTCATTTTGTGGCCTTGTGTAACCTACAACTTTTATCTGAAATTTATTTGATAGGGCTCAATCCTGAACTGTTATCAGGGTGATCGGGACTTCTTGGGACACCCTGTATTACAAAATATTGATATTTTCAAATGAAGTAAGGTTGGACTGAGAACTGTGAATTGATAAACGTTTAATTACATCGCAATTCGTTCTTATCCAGTTTTTGTGATAGTCCTTGGAGGTAAATTTATTTTACATAGGTGAAAAATGTAAAACTGTTCGTAAGACAATCCTGACAGCCAAAAACCTTTCTTCGCTACCGTCGGCAGGAGCTATGGAACGATAAATTATTGTCCAAAGTTCATATCGTTACGGCAAATCCCAGGTGACTGGAATTTTTCAGTACTTAGCTGAAATACATTAGGAGCAACGACAGGATTATTCTGGATACTTGAACTGAGACCTCATTATTTTTGTAATCCCGAAGACTAGGGACATTGCCGCAAAAAAAAGCACCAAAAAATTTCAGTAAAGCATTCGTCTGGTGCTTTTCACGAAGCGTTATCGCATGATTAAATACCTAAAGCGAAACGCTAAATTATTTCACGGTTCAGTAACACCTTAAAGTGCGGAATGATTCCACATTTAACTTCCAATTTTATTTTCTTATTTTAATGATAACATTTTTTCCAGCATGCCTAGTTAGCTACGCTACTGAGACAGTGATGCAGCTCTGCCACGGGAAGAGGACATGTGATTTGACAGCCGACATCAGTACATTCGGAAGTCCATGCAAACCTCAATCCAGGATGTACTTAAAAGTGGTGTACACGTGCGGTAAGCTCCTCAACGGACAAAGATTAATTTTCGCTAATGTTTCCATTCCGCAGTGCCGAGGAAAGTACTGAAAGAACAATACGAAGGCGCTTTAGAACCAGACGAAACCGAAGACGAATTTTCAAACGACGAAGACGACGATTTCGACGTATACGATGCTGGAAACGAATTCATCCGAGAGTCCGCCGCCTCTCCGCCAGCGCCAAACATCGAAGGCATCGCCAAAGACAACTTTACCAAAGATATAAGCGACGTTAGCTCCAAAACTCCGCCGCACAAGTCCAACGGGTTCGACTTTGGTAAGTGCGCATGCTTGGTGCTTTGACTAGCGTTCGACTCTTCCGCCACCTTCACTCTAATATCTAACTAATAGCAATTAATCGCAATTTATCATGGCCAAACTAAGCTCTAAAGTGAAAAAGTGAAATAAAAACAGAAAACAACAAGTTACTGTAAATGCAAGACCAATTTTCTAGATCTGAGTGTTCAAACTTGCGCAGATCATTGGAAATATTACATCTTCCGCGCATGTTTCCAGTTGCGCGCTCAATCTTACACCTGATGACCTGCATATAACACATTGGGATTTGTTTCTAGTTTATATTTGAAAAATATTTAAAAAAATTCGCATAAGATCATTTAATAACTTAATCTAAAGCTCTTGATGTATTTGAAACAGTGGCGGTTTCTATATAGGGTCGCTTGGTCAATAACCTCCCGCGTGGATATGCGAAAATAAAGAAAGATTCAAAGTATTACTAGAAATTGGCATAAATATATATTTTTACTGTATTTATTATACAGGGTGGCATAAAAGTATGGGGACCCCCAAAAAATCTCGCGAGATATGCATTTTCCGGAATAACCAAATATAGGGAAAAGGATTTTTCCCTGGCTATTCAATGGTGACCATGCCATGACCGCTGACCACTGACCACTTACCACATGGTCATTATGGGGTCAAGACGATTTTTTTAAATGGGAACCCCCTTTTTGACCCCGGAAATGGAAAGAGCGAAAAATTTTACGTTCAGATATGACCTTGACCGTTTCAAAAATTTCAAAATGGCGGCGAAATCAGGATGGCGGACGAAATTTTTGAAGCTAACCGATTGTCACCAAATTTTGTATACGGAGGTTTTCGAGGTTGTTGATCACGAATCCGAGGACAGATTTTCAAAATTCAAGATGGCGAATCCAAGATGGTGGATGGGGTTTTTTAAATTTAATGAGGGACCGAATTTGATATACGGGGGTTTTGGCGTGATCAGCAACCTCAAAAACGGCCGTATACCATCTTTGATGCAAATTAACTGATTTTCAAAAAATTCGTCCGCCATCTTGAATATTACAAATTGCGGATTCGTGATCAGCGACCCAAAACACCCACTAAGCATTTAGTCAAGTTCAGAACGATTTCAACGAGGAACATGTTAAAATTGGCCTCCCCATTTTTAGATTTACCCGCCACTTATTTCAAATAACAATAATAATTCTCCTTTCGATACTAACTGTTCTTCCAGTGTGCAACAAAATTCTTTCTGGACATTGCATCGAGTAATAAACAAGCTTTATTTACGTACTTACAAAATACACTAGTTAGATATTACACGTGATCGTGAAGTGCACACGAGTCGGATGCCGGCCATAACCGTTAGGGTTTATTATAGTGGTGCATGTGGACAAGTAGTGGCAATATTGCTTACCGGCTTCGCTGTAACGCTTACTATGGCTTACGGGCGGCGGCTAGCAGGGTGTAGCGGTACAAAACGCAGAACGCAACGGATGGTTAAGGGTAGTAAAGGCATCTGGTGCCCTACAGGCACTCTCTCAAAAAATCGGTGCACAGCCGTAAAATATTATGGTGAGGGCCAGCCAAATATGACCTTGAAATGAGAAAATGTGGATGGAAATTGTATATTAACAGCCAAGACATGATTTACCCATGTTTCTAATTAAATTTTTCGTATGTTTTTATAATAATACTGCAGAGTAAACATTTAATGCGTTAACAATCACTTTGCGGCGGTAGATAAAGCGTCTTCTATCTAGCTAGGCAACATTAGAACTCTGGAGCAACTCGCCGCTGTGGAAGACCGCAAAGTACATCAAATTCCTGTTTCAAACAATGAGTGAATTAATTTGGCGTAGTTACTGGTGGCAAGTACAAATTGCATTCGGTTCTTAATCAGCTTTGATAAAAGCCAGGAAAAAAAAGGAGGAAATTGTCAATGTTCTGTTCCATTTAATTTCAAATTAACTGCGGAATATGATGTCGCGGTTCGACGTCCTGGCAGTTTTACGTGTTTAATTAAAAAAGGAAACAATGAAATGGAATGTGTGGTATATTTTTTGATACTGATGATTATATTTTATAATTTTTAATAAATTAAATATTCGCGTAACTGATATCTTTGTTTCTATATTTATCAAATATACTTTACCGCTACACTGAAAAAAATATATATTTGGATCAAATGAGCAGATTGTTTTAAATGGAATTATTTGCCGTAAATGTTATTTTATTCTATTCAAATGTATATACCTTCGTCAAACTATGTGAAATGTTTACTGTAATCTATAATTTTTCTTAGAATTTATATTATTTGTAAATATACATAATTTAATGCAAATCTTTTATAGTTTTGAAATTTATTTTCTCGGACTTTAGCTACAATATCTCTTACAGTTCATCATAAACTGGAAACATATTTGTTTCAAAACTCCCAGTTCCTTAAAATATATATGTATATTTAAAATTTAGTATTAATGTAGGAATTATTCAAGACAAATGTAGCATATTAAAATCAAACTTATGTTTTCTTGAAAGAAAATTGTAGCAGGTCACAGAATGGCGTAAGTGGGAAGTAGTACGATAGATCGAGCCACTTACGGTCTATGTATACATATTTCCTTGTGAGTAACGACAATAAAGCATCTGGATCGTCCTAAAGATATAATGATGAGGACCATCAATAAGTCCCAAACCCACCTATATCTGGTTGGTTAAACAAAATAATTTTTATTACTGACAAATATTTATATCCAAATATATTCTTAAAATGAGTATATACAATCATTTGACCAAAACTATTCAATTATGTATTGAACAAACGATACATTAATACATATTAACAAAACATGTTTCTATAAAATCTATGTAGACCATAAAATTAAGAATAGAATTCATTTAATCGTAAGTATCAAATATTTATTTTAAATGCTGCCTATTTTTGAAGTAATAAATTACATTTCTGGGTAGAAATTCATAGTATTTAAATAAATAAATAATTTTCTTGAAAGAAGAAAATATTTTCTTGCGTATACATAAACGTACGATACCTTAAAATCAAATGTTGTACATTTGAAGCAAGAATTTTTTTGCGTGTACAATTTAGGGTTGTGTACAAAAAAATTGTTGAATATGCTCACATTTCAATTACAGCCTGCAATTTGGCGTATATGGTCGTTAAATTTAGCTTTCTTCGCTAGATAAATATTATCCTGTTTAATTTGGGCAGCGAGCGGTATAAATAGACTCTAATTTAGAGTATGCCATTCCACATTTCTCAATATCAAGGTCAGATTTAAATACAGTTTCAGAAGTTCGCCATCATATGAGACTGAGACGCATACATATTACTAAAACAGTAGTGTCATTCGTTTTATAAAGCTTTTACTATTCTAATTGATGGTGTTAAGTTGGTTTAAGTGTCCCAAAGAATTAGAAACAATTAAGATTTTGCCAAACTTTCGAGTTATTATCATTATTACTATTTTTCGTCGATGACAGAAGAGCCCGTGCGATAATTCGGGTGGTCGAGGTGCACTGCTGTTTTATTAATGTGAGTCGAAGGAATGACGTGGAGGATAAGCGGAACTTCTGAGACTAAGCAGCGCCCTCTATTGAGTGATATTTGGTTGCAGCCCCCTTTCAGCCCCACACAACTCCTCGTTCTCGTTCTAACCCGTTCCGTTCCCGATCTCCAACCATGCAGAAAACTACCAAAGATATGTTGGCCGATGTTATCCCCGATCCAAATTGCACCATCACGGTGTACGCCGGGTCGGATCCAAGCCAGAAAACCGGGGTGATCGGCTTCATTTCCGAGTGGATTAACGCGTACGCATTCGTCTCACGTAAGTATCTGTCCGATGGGGTGGACTGAAAAAAGGATTTTGAATTCCGATACTGGGGTCGGCTTAGGCCTAATGTTGTTGTTCGGGTGCTCATTGCCACCGTAAGGTTATGTCTCTATAATACTGACCGCGAGTCTGACATAAATTCTTAAAATAACACAAACAACCGTACCTATAACAACCGACAATTAAAAATAACGTCCTGTACAACATCAATTAATTTGAAATTATTTAAATTTCCCGCTCTTTAAGGTAGCAATAAAAATTCTTTGATTTTTTTTCAATTTAATATTTTCACCGACTTTTCGAATACTGGAGAGCCTCCAATAAGCTTCAACATCCTGTACAACACCACCTAATTTTAAATTGTTTATATTTCTGACCCTGTAAGGTAGTAAAAAACAATTGTTTGTACTTTTTCAAGATCTAAGTTAGTCTCCGCATATTATGACACCAAAACTAATATTTTCACCGACTTTTCGAATTATCATATTCATCCAATAAGCTTCAACGTCCTGTACAACACAGCCTAATTTTAAATTGTTTACATTTCTGACCCTTTAAGGTAGTAACAAACAATTCTTTGTATTTTTTCAAGGTATAAGTTAATCTCCGCATATTATGACCAAAACCAATATTTTCACCGACTTTTCGAATACTGGAGAGCCTCCAATAAGCTTCAACGTCCTGTACAACACCACCTAATTTTAAATTGTTTACATTTCTGACCCTTTAAGNAAAGTAAATCTGTTCAATCAGAAAATACTTTTTTACTTTGACATTTTCGATAGTATGTATATGTTTTCCATGTGCCCAGCTTACTCCATCTCTCTCCCTCTCTCCAAACACGATGAAAATCAAAGCGCATTCGATTTTAGTTGAAATGACACAAACTAATATTAAATAAAGCCGAGTGCGGTTGTGAAATCGTCCTGAAACACTAATACAAATGAAAATTATGAAATTTCTCGAACAGCAATATCTTGCTTTACAAATGCAAAGATAATGTCAAATAACTTTGCATTATTTACAACCTGACAGCCAGGGAGTATAAATTTAGGTTTTAAAAACTTTTAAAAAGTAAATTTAACTTGGATCATCTCTCGCTTGCATTTAATGTGTATTTATGATGATGAAAATATTATTTACTGAATAAAAAATTAAATTTCACTAAATAGATGTAGATTTATGTTTCCACTACACGCCTTAGCATTTTCTGTCCGGCCAATATATAAAATATTCATGAGATTTAATTATTAGAGGTAGTAAAAAACAATTTTTTGTATTTTTTCTAAGTCTAAGTTAGTCTCCGCATATTATGACCAAAACCAATATTTTCACCGACTTTTCGAATACTGGAGAGCCTCCAATAAGCTTCAACGTCCTGTACAACACCACCTAATTTTAAATTGTTTACATTTCTGACCCTTTAAGGTAGTAACAAACAATTTTTTGTATTTTTTCTAAGTCTAAGTTAGTCTCCGCATATTATGAAAAACTAATATTTTTACCGACTTTTTGAATATTTATATACATATTTATTTATTAACTTTTAATTTTAAATTTGTGATCCCTTAAGGTAGCAACAAGCGATTTTTTTTCAATGTCTAAGTTTCCGTATATTATGACCAAAGTTAATATTTTCACCGACCTTTCGAATATGGGAAGGCCTCCAATATGCTCGGAAAGTATTATGTGATATTGTTACGAGCGTTTGCAAATAAAATGGGTTAGTTATAATAATTTCACGCTGCCAATGTGCCACAAAGGGGCAAGAGGCCCGAAGTAGATATCGGAAATTCATTTTTTCGCTCCACTCTAAGCTATGCATTGTGCGTTTCACTGGCTACTGCTTGCTTGTGTAATCGTGCATCTTCTTTGCATGGCCTCAATCCTAGTACAGTCACCCTAGACAAAAACCCTGCTCGACGGCTAGTTCAGGAAATTTAGTATAAATTACGACAACTTAGGAAACATGGCTTTCGGGATATGTGTTTAAGTGTATGGATACGCGAATTGGAACATAAAATTTAAATTTCAGTTTGAACAATACAGAAATTCATCGTAAAGTAAGATGAAATGGACAAACTACCACACTATATTATAAAGGGCTATTAAAAATCACTTTTTGTCTTGAAATATCGCACTCCACTTGCAATTTAACTGGATATTACCCTTCTTATTTATCCAGAATGCTCATATTTATTGATTATCAATTACTAGGCACTTATTGGCAGTAACTGAGGCGAGAACCATTAATTTGCAATTAAAAAATTATAATGATTTAGCGGGGGGTGGTAGCATTAGTATCGGAATAATTTTTCATTATATTGAATCATATTTCGGGTAGAGGGACGTTGCATGTTTCAATATTTGTAAAATGTGATAATTATGTGTCACAGAATTTATGTGTATGGATATTTTTACTAATAAATTCAGTTCCAATTAAATTGTGACATTTAAAATATAAAATTATTTTCAAATTATGTTTTTAAAACTAATTAAATTATTTATATTTATAAATAATTCTATTTTAATTTGTGGAATATGTATTTTATTAAATTGGAATAATGAATTCAAATATTTACCATATTATTGTGTCATTCAATTTTTTCCTAAATCCTTTAATTTTTCGGTAAAACAGAAACAAACAGATATTTTACTAACACTAAAACTGTTATTTTTTAAAATATTGTCGGATAAATGTAAATGTCATATAAACTTAAACGAATATTCTGAAAAAAAAAACAAATTTTCCTGAACTATCGCTGAAAACTAAATATTTGTGTATTACATTTTTCCGTTATATCACAATTTTCATTCACGGTAACAAAGTAAATCTGTTCAATCAGAAAATACTTTTTTACTTTGACATTTTCGATAGTATGTATATGTTTTCCATGTGCCCAGCTTACTCCATCTCTCTCCCTCTCTCCAAACACGATGAAAATCAAAGCGCATTCGATTTTAGTTGAAATGACACAAACTAATATTAAATAAAGCCGAGTGCGGTTGTGAAATCGTCCTGAAACACTAATACAAATGAAAATTATGAAATTTCTCGAACAGCAATATCTTGCTTTACAAATGCAAAGATAATGTCAAATAACTTTGCATTATTTACAACCTGACAGCCAGGGAGTATAAATTTAGGTTTTAAAAACTTTTAAAAAGTAAATTTAACTTGGATCATCTCTCGCTTGCATTTAATGTGTATTTATGATGATGAAAATATTATTTACTGAATAAAAAATTAAATTTCACTAAATAGATGTAGATTTATGTTTCCACTACACGCCTTAGCATTTTCTGTCCGGCCAATATATAAAATATTCATGAGATTTAATTATTAGTAACGCAAGCAAATATAAAATGTATAACTTTGAACAACTATAAAACTCGACAAAAATGTTTTCAGCAAAATTAAAAGGATTTTGAACGACAAATTAGATGGTGACCTTGAATTTAACCTTGACCATTTACGTATTTGCAATTTTAAGTGAAGTTAACTAATGAGTTTATATATTATACAATCACTCATTCCATTTAGCCGATGCAAGTGGCAAGGTCAAACCAAGGTCAACTTGATATCAAATGGAACTCACTATTTTTTATGCCAGCAACGGATACAGCGCTGAATTTTATGTCGGAATCTAGAATCAAAAAAATTTTCAAGGTTTTCCTTGCAGATCAGTTGAAGGTCAAACCCAAGGTCACCATGTAATTTATCGTTCAAAATCCTTATTTTAATTTTACTTTATATATTGTTGAATAGATTTAATATATCTCTAAAACTACTCGATCCGCAAAAAAAATGTATCGGAAAGTGTAACCATTAATACAAAAAAAAAAATCAAACACGCCCCTGAAGTTATGACTTCGATACAAAAATAGATATACAGGATGTTTCATTGATCACGTTTCAGTTTAACGTCTCATTCTCGGTATTTCCGGACATGATATAAATTCATAATTGGGGAATTATTTCGGCCATCCCGTATCAAGCAGATCTCTCGGTAATCCGCTTTAATTTCCAGAAAACCAAGAACGCTTCTTCCTCTACCTAATAGTGAGCGTGGCGGCGGGCCTCCTCCTCCTGCTCAGCTTCCTGGTGGGCCGCCTCCTCCTGCAACGGCACCGGGCGAGACGCGAAGCGAAATTCCACGCTACGAACATTTCCGAGAACACCCTCCCCAACGGCTTCACGGACGACATCAGCGAAGTCGACGCCGACATCGACCTGACCACGCCGCTGCCGGGGCCGGTCCCTTCGGTGACGATCCACTCGCCCCCCATGGGCAGTATCGCCGAGGTGGTGCGATACCCCCACGTGCACTCCCACACGCTGCGCCGTCCCCCCCAGGCCATGGAGAGCGACATGCCGAGGAGTTTGAGCAGCGCCTCCAGCACCCACTACTACTACGGATGACCGGAGTGCCCGGGGCGCGGGGCAACTATTCCACAGTCGCCGACATCGTCCGCGTGCCCGGGCCAGCGCACTTACTGCTTCTAGTGCTGCAGAGCGGCCAGACGTTCAGTGCACGTTGCTGTTCAGTGAACCAGACCAAAGATACATTCACCTCTAGACTTTCGTCAAAGACTACCAGTACTGTTATTGTTTATTTTGCCGTGTGACCCGCGAAATGGAACACCCGGTATTCGCCACGGCGTCCCTGGGGGTCCGGAAGGGGCGGTTACACTCTCTCCTCGTCTTTTGCACATACCGGAAGTAAAATAAGCTAAAAATGCACGATCCTTGACTCGATTTACCTAATTTTCTACAGAACCTTAAGATTAATTTTTAGTTCCGATTTTCTCTAGATTTTGATAAATGTAGCAAAATTTTATATATTTGGAAAAAAAAATGAATTTGTAAGTCAAATCCTAATAATAACTTCATTTCTGGACAAAAAAAAAGAAATATATATATATTTTTATTACTTATATCCAATAACTAATCGATTCCACCCCAAAGGGGACCTCCCCCCTCGTTTCTAGTCAGGATCAAGGTCAATTAGAGGTCAGATTGAGAAAAAGTGCGTTAAATCGGAGGTTAGTTTGTCCGTATCAGGCCGTTTTAAGGTTATTTCAAGGTCAAACTGAGAAGAGCCGAGCAATGTAGTCCAACCACCTGTTATATAGCATTTTGGGGTCGCTGGGTTAGAATCCGAGGTTAGTTTCTCTGTATCAGGCCATTTTAAGGTTGTTTCAAGGTCATTTAAAGGCCAAATCAAGAAAAAACCCAGAAATTGATTACCGTGTTTGAAGTCTCTGAGTTTGAATTCAAGGTCCGTTTATACGTATCAAATCAGGTTTAAGGTCATTCCAAGGTTGATTTGAGAAAAAAGACGTTTCCTTTCCTCCCTGTATTTAACCGAATCTTGTTGGAAGCTAAAGACTGAACTGACCATATTAACCTATATAAACTTCACAAAAACTCTTGTTTCTTCATACCAACCCATATTACCTCGAATTCACCCATATTCTTCCATAAAACGCTGTATTCTCAACTTGACCTTAAAATGGCCTTGAGACGACCTTCAAGTAACCTGATACAGACAAACTCACCTCGGATTCGAACTTAGTGACCTCAAATTCCTATATAACATGTGCTCGGACTTGATTGCTCGGCTTATTCTCAATTTGACCTTGAAATGACCTCAAAATGGCCAGATACAGACAAACTAAATTCGCCGATTCGCACTCAGTGACCCAACAAACCTAACCTCCGAGATCCTTTGATTAAATGCACTTTTTCTCAATCTGACCTCTAATTGACCTCGATCCTGACTAGGATGGAGGTGGGAGGTCCCGTTTGGGGGTGGAATCGATTAGTTATTGAATATAAATAATAAAAAATAATAATTTATGTACATACATACTTATGAAATTTAAAAAATATCACAATTTTTTTAATATCTTTTTACGTAGATTGTTGAAACTTGGACTCCCTATGGTGATATTACAAACATGAATGTGACCGCTTTACCAGAATTAATTATGTACTACTGGGTGTTACAATTTCAGTGTCACATAGTATATATAGAAAGATTTAGACTGACTATCGTGCTGACACGAATTTATTATTGATTATGTCAAGGTCAAAATCAGTTTTCAAAGTGCGGCTTTCCTAGAACAGAACTGAAAGAATATAATATCGGAATGAGAAAAACGAAAAATTCTGTTCCTACGTCACACCTGTTAATACGGAAGTCACTTCCGTAGGGTCACGCGTTAAATCTACTTAAACTGTAATTAGCTCTCCCCTAATTAGAGCAAAATTCCGTTAACTAATTGCTCTTTTGAAGTGAAGACAAATTTCTCGTCCTCAACCAAAATTTATGAAACATTTTTATCGAGAAAATTATTCGACATGTACAGGTTATCACTTTTATATGCTGATCCTTTTGAAAGTTTATTTTGACTTTTGCATAAAAAAAACTGTACATATTGTATGATTGTTTGATGTTATGAAAACTATAAAAAAAAGTTGAGTTTTTAACAGATATGTGAAAAGCAGCATTTAGAGGACTAAATATTTATTTATAAGAAATGTAAAATAATGTACAGTAAATTTGTTCTTAATTTGAAATTGATATAAATAATAAAAAGCACTTTATAAATCAAAAACTGTCTATGAAAATAAATATATCGTATAGATGTTTATAAAATCATATTAATATCACGTTTCATTAACTTCACCCATTTCCTCGATTTACTATTTGCTTTCAGCTGACCTGGATGTGATAACACGATTGAAAATATCAACGTGATATCGCATGTTCTTGCAAACTGTAATGGATGTTTAACATTAATTTAATGTTTAAAATCATTTCTATCAGGTCCAAATATGTTTTCTTGAGTTACACACATGACAACATTTGATAAAAATAATGAATTTCCCTTAATAGTATATATTTCACATACAATTAGCAGCATTATAGTCACTGTCTAACCCTAAATTAAATGAAATAATTTATCACATTTGTTTATCACTAAAATGGACAAATACCTATAGTTATTATTAAATACATGTAATGTCTTTATGTTATTTATATAAAAATATGTGTTTGTATAATAAAAAGAAAAGTTAACCAAAGCAGTGTTATTTTATTTAACTTAATCCCAACTTTAATAGTATCGACAAAAACAGCAAAGAACTGGCTACAGCAACGTTACTCGCAGAAGTGCAATACCCATTCTTCAATGACTGGCCGACATTACATTGGCACATACTGTTTCTACACTTGTAAGAACGATTAAGAACCAAAGTACATTGCGACTCGGTCATACAAGGGTCGCCATATTCTGCAAAATATTATTTCAGTACCGTATCTACAAAAACTGTATACTTACTTTTAACCTGATGACACATATCGTTGACTTCCGTATATCCCTCTTCGCAGATACATCGTAAGGTGTCGTTGTATTCGTTTGTTACGTATTCGATTTCAGATACACCACAAACCGCGTGTGCGAGACCCTGGCACTGCTCCTCCTCTTCACAAGAATCTTCTAAGCTGTCAGCAACTAAAATAAGGTGTTACCGTCAAAATATCGTCTATTATCTGCTGCTATACAGTTTAGCTACAACTATTAGTGTTCTGGTCGGTAAAATATTGAATTGCGTTGCTTCTAAGCTATCAGCAACTAAATAATATAATAATATCATTTAGCATCTACAGTTTATTAGTCTATAAAATATGAATTTCATTGTCTCTGCTTTTCATAAGGAGCTCCAGGAGCTTCTAAGCTACCAGCAACTAGATTAATGTTTATTGTTAAAAATATCATTTATTTTCTACTGCTATACAAGTTATTAGCTACAACTATTCAGTATTTTAACCGATTAAACAGTGAATTGCATTGCTAGTGCTTTTCACAAGATTATCAGCAACTAAAACGATGTATTCCAAAAATATCATTTACTATCGACTGCTATACAGTTTATTAGCTACAACTATTAGTGTTCTGGTCGATAAAATAGTGAATTGCATTGTTTCTGCTTTTCACAAGGAGCATCTAAGCTACCAGCAACTAAATTGATGTATTATTGTTAAAAATATCATTTATTATCTACTGCTATACAGTTTATTAGCTACAACTATTCAGTATTTTAATCGATGAAACAGGCATTGCTCCTGCTTTTCACAAGGAGTTTGTAAGTTATCAACAACTAAAACGATGTATTACTGTCAATAACATCATTTAGTATTTACTGCTATACAGTTTATTAGTCGATAAAATACTGAATTGCATTGTTTCTGCTTTTCACAAGGATATTCTAAGCTACCAGCAACTAAAACGATGTATTACTGTCAGAAACATCATTTAGTATCTACTGCTATACAGTTTATTAGTTACAACTATTCAGTGTTTTATTCGGCAAAACACTGAATTACATTGCTTCTGCTCTTCGCAAGGTACTTCCAAGCTATCAGTAACTAAAATAATATGTTAGTGTCAAAAATATAACTTATTACCTACTTTTGTACAGTTTATTAGCTACAAATATTGGTGTTTTAGTCAGTAAAACACTGAATTGCATCGAAACAATGTGGTACTGTTAAAAATATCATTTATGATTTTCTCCTATAGTTTATTATTAATTAAGCACTGTAAGCATTCAGCAACTAAAATGTGTTACTGTGAAAAATAGCATTTATTAACCACTACTAAATGGTATATTAGCTATAAATAGGTATTTGAATAAGTAAAGATATTTGCAGTTAGCTGTTGTTATTCAAACCACTTGACAAACTTTGCTTCCAGTGCTTAATAGAGTAGAAAATTTCCCCTTTATATTTCCGTCAAGTGATACAAAACATCTAGGTCTTTTTATTATTTAATTATAAGGGTCACTCTAAATTTGAAGTACGTGACCAAACACTGATGTCGGATAAACTGAGGTAGTAGTGGAAAATTGATGATTTATTTGTCCCATTTCGTATAGGATAAAGTTAATAAAATTCTTTTACTAACTGCAATACTCTTTTGCTCAATAAGAAGTTAAGAACTTACTTTTTAGGCATTTGGTTTCTTTCCCTACATAGTCGTTACCACATCTGCATGCTCCGCCTACGCAGTGTGCATTTTTCATATGCGAGCAAGAAGTTGCGCTTGCGCAAGATGCTCCAATATCTAAAAACGAGGTTATATAAAATTCGGTTTCATTAATTCATACTATAACTTACTAGGGACGCAGGTGGTGTCGTTACCTCTCGAAAAATTCTCTGAACATTCACACTTTTCATCTACGCAACGTTCGTTAATGTCGCACTCTGTATCTCTTAGGCAGTCAACTAAAACACGAAATTTGATAGTATTATGCTTAGATTTTAATCAACGCAGCTTCTCGCAAGCGGTTGTTTAAAACATGTGTTGCGTTACCTGTGTTATTAGTTTTTGGCTCACAGTAATATGTTTCCTCATTAAATGTAGCACCGCTACTACACTGACAAGTATTGGATGCCGAATCGCAATACGAATATGGACCCATCGCAGTACACCATTCATTGACAACACAGCTACGTGCAGGCTCAGACATACCTGCGAAATCGGGGTACTATACTGTACTGATTTAAGAAAAGTTAAAACACTTACTCTTTATGCAGTTTCTATTAGATGCGTCATTGAACCAATAATCTTTGCAGTAGCAAGCAGAGTTTACCAGTTGGCCGGGTTTAATAGGGCAGTCGCTGTCAGCTGTGTAATTGTTATGAGGATCCTGCATTCCTAGCTCAGCTACACACTCTTTGGCATTGGAAAAAAATCCCTGTTGGCAAACGCAGCTGTGTTTGTAGCAAATTGCGTTGCTGATATCTGTACAGTCACTGGCATCGTCGCAGTGACTTAAACCTATAATGATTTTTTAGTAAATAAAAAAAGAAACCAACGAGTTCTTCCTTACCTTGGACGCAATTGCCATTGTACAGATAGTGAGTATTTTCATTACACTTACACGTTTTATTCGATATATCACACAGAGAATTGGCCATATCGACACAGTCGCCATCAGTTTCACAAGAAATCGCACCTAGAAAACTAATTATTTGATTTGTGACCCCACATGAAGCATGCAACATATACCTTTCCCGTATATTAACCCCTGGACAGGCTGAAATTGTTGGTTTAAAATTCCAAAATGCTGCTCGCTGGAAGAATTGGTGGACGTACATTTTCCACGAGTACATCCGAGGGTAGGCGACTGACAGTCAAGGGTCAAGGCACAGTCTACGAGAAAGATAGGCAGTTTGAAGGATATCTATTAAATACTTGTTAGATTACCTCCTCTTTCCTTTGATGACTTCCTGCAGTCATACCCCCTGTCGTAATATTCTTCAGAGGAACAGACACAGACTCCCTTAGAACAAGTTAAAGACAACATATCGTAACCATTATAGCACGCATCATAAGCGTCGCAGGCTTCTCCCTTATCAGCGTATTTCCGACACTTTCCCTTGTACCACTTAAAATTTTCAGAACAAACGCATCGGTTGTGGATGCATTCTGAGTTGTCTCCTAACCAGTCGCACTGCTCGTTTTCGTAGCAGCTAGCGCTATATTCGGTGGCATCTGAAAAATTAACAAATGCAGCTTGGGCCAAGATGGAATTGTGGAAGTCTTACATGGAAGACATCGGGAAGCGCTGTGGTAAGACAGATCATCGCAAGTGCATTTGTTTCCAATGCACACTGAGTTTGTGGTGGTGCAGTCAGAGTTCTTTGTACACTCCTCCTCCAAGGCTAGTGTACCTAAAATATAATCTGTGGAATATATCAGAAATTAATGAAAACAAAGCTAGGTTTTACTTAACTTTCCCGAAAAACATATTTTAACCCTGCATTCACTTCAATGAAACACATGAAGTGGATCAATTGTGCTGACACGCACACCTGGTGTGTTATCTTCAAATCTGTTTAATCTCTTTCAGATGGATTGACATTTTCTGAATCAGTTTTTAGCTCTATCGATTTGCAAGAAATTGATCGATGGAATTATTGGAATTTCGACAGATCTAAATTTGGAAATAGCTTTTTAAATTCCGTTCGAGTCCAAATAAGATTATAATTTTTTTCGAATTGAAAATTATCGTATGTGTATTGGGACACAACAATGGTGTCTATTAAAGCACATGTAATGATGCACCTGGTGAGTCTTATCTGTCTCTACATAATTTATCTATTTAGGATATGATAGATATTAAATAAATTAATTGCTATTTATGCCTAAATTAAGGAAAATGGTCATTAAGTTTAAAAAAAAATTGATTGCTTTTTTCAGCTATAACGTATTTGGCAGTTCCTAAAAATAATTGAAAATGAACAGATGAAGCAAAATACAATTTAATGCCGAGATATTTTAAAATAAACCGCTTAGTTCTAATTAAAAAATTAACTTTCGTAGATCAAATTGTCTCTAATGTCCAGATCCACCAAGCAGGTTATTCGATCCAACTTTTTTCAAACAGAAAACAATACACGCACACATTTTCAATCAGAACAATACTCACTTTTAAAAATCAGCAACACCATGGAAAATACTAAGCAGTTCATCTTTGTAATTAGAGAGCATTAGTAACTAAACTATTCTACTTGAATACCGGCTAGACACTACACCTTTTACTTGGAATTTATCAATAAGAGATAATAAGGTTGCTTACAATACGTGTAATTAATTTACGTATCTCATAAGTAGCAGAAATAATCTTTCCTAGTTACGAAAATTGATTTCTATCAGCAACAGGTGTCCCAAGTGACTGAATCATTGTTACAATGTCGGAAATCAGAAAAGAGGAGAAAATTTAAGACACTAAATTTATTAGTTATTTAATATGATTACTAATTCAAATAAATTTAAAGAATTTTTCCCAAAAAATCTTATCAAAATAACAGTTTTTTGATACCAAAAATATGGGTAAGCAAAAGATACCTATTTACACATACTTTTTATTTTTATTTTGGATAATTATTAATTCCCAGATATTTTTTAGATATTGGTGGCAAACACAGTTGTTATTTCATCAATGAATACTGCCTGGCTTTAGGAAAACACTATTTATTCCTTTGAAATATATGTATATGAAATGAAATTAGTTTTTCCATCTATACTGTGAAAGATCAACTACGCAATTCTAAAAGGCAGTTGACCTTCCTAAATTGTATAATTCAATCATAGATGGCGCTCAATTCTAGCGACTTTGCGTTCCAAAATTAAACAGAATTACATTTGTTACCGATGCAACACTTTATGTTAATTGAAAGCACTGTTAAGTTTCAAATGGTTACGTAGTTGTTAAAACGCTATACCACTATTATTGTTGTAACCCTTTCGCAAGCATTTCAGCGTGAGAATCATTCGTCAAATTCCTAGAACAGATACTATAATAGCTTCTTACCTCGGTGTTCTAGGAAATGTATAAAAAATATAAACAAACAGGTGTTGTTCCAGTTTGTATAACTATTCATTCCAGTTTTTCTTAAAGTTCTCCGAATTTATAAAATTCGCTGGAATTTCTAGTAAGTTTAAACTTGAACTCGAAGGGACGTTTAAAATATACGTAAATCATTGTCTGGAATGCAGTTTTTATGTCTTCTTATGACATTTCAAGGAATTGTTTTAGTTTTATGAATGAACATATTTTTGTATTCGGTTGTTAAAATGCGGCGATAAAAGATACCGATTTTAATTAATTTTCTTTGGACGATAATGACTATGGAGAAATTAGGACATTATATAAATATAATTGAGACCAATCGCAACTTTATTTGTTAAATAATTTGTACAAAATTAAATTTATAAATTCACTTTATAATCACAAGCCTTGTTACCCATGTGGATCATACATACTCTAATACGCTGCTGGATTTTTATAATTTCAGGATGGGGTGGTTTGGTGTATTTATACAAAATTTCTAAGCCGTTAATAAATTTACGCATGGCTTTCTCAAACTGATTCAAACCAAAAAGGGCCTCCGCCACAGGTAATATATCATCCAAGGCCTAAAAATATATAATTAAACCTTTTTTATTGTTAAAAAAACTAGGAACAATAGAATGATATTAAAGTACTTGCCATTAGACCCTTTAAGTGTGGAAAAATGGTGGTAACATTATGACAATAGTCACAAGTCATAAAAGGTTCGTCGTCGTGATGCACGATAAACACAAACGGGCATCTGTCTGTCTGACAGGGTATCCTCAGCTCATACTCGTTCATTTCATGGAACATGGGCCATAACTCGACGCAAGGGATACATAAACACTCGAACCAGTAGTTGTTCTTCAAAGTTTCTTGTCTTTTCTCGACTGGCATTGACATATAAAGAGGGCCATAGTTTTCATAAATTATATCTCCGGCTTTCACAGGCTTTATCGTTCGCACAACTATTTTGTTTTTTAAGTTGTATCTAAAAATAGCACCAATACATTGAACTCGGGCCAATGCCACAAAAAAAATTTTCTTACCTGACAATGCTGGGATCACATGAGTGATTAAACAAAGCTAATGTCGGATATAATGCTGCTCCAGTGGTTGTGCTTTCATAGTTAGTTTCGACTCCCCCTGTGATGATAGGTTTAGGGGGGTTTTTGAGTTCGGAGATTTCATGAGCGTTAAACTGAAGCAGCTGCAAATGTCTCAAAATTAAACCTCCGATAAAACCTTCTAAGTCAACCAAAACCTCATCCTTACTCTCAAAAGGAAAATATTTCCCGGCTTTCAATAAACGTAACAAGTACGTGGCCATGCAAGTATAATGCACCAACTCCTCTTTTTTCCTTAAACTTTCATTCCGGCACAGGAAAAACACGTTATCGTAATCGTCGTACCTATACGTCTTTTTCCTTATGACGTTTTTCTTGCAATTATCCCTTAAAAAGTCCTTAAGCTTATTCCTTTTGTCGTTAAAGTAAGCAAACGGTCTCTGACTGATTATCCTTAAGGCTAAGGAGCAGTTCACTGAGGCACCAGATGAGATAAGGGATCCTTGGATAGCACACTCCACTTTGTGAAATGTTTTGTTCGCCAGCCTTTCGCAGTTCGTGCAACAAAACACAACGTTGCCGCAGGACGGACAAGCAACAGGTTGATCCACACTGCCACAACAATATTGGCAGTTTGTCAAGACATGTTCTGAGTCAACAACAGCACAGTGTGGATTTTCTTCAATTATAACAGTACCAGTGTCTATATCTTCCACGGCCGTTGCGAACCTTCCTTGGTACGAATCTTGCTCGAATTTGATATGAGGATGAGCAGCAATAAAATCTTTCCCTCCCACGAAAATTTCAGAGCCCAAAGCAGGCACCAACTCGTGCTTTGCAACGGGGACAATAGTCTTGTTCTCCCTAGAGCTTTCGATTTCCTTTATTTTGCTCTCTACGGCTTTTTCGTCTAGTTTACTGTGCTTTAGACTTTCCACAGCTTCGTTGTATGCTTCAGATGAAAGTCTTTCGTTCTGCAAAGCGTCGTAACATTTTGCTTTTCTGAGCCATATCTTGTATTGCAAATGTGACGGGTAATTTCCTACTTCTGTGAGATAGTCAATGTCGTTGAACACTCTTTTATATTCTTTCAATTCAAAATACGTAGCGCTACGGTTTGATATTAATATTGTAAGTAGCTCTCTTGACGGAGCTAAAAAAAAACAAGACCCCTTGAAAATAGAACACTCTGTACACTAAGTTGTATACTTGTTACAATGACATATGGAGTATTTTAAATTAATTAGCCGCTACTATCTGTGTAAAAAGAAAATGTTTTGTTCTTTTTTTGTACTTGTTTAACATAGTGCGTTTAACTTATCACAAAACCGCATAATTTTTTAATTATTAAGCTTATCACTACACAATACATACCTGTATTTTGAGGGCATTTTATTATACCGTTATTGTAGCTCTTTAAAGCGTTAGTGTAGTCTTTCTTCGCAAAATACGAGTTACCCTTAATTTTCTCCTGCTGTGCTATTTCTATATCTTTGCCGTTATTCGGCGAAATAGTTATGGGTATCTGAACGGCTTGGTCGTACAGGAATTTAATTCTAGCCTCTTCATCTGCGGTTGCCTTGAAATTGTCAATGCACTCCTCTGTTAGTTTTCCTATGATTTTCTCGCAGTGCTTCTGGAACAATGTACAATCTTTTCTACCCGCATGGACGTCGTCCATCTTTAAAATGTAAGTATATTAAGAAACATTTACTACCTATGTATCTCTCTATGAAGTAGACCGGCTGATAGTATATTTAGATCAACTCCTTGCATTCTATTTTTGTAACTAATAGTCGAAAGTTGAATTGGAAAAAGGCATTTGTTGCATGGGACAATTGAAGGTATTTAAATAACTAGATTGAACCCCTGTAGAGCTTCCACTTGTTAAATTATATTCCTATTTTGTAAGATGTAATTTTTATAAATGATGTGTATTTTACCCTTCTGAAACACCAATCGCTCATAAAAATCAGTTAAAATTTATATTTAAATATTTGATCAAATTTAAATGCCCCGTCAAAGGTTGTAACGAAAACCATAGTAAATACTAATTTTTTGTTTAAGGAAGTGAATATTTGCTTATTTATAGACAAGAAAAAATATAATATTTACATTTAAATGTTTTTTATTTGTAACAGTTTTCAACATTCATTTCAACACGCGAATTTAGAATTTTTAGGTTGTCGTCCTGTATCTCCCATCGAGTGTGTTGACAGAAGAATACGGCAAATCAAATATGAAATTTAATTTGCTTTGATTGTTTAACGATGTGTACGTGTAAATGAGATTATAACAACTTTAACAGTACATACAGAATTTTGCACGTATTTCACCTCGGTTACGTTATGATGTTTTCATTACAACCCTATTCCCTTGGTAATTTGTGGTTAAAATGTTAATAATGTATTTTTTAAATAGAAATTACAATGGACGGGGACGGAAAAATTAGTGGAGATATAAGACAGCGGCAAGTGTACAATGAAAAGTCCTTAAAAGACAGAAGAATGGTGGAAGGAGGGCAAGAATTCGTAAGAAAGTGTGTTTATTCCTCAATTCGTCGAATTTAAGGTTATGTTTTGGTTTCAGGATGAAGACAGTGAATTATCATCAGATACATGTGTCTTACTAAATAGAGGTGAAACGTCTGCTAAACCAGAGACAATAATTGTATCAGTAGAACCACTATGGGCAACGGCGATCCAAATGTTCATACCGTTCCTGCTTGCGGGATTCGGTATGGTAGCAGCAAGTTTAGTATTAGATAAAGTGCAACATTGGCCAGTTTACCAAAATGTGACTGAAGTTTATATACTTGTACCTGCATTACTAGGCTTAAAAGGGAACCTGGAAATGACTTTAGCCTCCAGGCTCTCCACACATGCTAATTTAGGCGATTTAGACAGTCCCAAGCAGAAAGTCAGTTTGATTACAGGGAATCTCGCCTTAATATTATGTCAAGCAATCGTCGTTGGGTTTTTAGCTTCCATTGCAGCCGTTATATTTGGCTGGGTTCCCACCGGAGAAATTAACATTAAACATGCCCTCTTGCTCTGCGCCAGTAGCATCGTGACAGCATTTGGAGCAAGTTTCATTCTCGGTTTAGTTATGGTGGGCGTTATAATGTTTTCGCGTTACTTCAATATAAATCCTGATAATGTTGCTACACCTATAGCCGCAAGCTTGGGAGACCTTACCACTCTCGCTTGCTTATCGTGGCTAGCATCGACTTTTTACTACACTATGGACAGTCACCCTTACTTAACGTCCAGTTTGATAGTTATGGGGTTATCGCTGGTGCCGGTATGGGCTTGGATCGCGAGCCAGAACGAACATACACATAAAGTGCTCTTCACGGGGTGGAATCCCGTCATCACTGCCATGATCATAAGTAGTGTGGGTGGGTTAATTTTGGACTTCACCGTGTCGACGTTCAAAGGCGTGGCAGTTTTCCAGCTAGTCATTAACGGTGTCGGGGGGAATTTAGTTGCGGTGCAAGCCAGCCGTATATCGACAGAGTTGCACCGTATCGGCGAGCCTGGTCACCTGCCGCAACACATGCAGATTTGCATAAGTCCCTGTTCGGCATTCTGCGACAAACGCGAGACCAGCCACGCGGGAACCGCGCAAATGTTGATGCTTATGGTTATACCGGGACATTTAATTTTTTCGTACACCATCAGTTACTTACAAGCGGGGCATACGTCGTTTACATTTATTTTTATGGTCGTGTATTTATCTGCGGCACTCTTGCAAGTATTTCTGTTGTTGTATATTGCGCAAGTTATGACTCTGAGTATGTGGAAACATGGTGTTGATCCTGATAACTCGGCTATTCCATACTTAACTGCTCTGGGGGATTTACTAGGTACTTTACTTCTCGGTATTGCGTTTCAGTTCCTTTATCTCATTGGAGACAGAGATAGCGATGTCGGGGATTAACGTTTTATTTGATTATGCCATATTAAGGGGCCATATACTTAATTTTATAGGTGAATTATTATAATTAAAAAAACGTGTTGATACTTAAAAAACTGAAAAAATTGGTGCTATTATAGGTATACAGTTTTCTATTGTAAACCTTTGCTTTAATCCAAAATGATGAAAATGCTTTTCACAGTAGTTTTATTATTGAGTAAAAAATACCTGTAAAAACATGTTTAAGGGTTTAAAACGTGATATTCTGCAATTCCTGTAAACTACTATATAAATTTGTTTATAAATAAATATCTTTTCACTTGATCTGTTTGTTTCTTTTAAAAAATTGCCATTTTCCCACAACAAAAAGTCAAATACTATATTTCAATATGCAGGATTTCAATGAAATAGTATAAAACTACAATAGTTATTAAATAAACATTTTTGTGTAATGTATTTTTTATTTAAAACATGATCACAAATTGAATTTTTTATGTCCTAACCAACAATACATTTGTTATCAGTATATTAACACTGATTGCAGCTTAGACTTCCCATTTATTATTTACTCAGATAAAATAATAGTAACATATTTTTACATCAGTTTATTTAAATTTTTAAATTTCAATAATTTATTTTTGTGTTGCCATTCTTATTAGTTAGTTATCCATTTGAAACATTTTCTTAAGTTAACAATAATTAAACAGATACTATTTATCACAAAAAAAGTGGCAAACAATCGGCGAAAAATACATATTTTTATGTAGAAACATTCCAATGTTATCTCCTTTACAAATTTCTATACAAACGTGAAATTACTACGAATGTGCTGCCATCTAAAATCTGACTACAGAGTTCTAAACTTACGTAAAGAGAATCCTACTGATAAAATCATTTGAAACTTTGAAACGGACAGGCTTATATACTGAGTGTTGCGTAAATACATCGAACCAAGAAATGAAGAGTTAAAGCACTTTTTTGTACACCCTTCCGTGTTTAAAATTGTTATACCATTTACTGTAGTGACCATTTCGGATATTTTATCGTTTCTTGTACTGATTTTTGCTTGAATTTTTCCGCAGCGTATAAAAAAAAATGACCCCTTTTTGCCTTGGGCCATTTAGTCAATTATACGTTCATGTCAAATACTGGTTTTATATTTCCGTCTTACCAGAAGTTTGACCGGATCAAGACTTTTCAAACGTGCTGTATAATTCCCAGGCAAGGTGAGATCATGGCGTTTTACAAGATTAAGTGTCTTCTACGTAAAGGAAGATTAACAAAACGTGCCAGGGTGATTATGTTAAGTGGCGGAACTAACCTTTTGTGTTTTAAACGAGATGCAAGATCTAAGCGATGAAAATTTCAGTTAATAAGCCATTAACAATTGTAATCACGTTGTGGTAAAATTTACGGAAGGAAACATGCGGGAAGATCAGTGAATTTGGACACCAATGAGATATGGCAATCCAAGGCTTTTGCTCATAGCAAATTCAGGGGCCATTTTCACGCATTTAAACGACAGTACGAGGGCGTAATAGTATAATGACCATAATAACTTGTGGCTATTGCCGAACAATTGCGCATAAGGCAGTTTGGAGTAAGACATATCATTGAAAGGTGCAATATACCTCTTTTGACACAATCCTGATCTTGCTTGCTACTCCTTACTTATTCTTAACCAAAAAAAATACCAAGTTGATTCATCTGAGCGTCAGTGTAGTGTGCAGATATTAAATGTATAGGCACGAGAAGTATGTTTGAAAATGATTTTATATTCAGTCTTAGAACCAGGATCAAAAAAGTGTGCAGATGACCACAAGGTAAGTGATTTTCAATACTACGCACTTCTTCCTCCCCTGGACATCGCTTAATCTAAACTAAATTCGTTCTAAAAGCAAAAGTATTGCGGACATAAATTTTTTTCCCTTTAAATCTATGCGGTAATAATAATAATCGACATTGACCAACAGTGTGACAAATCTTTAGAAATAAAATATATAGGCAGGAAATCTGCTATTATTTTCAATGATATGATCTAACAAACAGACTTCTTAAAAAGATCTAATGTAAATTAATGGTCCTAAACTTTTTACCGCGAATTTGAACATCAAATAGTTGCAAATGTACCTATCTTTATATTATTGTCATTTCATCAGCAAATATTTGCAATCTAACGTTTTAATAATACTTTCCTTAAAACCATTACATCGGTATTAAGTATGTGGCAAAATTTTGGTGAAAGACTGGTTAAATATTCATTAAATAGATAGTGTCCTTCACTTATATTATAAGAGATACTGATATTAGATAATTTTTTATAATTGCTAATACACAGACAAGTCTGTCTATTGCCATAATTATGGCTAGCTCTGTAACTAAGCTAGAACTAATTGCGTTCTTCGTTCATACGACAAATAAATACTTACATTAAAAAAAACTGCAGTTTCCCACGTACCTGTAATATTTAAAAAAAAAACAAGGTTGTTGTTTACGTTTCTTTAACATTTAGTTTAATTAAGACAATTCTATCTGTAATGCTTTAGTGCCCCAAATGGTTTTGATATTTGCCGTTTTACAATTTAATTCGTTTAATATAAATGAAAATTAATGTAGGTTATGTATAGAAAATATGTCGTAAAGATTATGTAATCAATTAAGGATGAAGGAAGAAGGAAACGTATTCTAAAAGTAGCGCGAAAAAATTTGTTCTAAATTTATCATTGTCCTAGACAACATGAATGTAATGTAGTCCTTACTAAGTAATATGCACTTACGGTGTAATTTTCTAAGTGATATAAGTGACCCATATAGCATAGGCGTCTCAAGAAATGGTATATGCTGTTAAATTAAAATTGAATAATGCTGTGCTTCGAGAAACGCAGTTGGCCGTGATTACTTTATTATTAAAAATCTACTTGTAACAATACAGTACCTTAAACCTTAAATAATTTAATTTTAATATCTGCCCCTTTAAATATGCACGTAAATCTTTGATGTAAATGTGTGAGAAATGTTTGCGATTGGTCTCAGCATTTATATTTTAATAACAGTAACTTGCAGCATCTGATCCCAGTTTAGTTATCCACTTTTACAAATTTACGTTCTAGTTTCACTAGTAAGAAATATTTCACCAAATTACCATATCAAGAAAATCAAATCAAATAATATAGGTTGAATAAATCAAATGGCAAAATGTACGCTTAAAAAAGCGAATAAACTAATACCTCTTGATATGTTCATGTTGCAATGGGGACTTGTTACAGCTCTGAATCTAGGCCTCCATTATCATTTCAAGTAGTGGTCAAAAAGGAATATGCGTTCCGTTTCAGTAGGTCAGATATAGACGAAAGGAAATTATCTTCATAACAGTGCAATTTATTACTCTAGTTTACTTTGTGCATTGGGGTCATTGGCCAGTGCAGGAACATCAACGGATATAGTAAACCTTTTAAAATTCAAAAGGCGAAACTTAGAATCCCATGGAAGCTAGCCAGAACTGGGCGAGTTTTATTGGAAGCGGTCTTGTTCGATCTACCTAAGTTTTGGATATTTGAGATTTTCTCGTCAATGAATTTTTTACAAAAACCATCATGATTTTTTGAATTCCGCGATCAAATGATTTTTTAAAAAAATTGTTGTATGTATTTAATTAAAGACTATACCTAATACTACAAATCGTATATGATTACCGATTCAAATTTTATGAATCAGTTGATTATGGATAATCTCTAGGGGAACTATTAGCATTTTTCAGTTGAATAAGTTTCAAATACGTTACCACTACAGTCGAATTTTTATTATAACCTTGCCTAATATGGTGTGTGATCTGACAAAAAACTGAAGACAAACTTGCTAGACGCAGAATATATTACCCTGAAATGTTGTGAAATATGATGCTGAAATTCGTGGAACAAAGTTTGTTATACGGAGCGGATCAATAAAATTCAAATTCAATTCAAATCAGTAAAATATTGCCTACGATTTCAATTATTACAGAATTAATAGTATCTAGACCTGCTCTTAAAAATAGAATAATGAAAACTTGACTCACCCAATCCAAAACTTATGTACAAATGTCGGAATTTCAAATTGAAGTTCGCACGCCTCTTAATTCTAAAACAAAAAAAAGTCATTTCAAATTTCGATTTAGTTTATGACGCAAATCCAATAAAACGCCATAGGAAATTGCATCATCCTACGCAATTCATTCTGAAAAGCGAAAGATGACATTTAGTTATTTTCGTCCACCCGTTATTATAGAAAATGGCAATCCTCCTTTACGCAGACGTGTCTCCCCTGGTAACAACCTGTGGGATGAGCTAGAAGTCCAGAAAATACCAACCGCAATCAATATAGTCAGTCTAACACAGAATGTAGTCGATTCAATACTGAAAAGGCTTCTCGGCCTAACTCCTGTAGAGTTACATCGAAATATAACAGACGCACACTTCACTTATCAACGAAGGTACGTCGAATTTTGGCTATTTCACCGCTTTCCCAACATTGCCATATAATTTTCGCATTAGGACCTCTCATTTAATAATCAATCATTGTTTTACCATCATAAGTTTTTCCCCCTACCACGTGGTTGTATTGATTTCGCGCAACCCTTACAAAGTCGTATATATGTCTTTTAAAACTTGCTACATGTTAAACAAAATAAATGTATTTTTTTAATAAATATGTAATGAAAATACAACTGCACAAAATAGAATATTCTATGTTCCTTAAAATGTGGAAATATAATACCATAATAGATCTAGAAGCAACAAGTGTATTATTATGAGCGTCATAAGCTGTCTTATTTTTGAATCATTACTAATTAGATCAAATTAAACCGTCTTTCCATTATATAAGCTATTACCTACTGAAAATAACCTAATAGTAAGTATGAAAAGTAATTTAATAATAATATTCTGCATTATTTTTCTGCGTATACAAAAATTATTAATTTAAAATGTAAAAGTTATCTTAGTGTTATCTATTCGTTGTATATTTCGAATCATTTTACTCATGCCGATATTTGCGGTCGCTAATAAAAATACACCCACTAAAACCAACGTGATATAAGTGTATTACAAGACAAGTACATTTCTCGCAGTTTAACCAATCTGGGCCCTAACATATATCTTCATGAAACAATTTTAATTCACATAATAACGCCCTAACGAAACAAACGGGTAATATTGTGAAGGATAATAATATCAACATAAAAACGTCTCTTTGACAACTCAAATAATAAATAATTCTAAATTTTATTTAAAAATTAATCCACACAACCCGAATATCGAAAAGGTTAAATGCTGTAGATAATTTTGTGATGTTTTCTAAAAATATAGTACATACATATATAAAAATATAATTACTGTATTATTCTATTACATGATTAATAAAACCAAGATATTCAATACTGGCATATCCTATGTCCCTCATAGCCCTGTTTACTTGGTTACTATTCCATGAAAAAGTAGTTAGTTTTTAATCTAACTAAGTAGAATTAAGTTTAACAGCACAGATGTGGAAATTACTGGATATCATTTTTATTGGTTTGTTTACTCATGTCGAATTCTAAGGTACGCTTTTAAAGTAATTCCCTGTATTACTTGAAAAATTTGTAACAACCTAAACAGATACACACATTTTAGAAATTACATGCGACATATTTCTTATAAAAATTGTAAAATCACGTCAGCAGATAATAATTTTTACTTAAATTTTTAGGATTCTCTCTTTTTTATCCTATGCGATTATTAAAACGTAATCATGACTGTCTAAGAGAATTTTATCTTGAATGAAATATAGATAGGAAAATCAGATGATTTCCTGCTACAATTAGCGCGTGGACTAATAATCAAACCATTTGAAACTAACCGAGACAAAAAAAAAATGTGATGATGAAGATAAGTGGTTCAAAATGCAGAACGCGTCATATTCCCTGGTTAGGTGTGTGATAAATGCATCAAATTAATCACTTCATTACAAGTGAAGTGTATTTAAAATATGAAAACACTTTTTTTAAACATGTTTATATTTTGCAACAAGTGATTGTCATGAAAATAACTATATAGGTTTCCATATATGAGAACGAAAGACTTTTTAGCAAGAAACTATTTGACAAGGAACTCCGATAGCTTTTTGCCTCATTGTGATTTCCTCTTCCTTGTACATCGACAGTGTTGATTCAACACTGGCATATCATTCAAAAACATGAGATTTTCCAAAACGTCAGGTCAATCTTTTTTTCGTGACAACGGTTGTTGTTTTCCAGAGAAGAAAGCTATGGATCAGAGGCCATGGGCAGTACCAATCATGTTCAGCACATTCCAAAAAGTGCGTCGGAGACCTCCAGCCCTTCAAGTGCCTTTGGGATAAGCCCCGCGATAGATATGGAAATAACTTTAGTTAACTCACAGGACAGCAGTGACAATGACAACGGGCGGCTCCCAGACGTCGTGGTCGAGGCAAAAGTGTGTGACGAAGATGAACAAATACAGGAAACATATTTTTCTATAGCGATACAAGTATTCATTCCTTTCTTAATCGCCGGGTTTGGCATGGTCTTCGCGGGACTGGTTCTAGACAAAATACAGGTAAATGACACATTCATGGTTTCAATTCGAATCAGTGAATTCAATTGTTCGTATTATGACTAGAACGTGTGACCGTTGCTTTACCACCGCTTCGTATTGTGCACACTGCTTTAGGAACACGGCAGGCTGCTTGTAACAATGAAATTTTCTGAAACGATTTTGTGCTCAGAACGAAGACATAAGTTAATTAGTAGATATTACCTTCATTACCTCGTCTTGTCTTTCGAAATTAGACTGGTCAGTTTATGCCCCATTTAAATAAATTATGAGGAGGAAGCAGAAAAAATGCCAAGGCTGAATTTATATACGAAATACGACGTTTAACGCCACTTACTTACGGTGTATGAGCTATTTTTCCATACAAGATATATCATCGCGAATTTTTACTACATCGATCAACAGTAACCAGCCTATTTTGTAGAACTAAATTTAGTGTTTCCAATACTAATTCGTAGGTATTTACACAGACTTCTAACATCTTATTAATGAAATCTTTGCAAAATATTTCAAAATGAGGTATATGAAGTCGTAGTAAATCTGTACAGATATACAAGCTACTTCAGGAGCGCCTCAAGGTTCTATCTTCGGCCCCCTATTATTCAGTCAATTTATAAATGACATAATAACGGTAAATTCGTTGTATTTTGTTGCTGGAATGTGACTTATTGAACAGTGTAAAAAACCAACTGCAGAAACTCAAAGCTGTTAGAATGTGTTATTTAAATAAAAGGAAATAAGACACAGATATTCGTTAACGATTTGTTTTTGTTTTAGCACTGGCCAGTATTCGCGGAAATAACAGAATTAGTAATTTTAATTCCAGCCCTTTTAGGCTTGAAAGGCAACTTAGAAATGACGCTAGCGTCAAGGTTATCCACTCAAGCAAATTTAGGACATATGGACACGCCCAAACAAAAAATTAGTATTATAGTGGGCAATTTAACTCTTATTCAGGTTTGTATTTCATTTGTTTCTCTCGTTCGGTCAACGTGATATTTGATGATCTTTTTTCAGTGTCAAGCAATTGTTGTCGGTTTCTTGGGAGCAGTCGTAGCGGTTGTTATGGGTGGGATAAAAAGCAATGACGTTGAATTAGACCACGCTTACCTATTATGTGCCAGTAGCTTAGTCACAGTTTCAATAGCGAGTCTGGTACTTGGATTGATCACTGCTGGTGTTATAGTACTATCTAGACATTGCCACATAAATCCTGACAATGTAGCAACCCCCATAGCGGCTAGCCTAGGAGATATCACGTCGCTCACGTTATTATCATGGGTTTCCACAATGCTATACGATTCTATAGGTATGTATCTGCTGATTTTCTGAAACTACAGCCCATTAAGGTTTTTTTCTATTACAGGTAGCCAAGACTGGTTAGCACCGCTGATAATCGCAGGTTACCTTCTAGCCATACCAATGTGGGTGTGGATAGCTAAAAGGAACCTACAGACTCGAGACGTATTGTACCACGGTTGGACCCCAGTTATGGGTGCCATGTTGATTAGCTCGATGGGTGGCCTAATTTTAGATTTCATGGTGTCGAGGTTTCAGGGTATAGCAGTGTTTCAACCGGTTATCAATGGCGTTGGAGGAAATCTAGTAGCAGTTCAAGCCAGCCGAATATCCACCGCCCTGCACAAGCAAGCGGAACTAGGAATTTTGACGTCTGAGAATAACGCCGATGAAGACACGGTTATATTTATATCGCCAGTTACCGGGTTCTGCGGCAAAGGAATGCACGCGCGTACCACGAGGGTCCTAATGTCAATGGTGGTGCCTGGACATATTATTTTCATCTACACCATTGATTATATGAAGGATGGGGACTCGTCTCTAAGCCCGTGGTTCGTCGTGGTGTACCTATGCGCGGCGTTGATGCAAGTAGCCACGTTACTCTACGTGGCTTACATCATGATCCATTGGATGTGGAAAAGGAAGATAGACCCCGACAATTCAGCCATACCTTACTTGACGTCTATAGGAGATCTTCTTGGAATATCGTTACTAGCGATCGCTTTCCAGTTTTTATATCTCATTTCGGATCACGATCCCGAAACTGGAGACCAATAAAGTAGCTACCTGTCCTCTAACTTTATTTTTGTTGAGTAGACCTGATTTTTCATACCTCCTCTGTGTTGTGATAAATAAATCGACAATAGGTGTTAGATATGAATTATAGATAACCAGAGAGAAATTCTGTAGATAAAATTATTTTATTATTAGATAGAACTTTTGTTTTATTTGTCTTGAAAATATTTTTGTTAATTAAACGCATTTTATTTTTACTCTGTTTATTCATTTCCTGCCACGTCAGTAATTCCTCCCAACTCAGATTTGAGGGACCGTGTAACAGAAACTCGGATAAAAACAATATTGGAATACCTCAAACTCATTTCAAATATTTGGCCAATGGCCAGCAATATAACAATATTATTAGTACTCCTCATAATTAGAATCATATTTCTGATTATTTTTTTTCGTTTTTTTTTTACTATATGTCGATCATCATTTCTATCAAAGTTTATTTATAGTATAAATTTAAAAAATTAATTCAAATTTTAATAGTGTTACAAAAATTGAATATAAAATCTGACCTTAATTTGACATAAACAAGAAAATTTGTCTATTAACACTTGAAGGATCCAAATTTTTCTGGACTGTATTACAAATTTTAAATAGCATATGAATCATTGTTGAAACCTACCTTCTTTTTATATCTTTAAACTTTCATGTGACCCTCACGTGAATGATGTTTACGTAAGAACAACCAATAAAAGTAAATGATACAGATAAATTAATTGACTGAACTTTACATAGTCTAAATGTTTTATTGTTAATATTTATTTTATTAGGCAACGCCGTGTTTACACTTTGATAAGTGTGTGACTGGCAATACTACTTGCTGTAAATTAAGTTGCATAACTTACAGATATTCCCAAGGTTAATAATATTTTCAGAATATTATTTTTAAGTTTAAATAATGTAAATATCCACTTTATTAAGACACTGAATTATTTATTAATTAGCTTAAATAATTAATCAGTTATAAATGAATTGACGAGAATGCAGGTTCCTGTATTATCTCTCAGATAAATGTGCCACGATTGTTGGTGGGAGTAGCCATTACCAATTTTCCTATCATTCCGTCAAAGATATGTCACTTTTGTCAGTGCGTCCGTGGAAGTGGAAGTATATTTTCAGGGTTGTTTATAAGGTGGATAGTGACGAAAAAAAGTGCGAAAATGTTTAGCTGGCTATCCAAGGACAATAACAAACAAGAAATATATCAAAATGTGGTCGAGGGCCTCAAGCAGATTTACAAACACAAACTCCTACCTCTGGAGGAACATTATCAATTCCATGACTTTCATTCCCCCAAGCTGGAAGACTCCGATTTTGACGCAAATCCCATGATATTACTGGTTGGGCAATACTCCACTGGCAAGACAACTTTCATAAAATATTTGCTGGAAAGGGAGTTTCCGGGTATTCGAATTGGACCAGAGCCTACGACAGATAGATTCATCGCAGTGATGTATGATGAGAAAGAAGGTATGATACCTGGTAATGCTCTTGTTGTAGATCCAAAAAGGCAATTTAGACCTCTGTCAAAATTTGGTAACGCTTTTTTAAATCGTCTGCAATGTTCCTTAGTGAACTCTCCAGTATTACAGAATATTTCGATTATAGACACCCCTGGTATTTTATCCGGTGAAAAACAAAGGGTTGATAGAGGTTATGACTTTACTGGGGTTTTAGAATGGTTCGCCGAGAGGGTTGATAGAATAATTTTGTTGTTCGATGCCCATAAACTGGATATTTCGGATGAATTCCGAAGGTCAATCGAAGCTTTACGAGGGCACGATGATAAGATTCGCATTGTTCTTAATAAAGCCGATATGATAGACCACCAACAACTTATGAGAGTTTACGGGGCTCTTATGTGGTCGCTAGGTAAAGTGTTGCAAACTCCAGAAGTTGCTCGAGTGTACATTGGTTCCTTCTGGGACCAACCTTTGCGCTACGATGTTAACCGAAGACTTTTTGAAGACGAGGAACAAGACTTATTCAAAGACTTACAGTCTTTGCCTAGAAATGCCGCACTGAGAAAGCTTAATGATTTAATAAAAAGAGCGAGGTTAGCAAAAGTACATGCTTACATAATAGCTGAATTAAGGAAAGAGATGCCATCTGTATTTGGAAAAGATTCCAAAAAGAAGGAATTGATTAAGAATCTTGGACATATTTATGACAAGCTTCAAAGGGAACATCAGATTTCTCCCGGGGATTTTCCTGAGATTAAGAAAATGCAAGAGGTTTTGGCTAATCTGGACTTCAGCAAATTTAATCCTCTGAAGCCAAAATTGTTAGATATTGTCGATCGAATGTTAGCTGATGATATTTCTATTTTAATGGCTAAAATTCCAATGGAAGACAGGGCCACGAATAACGGAGACGTACAGGGAGGTGCATTTACTAACGTCGAAGACACTGTTTCACCGTTCGGTTACAAGAGGGGTGAAGGTATCGATGCAGGCGCAGGGGAACTAGATTGGATAGTTAGTAGAGAAAAACCAAAGTATGATGACATCTTCAAAAGTCTAAATCCTACCGATGGCAAAGTCACTGGAATGGGTAAGATTATCTGTTCTATGGTGTATAATGAAAATAAAATGACTAACAGTTATTAAATACCACAAGATTTTATGATCAGTAAAAATTTAGGTCAACTATTATATGCTCTAGTACTTCGAGGTTTAATACTAACTGGAAAAAATTTAACACTAATTAAGTGGTTTACATAAAATAAACTATTGTAAAAATTTCTTTTTAAATTAATTTGTTGCATAATGTTTCTATAATTCAGTTTTAATTGCTGTAAATTTATAACTTTCTGATAAATTCACATTTTTGAAGCCTATCGTCATTATTACAGGTAAAAGGCTGACCTGACACTGATAACGCTGTTTGTCTAAATTAATTGATACAAATTTTATCTATGTGCCAATTTATTGGAAATACCTGTTATGTAACTTCAAGCGAGATATTAATAAAAATGTATTTTTTACGAAATATCCTCTATATAAAATATTTATCAAAGTTTTTTGCCCCAGGCCTGATAACAGAGACACAAGCAAATGGCAGTAACATGAGTAGGTAATATAATAAATTCCAAAGGGTAATATTTTTAGATGTATCTTTAAATTCTAAATTATTTTATTCGTTAATATTTTGTGGCATTCTGATTTTTTGTATTCCCACTGTAATGTAAATTCAAAACAATTTTCTTTTTTAAGTCGGTATCATATGTTGAAAATTTTCAGTATATTACACTTTTTTATGTAGCATTTCGGGGAAGTCATAAAAAGCACTTACATACTTAAATTAGTTTACATTATCGATGTTTATAACATCAAAAAATTTATGGAAAAACGAATTTTGTCTTCGAGTTATTGTAAAAAACACTTATTAGCTATTAATTTTTTTAACATTTATCAAGTAACTGGAGAAGAGTTAATTTCTGATTTGGATTTGACCTAGTTATCATAAACATATCTTACATCATAAAAGAAAGTAATAATTACAGTTACTATAAAAAATTTAACCAGAAGTGACCTAGTAGAAAGTGTTACACTATAAAATTTTTCTTATCAATTTATTATTGATCAGAATGCAGGATCCATAAAATTGTAGTTCCACTTTCAAAGGTATGTTTAGTATTTACTTAAACAATTTATCAGAATTTAATTGAAGTGATAGCATATCAATTTCTCCAGTGTTTGTATAATACTTACTAAGTAACTTTTTCGTCATACCATTTACGAAACAATTATACTGCCCTTATAAGTTTTACATGGGAAAAAACACTAATGCACATTTTTATATTGTTTATTAAGTGTTAAGTTTACATACAAAAAATATTTCTCCTTTGGCAAAAACCGCTTTGTTTTGTCCTAGTAAATCTGCTTTATAAAAATGTGAAAAATCATGTAAATATTTAAAGTATTTTAATTTTATGGTTCAAATACACCTAAAAGTTGACTCAATAAATTTTTAAATAACTGTGGAGCATATGACTAATTAAATTTACACAGTTGATGTATTTATTGCAGAACAAATTAAGTTTTCACTGTTTATGTCAATTTAAAGGTTACCGATGAAGTTTTTGTTTAAATTGATCTCTATATTAAAAATACATTTTAGTCTTATATGAAAAAAATAAGTAACTTGTTATTTGTAATTAATATAGTGTCAGATAAACAATATTGGGAACCTCTGTGTGTGAGATAAAGATTTTAATAAATTCATGATTAGTAGAAAGTACAAAGTTAAAAATGTTTGATTTGTTCATCCATCTACTCAGAAACACATTCTATGAAGTGTAAATTTATTGCATCAAATCTGTGATTATTTTTAGACCTGAATTGGTAATAGAAATTAAAGTGAAACGGATTTGTTACTTTTTTGTATTTGTATTAAGAATTTCAGAATTATCTGTATTTACATTTAAAATCCCTTGCTTGAATGATATATTCGAGAGAGCACATCTCTCCAAATTACGCAATAATTACCCACTCGTGATTTGGTAAAAACTTGATTTCTTACTGCTTTTTTTGTCAACTTTCGGTGGGACTTGAACTAGTTGGAATTTCAACACCATATTTAATAGATTGACATGGTTTAGCAATTTAAATAACGCAGTATGCAGATATCAGTTCATTCTCAGAGATAGTTTCAGTTCTTTTGATTTATTTATTCATAATTTGTTTGTCGCACAAGTTCAGAGTTCAGATGAACAGTAATTGGTTTTTGTGATAGGACTGAAATGTATCTAGAAACATTATGCATATACATATTACCTTCCAAGTCAAGGAAAATAAACCATCATTTTTTTAAGTCTTTTAAGTATATCAGTCATTTTAAAAGTTTTCAAGTAACTGCTAATAAGTTAGTTTACCTACAGCTTAGGAATGTCTTTTCTCGCTGCATTTTCTAATTCAACTGTATCTTATCATGTCCTGCTTAAGGCTCATCAAATTTGCATATCCTCATAGTGCGAACGTGTGAGCGTATAATAGCTAAATAGAGTATTTAAATGTAATTTTTTTATTTACAGCTGCCAAGTCGGAGATGGTGAAGTCCAAACTTCCGAACTCAGTTCTGAGTAAAGTATGGAAACTGGCAGATGTCGATAAAGATGGTATGTTAGACGAGGATGAATTCGCCCTAGCCATGCATTTGATCAATATTAAAATCGATGGTAACGACTTACCATCAGAACTACCATCACATTTAGTGCCACCATCAAAGCGTTGATTATTTTATTATATTTACCATCCACAAGTGCTATTTATTATTAGATTTGTGCCTGTTATGTCAACTATGTACAAACACATTTTACTGCTTATTTTAGTCGGTCTCAAAAAATTCTACTGCCGAGTTTATCGCCATATAAAAGTCAAAATATCTTTAGCCGCCGCGACACTGGGAATTACTTTCTGCAACAGTATTAACAGGTAACAAGTAGTTGTCGAATTTTTTCATATTCACATCTCATCGCTTTAGTTGAGTTTATATTTTTTTCAGGAATTTATGTTACGTTACTTTATTTATATAAATTATTGTATGGTTAACGTGGTGGAAAACACAAACAGTTTCATTTGTGATCCTACTACTTCCCTTCCAATACCAAAAATTTTATTTTTGCAATATTAGATTTAGAGGTAATTTAAGATATGACCATTTTTAAGTAATATCCACGGCTAACTACTATTTAATATTAAAAAATGTGATAAATAAAAATCGTACTATGTATATTTGTATTATAACATTGTAGATAAATAATTTTGGTATAATAATTGGCTTTTGGGTCGAAACCCTGCAAACTGCCCTAATACAGTGAATTTAAATTATTCAAAAGTCTTAATATATTTTTTATATTTTATTTCAGTGGACTGTATTTAGTTACTAGGCACTTGTAGGAAATAATTAAATAGATTTGTTATTACATATTATATATATATTATTCGTTCTCTCGTTCCATATTGCCCATGTTCTTTGGATTTTTTAAATGTTTCTTTCATATTTAATAAAACTTTGTAACTTATTACATTAATTTCTTCCTCAAAACCCTCTCCTCCCCACAAATTGAAGGAGAACGTCATATGGCCCTTCAAAGGAATTTTATTAGAATAATCGAAACTCCAGTAAATAATTTTACATACAAGGAAATGTGGGAAACACAAGGCTACTGTTAAGTGAGATATATGAACAGTAATCAAACTATAAAATTTAACTACCAAATGCCTTGTATTAGCCTTGTAATGATTTGAATGTAATGTAACGCATCACCATGTCGAAGCAATCTGTAACAAATTGGATGTAAATTAATTGGTTTCCATGCTACCACATAAGGGAGTGTCGTTTTTGTTTATTTCAATTAAATTGCTGGTCTTTGTGTAACGTATGTTTTGTTTACTCGATACGAACTTATTCGGACTTAACCAGCACAAGCTTTATGGATCTGTGATTCATTATTTGCAAATTCCTAAACAAGACTAAATATTTATTAATCCTTTTAATTATCTAGTAAACCTATATTAAGTGTTGACAAATAATTTCAACATTTACTTTAACATTACGTGGTTTTGGGCAAACATGTTTCAAATTACTTTTGTAATAATTAAATTCAAACCATTTATGCAGCTTTGTTATTACTATGACGTCGATATCGACTCAAATAAAGTCCAATTTTTAGTCACAACCCACTAATCTGATATCATAAACAGGCCATTATAAAAATTAATTACTTTGATTACAAAATATATCGAGTCCTTGGGTTACAATAAAAAATCATTATTCGGCGCCATCTCTTGCCCCAGAGCGAAACTAACGATGAAGTCTTAAAAGCTGAAAAGGCTTCTGTTGCACGCACAAAGCAGCAATCGAAAAGGACATCCACAATAATTAACGCTCCTTTTACCATAAAATCGCGATATTTTGACTGTCTAACTGGTTGTATAGTCGTCAGTGAAGAGACATACTAATAAGTGTGCTTTTTAAACTTCAGTAACAAAATTTTGGAATTTCAAATGCGCCTAAACTTTTATACCAATATATGCAGTGGCGGCTCGTCAGGTGACGCAAGTGACGCACCGCTTCACCTAAAATTTCCGTTTGGTTGTGCAATTTAAAATTATTTTTAATTTTATATAAATTTTATAATTTAGATATAATTCTATAATGAAAATGTTTTGTGCTTGTTTGATTAATACGCAGAAATAAATAGTTGCGCGATGAACCCCTTCTAAAAAAACATTGCCTTCGTTGAGCGCGAACATACCATACAACGTATAGTATACGCAGGTGACGCAGATTGAAATCAGTCTGTATTCTGCTTCTCTTCATAGCGTTGTTTACGGCGGTTGTCATGGCAACGAGGCGGCCAACTAAACTTTAGTTAATTTTTGTTTTGTATAATAACTAGAAATGAATCCTTCTCACGAACGATAGTTTTTCGGTAATTTTGCAAATGCAAGTAAAAATTTCCAGATTCATTTAAAGCCGTTTGACCTTGAAAATTTGAAAATTTTCGCCAGCGCTAGCGTCGTTTTTTTTTTCTTTTTAGTCAATCAATGAATATACTTTTACCTATTCTTAATGCCACGAGCCGCCACTGAATATATGTACCTATAACTCGTATGTTCAGGAAAAACATCATTACTATGCAAATACTTACTTGAATATATTGTACCTGTGTAAAATATTTCCCTTCTTATTATTTTTCTGACTAGCTAAACCGATAGACATTAATCATAAAATATCTTTAAATTTGCATCTTTATCACAAAATTCGAAAATTAAAACATCTTAGGCTCCCAAAGATTTTAGAGTTTGTTTTTGAAATGCTGTTGATTATTAATTCATTTCAAAAGTATGTTATCATCCTATATTTTAAGAGGAACTTGATAGTGATACATAAATAGCAAGATGATAAATAATTAGATCATGATCATAGCTTTAGTGACGTTAAAACGTTATATTTATTAAAGATAAATCAACAGATTCATTTAAAATCGTCTTGATGAAATATTCACTTACCATCTTTACTGGGCCTTGTAGTTGCATTATAAAATAAAAATAAATATAATATAACAAATCAATGAAAAAAAAACTACTTGCGGGGATTGTACTTGTTGGCGATTTATTGAGCCACCTTGTAGATTTCTAGTTTAGCCTTTATGCGTTGATAGAATACCTAACAGCGAGAAATAGAAGCGAGACGCACGCACGGAAAAACCTTGTGTGGACGAATAATTGCCAAAGCTGCGACAAAAATGTTATTGACAAATTTGGCAAGAGAGTCTCGGAAAAATAACTGGTGCTTCAGGAGTAGCGGTAGTGATTCATTTGCCGCTAGCAGACTTGAGCATAATGGTGACAGTGTGATATCCAGCGTATTAGTCATCACTATTCGAATGTGACGGGACATGCGCAGGTTAGACAACTCAAAAGAAAGAACCAATAACGAAAGAGAGAGATCGCAATGCAGGCATGAGCTGAATGGTTTGTGGTACTGGTGGTGATGACTCATATTCATTTCTTGTATCTGGCTCTAAACATACTTGTAGGTTTGTAGTTCCCGAAATATTCGTGATAATGGAGTAAAGGATGTTTTGTGTATTATTTACATAATTTTAATTGGTAGTGACTTATTTGTGCTTCATTGAAATGTTTACTGTTGTGGCAAGTGTGTTTTGTATTTGTGAAGTTCCTATTTGGACATAATGTTTTAAATACCTGTTGTCAGCAATATTTGGATTTATTACATACCCAACAGGCACTGGGACAGGTCGTTTTTGGTAAGAAAAACTTTAAACTTTATTCAAATTTGACTTTTCTGATCAATTAATAGCACTAATAGAAGCGTAATCAATAAAACGTACCTGTTTTAAAGTGTAGGTACTATTGTTGTTGTTAAATAATCATAACTGTTACACAATTCTTAAGAATTTTGTGGTATTTTTCGATTTAATTATTGTTTATTCATATTTTCAAGATGATCAGACACACTTCCTTTTTCTAAATATAGAATACGCTGCTTTGGCATTTAAAAATTGTTATGCTAAATAAGGTCTACTCTCCAAATTCCAATAGTTTCTCAAATCATCTAGCTATGCATAACAAATAATACAACATGTAAACTTTCATTTTATGGCTAATCCTGTTCTAAATAATAACCTTATTAAGAATCCCAAAATTACATCAACCCGCCTACGTGATTTATGTTCAAAATTTTAATTTATAATCGTCCACTTATAAGTCGAAGCCACTTTTTAAATTTACATTCGATCGGAACACTTGTTTTCTAAGTGAAATGTAAACACAACATTGTACAAAAGCCCGAGTAGTATTTTTTTAAATTCAGGTAATGTTTACTTGGCCCAACTTAGTGTGCTTTTAAAACGCAGAATACTCAGAAATATTTCTTTGTTGAATCATACGCATGAAATACTACAGACTTTTCACAATGTTACTAAATCATTTATTAGTTTTGTTGTAACTGTAAAGGCAATGTAACTAATAAATAGTTAAATAAAATCCGAGAGGTTTGCTCAGAGGGATTATACCCCCAGAGTGTATATATTTAATCTTATTTGTTAAAAACAAAAAAAAAAATAATCGTATTTACAATGTACAATCTCATTATCACTGAGCCTTATCACCATACAACGCAATGAGAATTATTAATTTAAATTATTTATCATTTCTATTTTTAAACATATATACACTTTCAGTGTTTAGTTTGACATCATTCATGTATGTAACGATTTCTTTATAGATTGTAATAAAATGGCTAGAAGTAATGGTAAGAAGTTAACAGTGAATATTAATATTAAAAATACGAATATGCATTATTTCGATTACTCAATTATCGATTTTTTATCTAAATTGCCAGGTGATGTAGTACAAATCGTAGCGAAAGTTATCAAAAAATATGTATGGTAATGTTTTTTTTTTTTGTTGAATTTTTTTAAATAACTCGCACGAACTGTGACCAATTCACACATTTCGGTAAGTAGATGTAAAATTGTCTACTTTTAGAAATAAGCAACGTTCCACCATTAATTCTACCGCGCTTATTTGGAAAATAAATAAAATAAACATCCGTAATGTAATATACACACATTTGTTCTCAGGGTTTTCCAACCTATTTGTATTTTGCTATGCATTGGAATTGTAGTCAGTTCTAGGAATAACACTATTCCTATAAAAATTATACAAATTGAATAACAATTATAGACATTAACCACAATACTTTAACTAATTGGGTAAAAAACGCCGATAAGCAGTAGTTGAAGAATTTTTTTAACACAGTATTTAAAAAAAATTGATGGGTAGTTTTTATCACACTCAATTGGCCATTACAAATTAGATATATTAACTTTCTCAAACTATAATTGATGTATGTAAAGACGATTTCACATTTGTACTTACGCCTAAACTGTACAGGGGTGTTAAAAAAAATTGAACCAGTAGAAACCAGTAACAGCACATTTGTAGCCGAGTATTGAGAAAAGCCTATCTTACATACCTTTTGTACAATAAAATGAATCGATTTATTTATCTGGAGTCCTACTTGTCATTATCTCTGTAAACATTGATGCCAACGCAGGAAACATTATTTTCTAATATGCTCATCGATAATAATTCATAAATAAATATTTTATCATGCAAGTTGTGAGAGTGCCATTAAGCAAAGGTATTCTATCTTTAATACACATCTTATTTGTTTTTCACTATAAATCATTTTAAAAAGTAAAAAACAAAAGTTTCTAAATCTTAGATCCTATTCTGTTGACTTAATAGATAAAATACTAAATTTTGATTGACATACCAATATTAAATGTAACGACTTAGAGAGTATAGAATTAGAATTAGAATAGATTAGTCATCGCATATATTCCTAAATAAGTATTTAATCTTGTTAACATCTTACAGTAAACTGGATATATTTTCTGTGGCACTAAGTTCCTTTATTTAATTTATACAAAATTTAGTGTTGTCATTTATATCTGTAGAAGAAAGTACACACCGTAATCTTTTATATGGGGTAAATATTTAATAAATGATATATAGTTTTAATTATGTTCTCAACCAGAGACCATAAAACAAGTTTCTGTAGAATAAACGTGTGTTTCGAATCATAAAAAATACTTAATTATTTTTAAAGCTATACAGGCAGTCCCGATAAGTTAAAACCAACGGCAATATTTTTAGTAAATAGCATTTGAAAACTGTAACAGGCCAATTTGGCACCAATTTTAATATAAAATCTATTAACACCCCTCAAAAAGGCCCCATGTATTTCGGGATTTATCTAAGTATTAAATTTTTGTTGACTTATGTCGAAAAAAGAGAATTTACACAAAAAAAATTCTTATTAGACCACACCAAAAGGTAGTGAATAATTTTAAATGTCTGATAATTTTGATGTATTTCGGGATTTATCTAAGTATTAAATTTTTGTTGACTTATGTCGAAAAAAGAGAATTTACACAAAAAAAATTCTTATTAGACCACACCAAAAGGTAGTGAATAATTTTAAATTTTAAATAAAACAATTGCTAATCAAATTTAAAGAATTGGCTACTAACACATAAAATAGTAACGAAAGTTTACGATTCTAAATAATAATACATATGTGCGTTCATAAGGTTTATTAAGTAATAAAAAATATTTGAACTTAACATTTATATAGCTTAACGTTTTTTTTTTGTTTTTATCAACTTTTGAGGCAACAGGATTATAGTTTTTAAAATTAAAAGAATATCGAATTGAAAAAATTAAATAAAATGTCAGGTTAATGTTTTAGCAAGAAGTGTATTTTTTATATTAAATAAAACAATTGCTGATAAGCAATTTTGAAAAAATCGTAGGTTTTGGATTTACAGTTTTAAGGAAGTTATAGTTTTCAAATACTTAATATATGCGTTCTTAGGGTCTATTTTATAAAAATTTTTGAACTAGGTACGACAGAATTATAAATCCTGATATAATTTTTTGACAGTATTGTTCCAATTTTTGAAGAATTTTATTAGCAATTTTTGTACCAAAGATCTATAATATTATGATGTTCTACACCTCTCAGAATTGCCTGATATAAATTTCTATAAACTTCTCTTTAAAATTTTATGTAAACTTTTAAAAATGTAAGTTTTTGATTTATTTTTTATTTGCTAAATTTTTTTGAACTAATGTCAAAGAAAGCAACTCGCACTTTTTCTGAGTAAATAACTCGTTTCCACAAAAAAAATAAATATCTAAAATTCCAAATCAAAAAAATATTTGAACTTGATTTGTTATTTTTTTAAATTTTTACCAAATTTTAATAAAGGCGCAGGACTGTAATGTTTAAAAGTTGGGAGGTTTTTCGAATAAAGAAATTTAAATAAAATGCCTGGTTAGCGTCTCAGCGTAAAATAGTTTGCATAAGTTGCTATTGGCTGTCAGTTATGATTATGAATAAAACAACGTGCATCGCTGAGCGCGTAGAACAAATTTGGGCGTAAAGAGTCCACCGGCAGAGGGGGGGGGGGGCTAGAGCCGCGTTTCACGCGGGAAGTCCAAATAAAACGAACGCAGCCAAGAAAGAAAACATGATGTTGGCACTAATATAAGTTTTTTCTCAGCTCTTCCAGATATAGATTGTGACGTTATACCGGAGCGTCATGTCAGTTTGCCTCGAAAGTAGTCGGCCGCGGGACGGTCTAAAGCTTCCTTTGAACAGGAGCATCAGTGAGCCCGGTCCCCAGACACCAACCACCCATCTGTCTCTGAGTCCGCCGAAAAGATTCAAACTGGAGACCGCCAGCGTGAGCCTGCCGACTAGCCCCTGCGCGGAAAGTGCGAACCTCCAGCGGACCTGGGTGCTGAACAATGTCAAAACCATGGACGACGACGCCCTCAAGGCGAAGATGGAAGACAGGAGGCCCGGCCCTAAGTCCTACATCCTCCTGGACTGCAGGCCCTTCATGAGTTACAACATGAACCACATATCGGGTGCGATCAACGTCAACTGCTCGGATAGGTTCAACAGGAGGAGGCTGCAGCAGGGGAAGGCTACCTTGGCCGACCTCGCCACAACGCGAGAGGGCAAGGAAGTACTCAAAAAACGCTCCTTCCGCGAAGTGATTATATACGACGACTCGACGAGCGACAAGGAGAGGATTACCATAGGCCATCCGCTGTTGCTTGTTTTGACGTCCCTGGTCGACGACCACAAGGAACCGTCGCTGCTTATTGGTGAGTCAGCTTTTACTTTTTGCCTTCGACCCCCTGACCTTTCCCCGTAGACGAAAAACTATGATGACATGTTCGCTCATAGAAAACTACGTAACCGCAAGGATATGTCGCTAGAACAGAAACGATAACGAGAATAAATTTTTAAACATAATTTCTAATTTTCGAAATTAAAACGCCATTTACTTTTCACAAAATTTTGGCAGTAAAACTGGAGTGGGCTTTACTCGAATAGTTTCTTTGTTAGAATCTACATTTCAGTCGAATCATTTTAGAGCGTGGGTCGTTTTATTTTTATTATTGTTTTTTAAATCAATTCAAAATTAGACTCAGTAAAATTGTATGAAGATTTGTTTTGTTCTTTCGTCGCTTCAAAAAATCAAATACGGTTAAGAATCGTTTACGCTATCGAAAAGTGAAGTTAATGGTTTTTTAATAGTTTTTTGATACAAGGCAATTTCCTTTTAACTTTGAGGCCTGCAAACGCGAACAGGTGTCCTGTTTCGCCTTGATTAACAATATTTCGGAACAATTTTAATTTCTTTCATTCCCGTATTTACAATTTCAAACGTAGTGGAACTAGATATCGATTAAATTTATTGTACTTGTGCGTGTTCGGCAATTTATGATACCTATATTTATATTTTAAAAGCAATGACACAGCACCACACGGTTTTCTTTGTTTTCATCTATTTATGTCACTTACTCATTTTCGTGAGTTTTAAAAATACTTATTGTCGTTTTTATATAATTCGTTTACTAAACTGTTTTACTTTATTAACGTGTGCGTGCGAATATAGTAAATAAACAATTTATTTATGTTTGTACGCCGTGTATTGATTCTTCTTTTGGCCCAAATACGGGTCATTTAAAAATAAAAGTGACGGTCTTAGTCATCTTGAGAAAATTAGGTATTATTAGTGCCAATGGTGCGAAGACGGTCAGTGAACGAAAACTGAGGAAAAGTAGATCTATAAATAAAATTTTTGTGTAGCGAATGGTTTTATTTTTTTTTTAATTATACCTTTATTATTTAGGTCTTTTGATTTTGACACAAGGGTATTTTAATAAGTAAAACAAATCCTCATTTTGAGATATAACAGCTTCAGATTTACAATAATACTTTTTTTGTCGGTAAATGTCATATTTTTATTACATTTGACTACTTATTAATTTTTAAACATTATGTAATGCTTTTAATGGATAGTCTTATGTATCTACAATGATATCATCTATGAAAATACATCGCGGTCAATTTATATATTTAAATAAATAATACTTTCTTGTTTTAATTGCATATTTTTAGCAAGTAATAACATATTTCAAAGAATTCACTTATTAATTTGACAAAGAAACCGAACCGCATATAATATTATTCGTTGTTCACTGGCAAAGTTATGAACTATATCAAAATATTAAAAGATGTATAGGGTGTTTTTTAACTCACTGTAATCTAGAGCCACTCGTTTCCGATATACAGCGTGTTGAAATTAAAAAAATATATATACAGAGTGTAAATGATATGCTTTGCCAAACTTTAATGGCGTATTCTACCGATGAAAATAATCAAGTTTTGCCCTGTAACAATTTTTGATAGGACGCTTCCCTACGGAGATGCAGGGTGTGATGTTTTACGTTGGTTGATAAAATTTGGGTTACAGGAGTTTTTTTTCAATTCAGTCATAATTATGTTTCAAAGAAGAAAGAGAAAGATGAGGTATTACTTTTTTTAACTTAGTTTACAAGTCAATAAGTCGAAAATAAGTACCAAGGTATTCGCTTTACAATAAATATTTCTAGAATTTTTTTACAAATAAAATTTTAAATAAATTTAATCATAAAAAAAATCAAAAAGTAATTGCCGTAGAAATTTGTAAGTTTCTGAAATGAAATAGCGTTCCCAAAAAATGACAAATGTTTTTTTTTAATGTTTATTACACTGTATTTGAGATGGAATTTTGAAAAAAAACTTGTGGCTTTTCGACCTTATGTACTTTGGACGTAAGTGCCAAAAAAATATCTTCTTTGGCATGACCTTAAATATCGCGAAATTCTGGCAAATTAGAAATATTTAAGAAGTTTCAAATCCCAAGTAACAAAAAAAATTATAGAATTTATATTTTTAATTTTTTAGAATATTGACTTTTATAGTAATTAATGAATTAAAATTATTTCAATGTTACTGAGCATGCACATTAAAGATAATTTCATGTAAGCGAAGTAGCATCGCAACAGGATATCATTCAAGAAAAGTTTGGTTCTGGTTAAGAATATGTCTATAATAAACCACTTGAAGAAAAAAACACTCGATAAACAGACTGACACAACACATCACCAAGAAAAACAATAAAAATACTTGGTAGAAATAGAAAATGCCAAGATTAAACAAAAGAAGATGACAGCAATGACAATGACAAATCAACAAGATCTCACCTGCGTATGAGGCTATTCTTCCCGAGCATGCGCATTAGGAATAACACGGCTAATGTTAAATTTGTACTTTATTTAAATTTAAAAACATTCTTTTGTATCGTTTTTTGTATGTTTTAAGCACATTAGTGTATGTATTTTAATCTATGTAGGTAAATAGTAAAAAAAGGGTCAGATTCGATCTGTACAATTTCAACTATGACCATTTGTTGAGGGTTGCCTAAATATGTGACGTCACACTAAAAGAGTCTATAGCTACGCCTATGCCAGTAGGGGGGAGCAGGGGTGTGTACGGCCCACTCCAGAAAAAAAATACTACATAATATCATCTTTGCCATATTGGTAAATCGGTTGCCCGATCTTTTTTTAGAGTCAGATTGATTTTTAGAATTCAAATTTGATATCGGTAAGTAAGTCGCTAATTGCGAGCGAGTTTTTTTTTTTGGGCCCGTCTCCTGGGCCCACCCCAAGTAAAAATTGTAGCTACGCCCATGGCTACTGGTTAACTAATTTAAATGTTTAGTTGAACTGTTAGATCAAGATTCATGAATTTACGTAAAATGTATCTCAACGCGAGCGACTTCAGCCTTTGACATTGCCTTGAAATACATCCTGTGTATCTGTCACTGCATTTTGCATGGTTCAATGTGATTTTATTAGAACGAGACGTTGTATTTTTAGACGCAAAAATCCATTTTTTACACCACACCAAGCAACTAGAAATATTTTGTGTGGGATTGTTACTAAAATTGTTTTTTTAAATGTAAACAGTGGCATGTTGTACTAGGTGGATTAAAAAACGCGCTTGCCATTGTGGTTCTTAAAAACAATGGAAGATATAATTTCGTGACAAATCAAGGATTTTAAAATAATTTTCTGTGAACTTCCATCGACCTCTGAAGTTAATTTCTCTTCTAAGAAATTTACTTATGAGGTAGTTTTAGAACAATGTCCGCATTTCGAGCCTTTAGAAAGAGACAAAGCAAACTTATTTATATACGTGTGACGAATATGAGTGTTTTGATCATTTAAAGAGATCACTGTACTGAATTGGCATCGCATCAGGATGATTAATATACCACGGGGCCAAAAAACGCGTTAATATCAGTAAAATTAAATCGGGCAAATTAAACCCACGATTTTTTAACTTGATCTTAACGAAAAATATTTGCGGAGATATTTTTCAGGGGTAACCCTTTTACTTAAATTTTAAACTCGTCGAGTTGAACCGTCAATCGGTTCACCCTGTACACTGCTTAGCGCTATATAAAGGTTCCGTATTATAAAAAGCTCTTGGTGTCACAAAATTAGAAAGCGCAATTACTTTTCGATGCTATAATAAGAGTCGGACAAGTCGCATATATAGTGTCTTAGTCACAGCCGTAGAGCGCTGGGCAAATAAACAAAATAAATGGCGGTGCAAAGCAAAGGAACTCTGCTGGCGGTTTGCCAACTGACCGGGGTTGCTGCATTATTTTTGAAAATGGGTTATTGCCTACACGGGACTGAGCGCGGATTTGGATAATTCCGAAATTTCACCTGATGCTCTTCCGGGTGGACGAATTCATGTACGGGGTGGGACAAATTCAATGGTGAATTTCCAGTAACTTTCCTTAAAACGTTTAAGTAGACAACCCTCGGAAATGTTGACATACATTTTTCTTGCTCTAATTAAATGTATTCTATCGTCTGTTAAAATTAAGGCAGTCGAACTTCTAATACCCTGTATAATAGACTCCCCTTAAGAATACGGGGTTTCATTTTTGGTCACCGTTTGTGATTCACTCTGTATAAAGTAAAAATTATTCAAAACAAATCAAGTTATAGTGATACGAAAATGTAAATAAAATTGGTGATTTTGACACCGTTTTAACAGTGCAGTCTCGTAGAAAGCAATTTGGTATAAAAAATTGCGTTCTGTATAGCTAGCAATAATTGCAAAAAAATCAGGACCTGATTAGACTTAGTTCTAGTTTAATTCATAAGTCAAAAGGATGGTAAAAAATCGGACGGCACTTTAAAGGAATAAGCACAAATACTTGTGTTATTATACCATGATTTGTATTTTATATTTTATTTTTTTTAGTATAAAATAAGTGTCGTATTAAATAATTTATGTATAAAAAACAATGAAGTGCTTTTATTAGTTGTCTTAAAAATCATGGTCATTAATAAATAGATCTATTTTTAGATTCATTAAAAAATCAGAAGTGCGGTAAAAAAATCAGATACAGCACTTTATATTTAATTTTGAGTAATTGAACCTTTTGAGATCACCAACCGCCTTCGTGATAGCTTTATCTGTTAAATGATTGATAAGGTTTAAGTTTTGTGCACCTAATTCCAACAAGAATTCAATTTATGCAGTAATTCTGAGAACTGGGAAAGATTTTTTTATTTAATATTGCAAGGTATGCGCTGTGTCGAGTTTTATATGTACTTTGTTTACAAAATATTTTCTAATTGTATAAATATCAAATTTCATTCACTTGTAACATTTCTGCCTCGGTGTCTGTTCCATTAATGAGATGACTCAACAAAAAAATTAGTATAATGCTTATTTAACAATGTTTTTCTGCCTGGGTGACACTTAATTCCGTTTGATGCATTTAATTGTGCCACCTAATTCATAATTATTTTTAACATCAAATTCATTCATTAGCTCCTATATCAAAACGTAGAAAAAAACAGTTTATCTAGTTAGTTTAATTGAGGAAGCGGTTTCTGTTTTTATCAATGATCTCTTCAGCGGAATGACTAACATTTTAGCTGTTTTCGCTTTGATAAAACTGAAATCTATCTTCGCGGCGGTTGGGTTTCCTTGTGTACTTAAACCGAACACACGGGGACCGAAATCTCTGGACTTCATTTTACTCCAGATAACCAACCACCTGGTGGTTGTAAACACTGTTAAAAGAAGTTTAGTTGTACGGAAAATTTATACTAATGGAGGACAATAAGAATTGTTCGCTAAATTTACAATAAAACAATAATGGAATTTTTGAATCAGATATGTAGTACTGACGCAAATAACCGTAAACCGGTATAGGGTGATCTCATTTTTTATTGAGACCTACTGTTTATAAAAAGTCAACACTATTCGTAATTAGAGCTTTTGTGTTAGTACGGCACGAAATATTGTACCTAATAAATGCAGACCGATTTTATAAAATAATTTGCGCATGTTTCGAAACGATTTTCCTTTGTAGTTTCGTGAAGCGTTGGGTAAATGTGTGTATCGGTATGAAAACTAATAATTATTGCAATCTACTATCCGCTACGCCACAAGTAGGAATTGCAAAACATAAACAAGCATTACGTATGCCTCTAAATTCGTAGTAGAGCGTGCGTACGTAGTAGCGTCAGCAAGGAGCAAATGTGCAGGTTTATTATAGACAAAGTGGAGTGTCACTCTTGGCGACCTTCTAGCAAAAAATATCGTGACATTTGTAAGGAACTTAATATGTCTTGCTATACGTAGTTTCAAGTAAAACAAACGGTTTGTAATATTTTTTCTAAAATGTGAAATTATGTAATAATATGAACTAGTCACAAAAATTAGGTACTAAATTTCTAGGTGATTTTCAATTCAAAAGGCTGCAACTTGAAAAATGATCGTAAGGCAATAAAAAAAGCAAATTGATCCTTGAAGTTTCTAGTTTCAGGATCTGAAAGTCAAAAATTGTTATCGTTGACCAGTTTTGAGAAATCATAAGGCTTGAGTATATTTTTTTGGCGATCCCACCAGTCAGCTATTTTAGTTTGGTTCATCCACTTTAATTCGAGCTGTTCAAAAAGCTCTTCACAAAAATAATGAACAGACTAAGGATATTTTTCTTTAATTGTGATCCGAATGATTGAAATTGTCACTTTTGTGAAAAATCAATTAATGCAAGTTCCTGTTTTAAGAGATTCATAATTACTAAATTCGAGGTAAAATTTAATTTATTTATTTAAAAACTGGAAATCTATTGCCTTGAAATTTACTAAATGATTCACAATAATAGTTGTTTACATTTTTTCCTTAGGACAAGTTTACCGCGTGCACATATGGTGTGCATCAGCTGTGCAGCGCTGTTGTCACGTTGTGATGAAACTCCCCAATATTAATACTAGCTGTATTTTGAAAACTGTTACGCCCCTGTAATATACAATTTTTTTACTCTATCTCATGCTGAAGTTGTAGAGAAAAATTGGAAAAAAAAGCTTCAGTTTGTTTTTCTTTTATGGCTCTACGATCATTTTTCGCCAAGTTACAGCTTTTTTCAAAACCACCTAAAAATTTGGGACGTTCTTTTTATCCCTTAATTGTTGCTACAAGTTTATTACAGTCCTGAATGTTGCCACTGCTTTTAACCTGTTTCACTGTGTAATAAAATATTGAGTGTAGTAATTAATAGATTTTTGCCGCATAGGAAAATAGTTGTATCCAAGAAATAATTTAATATTTTTAATAATACCTCGGTTTACATAACTCTACCTACAACAATGTGAAGTATGCGTAAAAATAAGCATCGTTATACTACTACGTTCTACGTACATACCGGTAATCGATTAAACGGGGCAATTTATAATAAATACAATAATAGAGAAATTCTCGGAAAACTGGAGCCCATTTTCTACTCTACTGCATTACAAGCACTATTTTGAATTATACAAGTTTTTTTTGCACTAAAAATAGCACGTTACTGTTTGATTCCACATAACAACCTGGTACCGAATAACGATTTTCTCCTCTACCTTTAACCTTTGCGAAGAAATCAATCCGGTGATATTTTAAATTCAGTTTTCAAAGGTTAAAATTCGATTATTATATACACGTTTATGTGTCAAAAATATTATCGCGGATTACTTTGTTTATTCAACGTCGTGGTTAATTTTTGTATTATCACTCTGTAGAATGAGTAATATAGCCTAGAAGTGTTTTCTCTTTTTTTCATGATTGTGTACTATCAAAGGTTGACGAAATATGTAGTTGAATTTTGCAATTTGACAAACTTGTAAGATAAGAAGCCTCGTGCAGAAGATTTTCTTTCATTTAAGTATATATTAATAATTGATTTCTCCAGAACTGTCACAATCGATAGTTGTTGACATTTTATTTCCAAGGTTGGCCATAATCGCTTCATATTACAATAATCGACTAATAATTGGTATAATTCAGATCCCATGAAGCATCAGTAGAAGCTTCTGAATAAATCCGAATCGACATAAGTTAAAAAAAACCTCATAGAAATTTTGGACTGCGAAAAATGCTGACGGGTAAAATTAGTAAACAAATTATACGAGCTAATGCATTTGTTAATTCTTCGAAGATATTTTTGACAGACGAATTATCTATTTTTATTTGAGAGCTATGTATAAACCGTTAGCGATTCATCAGAAATGATTCATGTCTCATTTGAAATCCAGCACTAGAATGTGTAATATCGTCGCTCCTCCGCAAACATTACAATTTTTATTTCGCTCATAACAAAATTTAAAATAGATATAAGTTTATAATTTCGACGTACGAACATCACAGCAACCCTAACACCGTTTGTTATACAGGGTGGTTCACAAATGGTGACCAGAAATGAAACGTCGTATTCTTTGGTGAGTTTTAAGGGTAGTCTTTCCTATAGAGTTTTTATCTAGGGCGCTTCGTTAAAAAGATACAGGGTGTTAAACTTCGAAAAATATTTTTAATTTTTTAAAATAATTTAAATACCTACTACTAAGTGAAATAATTTGAATTTGGGCACATGTATTTATGTAAACATTGTCCAAAATCTGAGGCCTTCTTATAAAATTTACGTGCCCCAGTGGCGGCGATACAGGGTATCGGTGGCATATTTTTCTAAATAAAATAGTACGCCACTGCTTTACGGTAGCGATCATGATATTTTCGGATTCGTCTTTCAATTTTCTACAAATTACTACTCTCTTATGTTTTTCGGAAAAAGTTTGACTTTCGAGTAAAACTTAAAAAACTAACTGAAAAAACTTTTACTTAAATGACATAAACACTAATCATTCGGTTATTTATTCGAATAAAGAAATTAATGTATTAGTCATCATTTTAATTATTTTATTTGAGTAAATACTCAAAAATGCCTCCATATCCACGAACACAGGCGCGACACCTTTTTAGTAAAATGTAATTTGTTCGAAATTTATTGTTGCTTGAATCTGATGAAAAGCATTATTTATTCTTTCTTCTAACCGCTCAGAAGGTCAAAGTTGCTATCGCAGCCCACTATGTAATTTTAAAAAGCATTATATTCAAATATCGTAGTGTGTTCCCAATTTTATTCGAAAATCAGGCTTTTTTCGAAAAATATAAAAGAGAGTAGAAATTTGTAGAAAATTGAAAGACGAGTCTGAAATATCATGATTGTTACCGTCAACAACAGTGGCGTACAATTTTATTTAGAAAAATATGCCAAAGATACCCTGTACCTCCGCCACTGGAGCATGTAAATTTGAGGAAAAGCCCTCAGATTTTGGACAATGTTTAAATAAATACATGTGCCCAATTTCAAATTATTTCACTTACTAGTTTTTAAATTATTTAAAAAAATTAATAATATTTTTTGAAGAAAAACACCCTGTATCTTTTTAACGAAGCGTCCTAGATAAAAACTTTATAGGAAAGGGAAGTCTCGTTAAAATCCACCAACGAATACGATGTTTCATTTTTGGTTACCATTTGTGAATCACCCGGTATAGTATATTTGTTACATATAAATGTTAAGTTGGTCGTCTGCACTATCATAGCCAACTTTGTCATCGGATTGGAATCTGGAAAATGGCGACGTCCAGGAAAATCCTGATGAAATTTTCGAAAGGTTAGGGTAACTTTAAGCAGCTACGAAGACGTAAAAACCGACGTACTATCAATAATTTCCTTTTTAACGTTAAATGTGACGCCAAAGGAATGAAATATTTGTGGTTACAATGATGAATATCGGAAGTAAAACGTGTGCATAGATATTGGAATGTATAAATTTATTCCAACTGGACATTTTTGAGACATTTGAGTAAGTTTGCGCAAGCCTTATCTTTGTTGTAACAAATATAAACAAAATTCGACGCCGTTTATAGCAAAAATATGCATCGTTCGTAGCAAATTATGCATAATAGAGGTCAAAACACAGAGGATGGCACCAGTTTTCTATAGTAGGAATAGTATTCCATTGCGAACATAAATTTACGATAACAAATGAGTCATGGTACTAAGGTAAGTATTATCAAGAAAATAATCCAACAGACGCAAACCTGCACAAAGAGCATTTTTGAGTCATGAGTGATTTTTTACTTATTTAGTTATCCTGTTTAATATTACGTTGCTTAAGGAGGTAATGTTGGTATTTTGAGTAATCGTCAGTACCGCCAAATATGGAAACAAGTAATGCATAAAATCACCGATATTAAAAAAAACATATACGAGATTATTCTACTCATTACAACGTCTTTTTGTGATAAATAAGGACTATTACTGTTTAGTTTATTTCATTTTATTAGGCAAGATAATCCTTGATGTCTTGATAACGCATATTAACAAATATTTTACGGCTTAGTTAAAATCTCCTAAAGTTCACAATGTCACAAACACGTTGAGTTGTAAAAAATTATTTAGGGAAAAAATTATAGTTTCAAAACCGGTTCCTGAGTTATGCACGATTTAAAAATGTAATTTTAAAGTAGCGTTTGTTGAAACTGACGCCCCGTACTGAATTCTGAGTTTCGTCCCGATTTTATATTAAAATTAAAAAAAATATCCCATACGTGATATAAAGGCAGCTTGCTTAGCTAAGCAAATTTTATACAGTGTGTTAAAATCGAGCGTATGATTTATGTAAATCACAGTATTACTCATTTTTTGTTTTTCATGTAAATCACAACTCACAAGCGACCCGATCATTGACCGTCGCGCCGTTGTTTTTGAGTCGAGTATTGCCCCTACGTTAGATCTCGAAATTTTTGTGAATCAACCTCACACGGATGAGTCACCTCACTGACTATTTTCCCTTCCAAAAAAGGATGAAGATATATATACGTACACGTGTGTATGTGATTGTCCACTTGAAATATAATGAACTGGGCAATTTAAAACCGATATTATCTGCTTTCGTTGTACAATAATTTTTATTGCACGGAAACGTCTTTGTCTCTAGTTATTACTTCTGTTACCTCTCGCCGAAATCATCCTTTTAATTAGTGAATCATTTTCTATCTCGAACGGATTTATCTTCTGGTTAGTGTCCAGATCTTATCGAGTTTTTATCATATGTTTTAATAGCGCTGTGAATAATGGATCACTAGTTACTTAATGATTTAAACAATTACTGTTGCATATTCATAACTTGTCGTGCATAATCTAAATAGACTGATTCATAATAAAATATGTGGAAGGGAAAGTTTCCGCTTTACAAGTACGTGTACTACGCAAGATGAGGCAAAATCTGTGGCATTTTAAGATTGCAAATCACAAAAACGCGTTTTTTTTTTTTCAAAAACATGAACTCGGTTGTATGATTAATCAAACATGGCCATGATACAGAAAACATTTTATGAGACTGCACATATAATATTATTACTCATTTCAAACATACACTTTTTAACAAGCCCGATAAAATTACAGAGTAAATAAGTTCTGTGACTGAGACTAACATTTGTTTGTCATTGAGTATTATCTATTTCAACTGGTAAAACTATTGTCTTACAGCCATTGTTTCACATGAAATAATATTATTCATTTAGAATTAAAATATTAACGAATGTGCTTCTAGAAAATTTATTTTAGTTTGCGTTATGTACATGCAAACTTTATTTATCCTTCTGTAAATCGTGACATTTCTATTGTCTACTATTCCGTTCAGCAAATAAAGGATTATAGAAAAAACTATTTGATTTCAATTTTCAAGTAAATCGTATTTAATCCCGCTATCCGAGTACAAAGATTTTTTGTTTCTTGATTATAGTAAATATGTTTTATGGTATTAATTTCTACGTGAATCATGGAATACAACATAAATTTCTGGAGTGATAAGACCTATGATGTTTAATGAGTATATTTTCGAGAATGAATCATTAAACCAAAAACAAATTCTGCATAAAACTGTCTGTTTTCCTCGAAGGTAAATTGTAGTCATCTTTCACACCAGTACGAACTAAATTTGTCAGTCCACGTGAGCAACATTTTTACACATTATGATGATTAGGTTTCCTGAACAGTGAAATAATTATTTCGCTTGAAAAATGATTCAATTGCGGTTAAGCTGTGAGAAATAAAAGTTTACTAATGGTTGTGAAACGGCTTACAAACGAAGAATGCTCGTGTTATACGCAGCGTAGGGATAGAAAATGACATAAAACGAGAAAGGATGACTCAAATGTTTACACTGCGAACTTTATTTACATTTAGTCATTCCGAAAATGTATTATCTGGCGCTTAAAGTTCCTACCTATCTGTTATCCAGAATAAAATTTCCAGCGTAACGTACGCAAATCTTATTATTGTAATTTACAAGGCACAAATTTTCATAACGTAAATTGTAAACAAGCCGGATTACTTAATCTTATTTGGCTAATGTATTTATTAACTTCAATAACTGAAATCTACAGGGCAAATACTAATTTTGACAACAATATAAACAAATACATTTAGTCATGCTTATATACAGGGTCATTCACAAATGGTGGCCAAAAATGAAACTTCGTATTCTTTGGTGAATTTTAAGGGGTGTCTTTCCTATAAGGTTTTTATCTAGGACGCTTCGTTAAAAAGATACAGGGTGTTAAACTTCAAAAAATATTTTTATTTTTTTTTAATAATTTGAAAACTAGTAAGTGAAATAATTTGAAATTGGGCACGTTTTTATGTAAACATTGTCCAAAATCTGAGGACTTATCCTTAAATTTACATGCTCCAGTGGCGGAGATACAGGGTATCGGTGGCAAATTTTTCTACAGATAGTGTTTAAATTTTAATTTTTTATTTATTTTTATTAATTATTTCTAAGAGTTTTAAAGATATTGATCCGAAATTTGAAAAACGTTTTGGGGGGATAAATGTGCATTTTTTGGGGTGATCCGAATATTTCTACTTGCACCAGTGGCGTTCGTGCGAGAATGCCACAATCTTTTTTAATTAAAAAAATGGTTCGCCACTGACTTTTTCCCGTTTTGATATTTATTTAGAAATCCGCCATCAATCTGAATGAAATTGGTCTCTTCAATTCTTTTCGTAGGATACACCGTTTTTGAGGAAAAAAATAAAACATTTTATTGTAGGATCTTTTATTTAAAGGTGCAAGTAAAAATACTCGGATCGCCCCAAAAATTACACATTTATCCCAAAGCGTTTTTCATATTTCGAGTCAATATCTTTAAAATCTGAAATAATTAATAAAAATAAATAAAAAAATTTAAATTTAAACACTGTATCACGGAAACGAGGCATATTTCGACCTACGTTTATATGAACTTTTTTGCACAAAATAACTTCGGCAACCACCCCCTAAAATAAACGCCCTGTTTATTTGAAAAATTAATAAACTTAAAATCGAAAGTGTAGTATTTTTATGAAATAAGTATAGAAGAAAATATATTTTTGGCAATTTCGTCATTTAAAATAAGATTAAAAAACTCGTAAGAATCATCTAAAATGTGTCTAACTTTCACTTTACTTTCTAAAAACGTATAGTTTTATTTTACATACTCATTAATGTATTATACACATTTACACTCCATATGTTTACAGAAACAAATTTGCGATTCTGCAACCATTGCCATCTTTGTAAGTCAAACCAGTATACTGTTTTTAATTTTTATTTAGCTTTTTTTTAACATATTTTACGATAGAGGATAGAGACAAAAAAGAAACTGTATCAAACTGTTAAAAATGTGTACAGCTCGAACATGTAGAAATTATCGAAAACTGAAAATTAAAAATAAAACACTATAACAATCTCAAGGCAATTTGGCGATTTATGGTAGCAGTAACGGCCAAATCCTTAAATTTTTATGAGAACATCGTGTGAGATTAATCATAGGTGATACATTTGAAAACCATCTACACATGTTACACCCATTACAAAATACCAGGGAATGTGAAAATGCTTAGAGAATTTTAATGATTACCGGGTAGCGATAGAAAAATACACTGTCTAAGCAGGTGAGTCTAAATATTAATTATGCGAAACTGAAAAGGTACTGCCATCTCGCAAATACTAAATTTCCGTTATTGCTCTACAGCTATATATTATACGTTAGTATAATTATCTCAAGAACAAAAAATGTGTTAATTTGGCGGACTCCAGGTAACTGTCTTAAAGACATATGTCTCGCCCTAGCTGATGCACACAGTCCTTGGAATTATGCTTCATCATATGTTACAAGTTACAATGTTCATGTTGAATTATTAATTGTGAAAATATGTATGTGCGTATAAGTATTACGACTGTCATCTTTCTCGCGAATTAATTTTACTAGTAACCATATTAGTAACTGCATTTTGATATAATTACACTGGATATAAAAATCCACACGTGGAAGACCGGCTATGACTCGAAATTAACTACTTAATACATTAGTAATTTGAAAATCGGAAAATTTGCCCGCAGAAAATCACACGGAACGATGCAAGGATCGTTATTAGTCATATATTTTGAAAAATCATCCAATTAGTAGTACAATTAAGCCGATAAACAAGGAATTGTACTGTTTTTGCAAGGGGATTTCGTCGCGTCCTTCAGACAATATGACGCAGGACATAAACATCAAGCGGACACATTTGAGTGATTCACTGATTCCCCCCACCACAGCTGTAGTGACCGTGTTATTCTGTTGTACACAATTCATTCCACGCCACAATATTGCAAGGGATAACTCGGTGTAGTGATCTGTGTTAGTTTGTTGGTTGTTTTATTCGTTTTTCTTTGTGCATTTGCGTACATTTCACAAAAGGACATGAGGATTAAAAGGCCCAGTTCGTGCCTGGTGCTGCGGTTCGTCCCCGTCCAACAAAACAGTAAGTTTCAGGCTAGTAACTTTAAAATTTTCAAGTCTACTTTTGCAGAACCTCAGTTAAATGTATCGTTTTTAATTTAATTAAGCTAAACGCATTTTTCTACGTAAAAAAATGTTTTTACGGCCCACACTTGATGCCAAAATTTTGTAAACATAACCTGTACCACGTGGCTTCTTCAGATTGAGATGCAGTTTAACTTTAAATCTAACAGGCATCTAACACAGTAATAGAAGTAATTGATCTTTCCGAGTTATATGTAAAAGAAGTTTTATTGTATTTTTAAAAAATTTAAAAGTTAAATATCCTGCCTCATTTAAAATTTAAAATTTTTTTTTAGCCTCATAAGTTTGCTAAATTCTGATTGTATTCAAACATTTTATGAATAAAATATTTATGGAAAGTCGTTCACGTGAACATTGCATGTAGGGCCCAGAAATATTTCCATTATAACTTCTACGGTTTCTGTTGCTGACGTTTCAATTTTTTTTCAAAAACGTATGCCTCTCTACTCTGACAGATAAACTTCTGATTCATAGGTATTACAGATATGAAAATTTATTTTGCAATTATAGATAGCATGTAACTGTCTCTAAACAGGTTTAAACAACATGATAAAGCCTTTGTAACTTGAGCAACTACGATAAAAATCACCTTGTTGCTACAAAAAAATATATAGCCATACACCTAACTACTGAAAAATGTAGAAAAACGTGTTTTTAACCCAAAAGAAAGTATCAAAATATTTGCCTATTTAGACGTTACAAATACTTGGCGTAAAATTTGTTTACTTAGTCTTTGGGAAACAAAATACATACCTAAGTCATGAATAGTTATTTTCATAGAAAAGTTTTCATAAACATGTGTATAATAATATAACGACTATAACGTATAATCGACTGCATAATATCAATCCGTTTTTAATAATTCCGAAATGTTATTACCATAACATAAATTGTAGTCTCATTTATGACAAGTAACACAAAACTTTCCACAACTAAAAATTCCAAACAGTTCAGTTCATTCGATGTTCACGAATTTCTTAGGCGTCTCGTAATTACAATTAAAAAGTATCTCTAAACTCATCACTGTTTATTGTAGTTTTGTGGCTACAACGGCATCAGCCACTACCAGAAAACTCCTTTAAGAAAGTGACTCATCACTTGATGTTTTTCAATTACTCTTCCGTAGAGTGTAAGGAGCAGATAATGGTAGAATGTAATCCCCTACCCTCTATTAGTCACCGCCCCATTACCTATTGCAGATCTCACCACCAGAACAGTTCTTTTTTTTAACAAGTATGCCCTCATCTAGAGCACACATGACTCATGCCCGTTTAAACACACACAGCATTGAATTTATCCCTTACATAATTAGGGTTGGTGCAGTATATGAATCACAGATGCACAGGCCTATTCAAATTCGATGTTTGGATAATTTTAATCTGTTATTAGTTGCGCTAGTTTAAAAGGAGGTGACTCAGGCCTGTTTAGTAATGCAGAATGGTTTATTTAAAATTCCTATACCCTTCTGGTGTTAATCACAGTTGATACGAATAATTCATTTGAATGCCATTTGAATATCGTAAACTAATGTACATTTAGAGCACGTAACCTCTTTAAATTTCTATTTAGAAAAATTGTGTTATAAATCTATATTTTTTAACCCAATTTTTGTGGAGCCGTGTGTCAAGGCTAGCAGCCAATCATTCCGTTTAAAATAATTCACAATTTATCTGAATCATCACATATCTATGAAATATTCGATAAAAATTGAAGTGTATTTGTCATTAATTAAAATATTACGCAGGTATAAAGCAAATAAAGTACTTGTCCCTAAACGGCCAATAAAATATGACCAACGAATTTAAGTACCAGCATAGTGATGGTAAAAAGTTATTAATAACAAACAATCTGATAATTAACGATATGCTATTTACAACACCCAAATTGTTACGCACTCAGAAAAATTGGAAATGTTACAAATAACGCTGTTCGTACATAGAAACAACATGCAAATCCTGAACTGCATTGATCTGTTGAAAAATCAATAGTCTAGCAAGGTATTTTCCTTGAATACCACTAGTGTGTAGACCTACCTGTTGGAGTTCTAATACATATTAGGTTGAGGGAGTTCTATACTTTGATATTAAATACACAGCTAAAGTCTCTTCCAATTATTAACCGAAAGGTCAGTAAAATAATAGATTTTGAGCCTATTAAAATTTTGCTATTCTTTTGAATTCGTATCATTCAAAAGATCAGGAAAATTTTGGTACTAGAAATTGATTTTTGTGTTCGATTTTGTTAATACGGTTAAAATTTTACTGACTTTCGAATTATTATTCACTTGATCTGATTTGATTTTGATATTAGAAAGACAGTTAACATTTTTGTGTTATTATGGTTTATAATATCCGAAAGATCAGTAAAATCTTGAAAACTCGGTTTAACGTCATTTTTATGTCTAACAACAACTCATTTCTTCCAATTATTAACCGAAAGGTCAGTAAAATGATAGATTTTGAGCTCTTAATATAAGACTATTAAAATTTTGCTATTCTTTTGAATTCGTATCATTCAAAAGATCAGGAAAATTTTAGTTTTAGAAATTGATTTTTGTGTTGATTTTGTTAATACAGTTAAAATTTTACTGACTCGAATTATTATTCGAAATATTAGAAAGACAGTTAACATTTTTGCTGCTATTATGGTTTATAATATCCGAAAGATCAGTAGAATCTTGAAAACTCGGTTTAACGTCATTTTTATGTCTAACAGCAAATAAAATCCGCAAATCTCTGAACAGGCACTGTTTATTTCAGGGGGACACCGGGAGTTCCACCGCAAGCACAAAGAGCTGTGCGAAGACACGCTGGTCTCCGGGCTGACATCTCGGGGGTTACCGTCGTCGGCCTCTTGCCCCGCTTTGGCAGATGTGGATTCCTATCCCGCATCGAAAGTTTTACCCTTTTTGTACCTGGGCAACAGCAAAGATGCAGCTGATCTGTCTTGCCTGCAAGGCCTCGGCACCACCTGCGTATTGAACGTCACCTCACAACTACCAGGCTACCACGAAGAATGCGGTATAACGTACAAGCAGATACCCGCCACAGACTCTGGACACCAGAACCTCAAGCAGTATTTCGAAGAGGCCTTCGAGTTCATCGGTAAGTCCTCGCTTGCGGCATAGCCTAACGTTTCAAAAATACAAGCGTTTATATATCATGTAAAGCTACACATGCATTGAGAAGTGCGGTTAAAATGATATTAATAAGCGAACACCGCAGAATTCTAAGAGTTGCCAGGAACGGAACCACGGGAATTGTTCTGTTTCTATTATTCGTAATTTAATGTAAAAAACGCTCGCTGCTTGCGTTCTATTCACATTTCATTATCGCTGAAGAAACCTGATTTGCTGTACATCCTGCTGTTTCAGAGATAAATGAATCACTTGTCTATTTTCTTTGCTTTTCCAGGGAAAAGTTGAACGTGTAAAATCCCCCATAATTACGTATAATTAAGAATTGTTTATGGTGTCAAAGAGTTATACTCCATGTATATTAAATGTTATGTTTCTTAGTTTGTATAACTATAATAATCAGATGAGGCTTCTTGGAACTTATCTGGTTATTTAAACCGACAGAGTTTGTAGAAATATTATTTGGCACGACTCTGCAGTTTACGTTGGTATATGGAATATAAAAATAATCTCGACAATATTACTATTTGCGTAGAGCTGTTAAAAAATGGAGCAGTAATATGAACATTTTTTCCCAAGTAAAATCGCCTAGCATTTTCAGAAGCTGCTTTGAAAGTGTGTTTGCCCAAGAAATACAATTTTTTATTTCCGTAAGATAACAAAATAGGTCATACTGATAGATATAAGCCCAAATAGATCGTTAAACCTGGTGCACACACACGACGCAATGATTTTGGCCGATTTTGTCGAACGACTTGCAACAGCGATTTATATTGTTTAAAAAAGTAGGTAATATAATTTATTTTAGTATCGTTTATTTAATGAAATCAGTAAATTCACTTCCTTACAGTATTTTATATAATGTCGTTCTTAGGTCAATATTAAAAACGCAGCTAAAATTTTACTGATGTTTTTATTAACTATTATTCGAAAGATCAGAAAAATTTTCGAAATTGCGTCTTTAGTACCAGTAGGACTGTTAGATGTTAATTAAGATTTTACTATTCTTTTTAATTAATATTATTCGAAATTTTAGGAGAATTTTAGATGCATAAATACCTAACGCTTTGGAAGAGATAATACAAAGTCTTGCTTGAAAGGAAGTCTCGTTAAAATATTTCGTACGCGAACCTGTTCTCGCTTTATTTTAATTTTTTCATTGCTACACATGTCGGAACTGACGACGTCTGTAAAAAGATGTTGAATTTTACTTACGAGAATTGTGACCTCGTTCGGGGAATTGCTATAAATTATGAATAAAATGATACAGGAAGTAACTCCGACTTATCAATATAGTGACTGATTTCACCTTACGGTAATTTTTTTTAAATTAGCAGGAAGGAATATAGAACCATTATTTGTATTTCCTACTTCCATTATCCTAAAAGTATTACGCACGCGAATATATACGGGGTGAATAGAATAACTGCTGCTGGCAAAAATATTTGATGTAGCTTTATTAAGTTTTTGTATACGGCTTTTTAAAAATAGTAGCTTAAATTCGGGGAAACAGTTTTTAACATGTAACAAATCAGATATATCTCGGAATATTAATATTCTATTCCTAGAAAAAATTATAAATAAATTCTGTACATCCAATAAATTTGAGAATTAAAGAATTGGATTTAGATATACATACGTCCACACGTATGAAAGTTATTCAAACATATGATAAGAAACCTAACAGCTCCGCATGTAAACATAGCAAGACGGAGAGCTTCGAGCTCGTGTAGTTCTCGCCTCTTCTAGAGAAAGTTAGGATCGAGGTGGAACGTTCTACAGTATGGTAGCTTAACGATGTTTTTAACTCGCGTTGATATAAATATAAGTTGGTATAAATATAACATCTACTCTAATGTTGATAATACATTGTTATAACGTAACAAGTATTAATAACACAAAAAATTATCAATACTTTTATTTATCCATCGTATATTTCTGCCATGTCATTGTCGTTTGCCAGTAACTATTCTTAGGATTCCCAGCGCGACTTTTAAAGTTACTACTTCGACTGCGTAAACTGTTACATTTCCAATCGCTATGTTTCGAAATTTTTGGCCGCCTAGCCCATTTTTTTAAGGTATCCGTCCGCGCTAGATGATCGGATCAGGTAGTGTGTGTTCTTATGAATGGCCTGTGTGTCGCGCTTGGTTTGTATAACGGCCTTGTCGTCAGTTTTGAGTCAGCAGCCATACACCATTACTCATCGTAGTCATTGTTCAAGGGCCGTTGAACGGGGCTCCTGTGCTATGACTCATTTTAGATATGCCGTAAAAGCTCCACAGCCGGGCTGCCAGGCCCAAAAATACCCTAAACCTCCACTCTATTGTTCATAATCACTGCCATATTGCAAACACTTCACCAATTGGCCCTTATGCTCATTGTGCACTTCATAAAATCCTTTATTAGTCATAGCTATTACTCAATTCAGTTAGAATCACTTCAACATCCCCTATACAGGGTGACTCATGTTTGTAGGCGACCGAATGCCTTTTAGTTATCCCCCCGCCTCGCACAGGGTGATTCATGCCGATAGAAACCCGCAAAATAAAGAAATTTGTTAAAAATTATATAGAATAGCATAAATATTTATTTTTAATTATGATAAATGCTAGTTCTATTAAATTTTAAACGCACCGAAGCGTTTCGACATATGTTACAATTTTCATTTAATATTCGGTGATGTCAGCGTCCATGGGCGTCCGTCATCGAATCAGAAAATATTGTACTACATTTTGTATTGGCGAAAAAGCTGTTACAATGTCATCATTTTTCATGAAACGAATTGCGGTTAGAGAGGTAGCCGCTTGTTTTGATCGGTCTGCACAGTGACGTGTGTACACGTGAGTCTGACCTCACTTGATGATCCTCGATAAAATCCCTTATATGCAAATTGTGTTATGCGATACACAAACTTGATTCATTTTCTTCTACGAAAAATGTGCGCTGTCCATACAGATATGTAAAACGTTGCGGTATTTGTTTATAAAAAGGTGAAAAATATTTTCACCGAACTTCTGAATCTATTTAATTTTTAACTTTATAAAGTACGTGTAAAAAATGTATATAAAATAACATGATATCTAACTCTAAAAGTAGGTACATCAGAATTATCTGCCATTTCCCGATAACTCGTATCTTATCGGTTTCAAAAGAGTTAAAATGATTCATCTACAGTGAGAAAACTATTTAGTTATCTAACAATATGGCTTGTAAAGCGTGTACAGTATTAGTCATAGGGGAGTATTTATCTAATGGATTTAGGGTAGACGGGATTGTGGGTGATTTATCCAATAAATATGAACTAATCGACTGGTGTAACACTGTTGACATTTGGCTCGTTATCGTTTACCCGATATCCTTAATTCTAACCGGGAACATAAAATTGATTACTCCAAATTGCCCTTATTTAATAGAGCGCGCCAAATGAACACTTAATATTTTATACTTATTCGGGAACACCCGGTACATGTCTCTAAAAACGTAGAAGAATATGAATATATATTTTTTTCTCTGGATGTGAATATGGGATTTAATAGGCAGTGGGTCAGTGGCTGCAGCAGAGAAAGATCGAAATTATCAATTTCCTTGAGCAATGTCCTTGGTGGGAACAGATTTAACTTTCAGATCCATCGATTGTTTACAATGAAAGGAGAGGTGCAACGTTAAAAAAATGCAGCTAGAAAACTAGGCGCATCTGCGAAAGCCGACAGCAGTTTGTTTACCGTGTTAAATACAACAATGGAAATAATATATAGGGTCAATAGTCATAAGATAGGTCAGCAGATTAATTAATTAAATTACTTAATTCTAAGGTTATACGTGCAGGTTACTCAACCATAAAAAATCCGCGGCATTTTGTGACTCAACGCGGCTAGTACCAGCATTTATTTATTTATATATATTTTTTTGTTTGAAATTTATTGTCGCAAGAACGTTTAAATATCGAACTGATAAAAGTCCAAATATGTGATGAGTAGAACGATCGCATAAAATAAAATGCTGTGGAATATGTACCTATTCGGTATCTGTTAGTAATCATAGATATGACTCAGATTAGTTGCGTAATAAATTAAATTACACGGCATTAATCAGTTTTAGCGCTGTGCAAATACACCAAACAACAATTAAAGTGGCAAGTCTTTGCGTCTGAATGATGTGCATTCGTGTGCCATTAAATTCAAAGGAGGCTATTATAAAATGTAGTTTAAAATAAACCAAAGTATCAGGATACAGATTTAGTCTAAGTATGAGTCATGATTTCCCTCTCTGTCTCTGTTTTCCTGTTGCTCTTACAGCTGCTAAACGGCTAATATTCGTCATCTGGGTCATAATTTTATTGCAGTCTGTCTTCAACCCCATTCGAGTATTTTTAGAAGAGCGCTGATTATGCAACCCACATTTTCATCGGCGCTCGGGTATGCAGACAGCTATACGTTTTTACGCAGTTCGAGTTGTATGCGGGTCGGACTGTTACATAACCAATTTATTGCAGTTGACAAACCACTTTTATCCAGTAGTGTAATTATTTATGGTAAATAGAACGAAAACAAATAACGCATAATGTAGGCCTAATGCAAATCAATCGTTTATTTCGCTGGCGTGGCTTCAGTGATATCTGAAGTTAGAGAATGTGCATAGTATGAATATTTTACAGTCTTTCTATTTACTGTTGACACGTTTTTGAGAAATGACAATTTTAATCCTCGATTCGTAATCATAGTCCTGGACATTTAACATAGCTTGTATTTTTGATTGGGGACTAGTTGAAATATTGATGTTTTCTGGTGTGATGAAGCGAAGCTGATAATATTTTTTGTTTGCAGAGGAAGCGAGGAAGAGCGGTTCGAGGGTGTTGGTGCACTGTCAGGCGGGAGTGTCCCGCAGTGCCACGATAGCGATAGCCTACATAATGAAATACAAACAGATGTCAATGATAGAGGCCTACAAGAAGGTGAAAGAAGCCCGGCCTATAATATCGCCGAATTTAAATTTCATGGGACAACTGTTAGAGTTAGAACAAAGTTTACGGAGTGATAGTAGTAGTAGTAACAACCACCAGTGTCGCTGGAGCCAGCAGTCGACGGATGAAGTGACGCAGGGCTGTAGTGTGTAGAGGGAGAACAGACAGTGAAAGTTGTATTTCGTACGGACATAAGTAAAGCAAATAGTCATCGGCTCGCCATAGAGTTAAAATCTAGTCTAATATTGGTCAAATGGCTGTGTACCATTAAAGATATTTCACATTATAATATACATATACAGGAAGGATGTTTATGTTAGTACTTTTTACAGCAGCTTAACCGATCGGTTTGTAACCTGTTAGTAAAGAAATACTCTCTTAGGAAAATGAAACGAGGAATCGGACTGCACCCATTTGTTTTGGCAGCGAATGTATATTGTTTATTGTATAATATTATTTATTATGTATTAAATGTAACTCTACCGTATAAGAATTATCCTTAGGTTCTTCCCGGTCCAAACCGGATATTTATCGGTATATAAAAATGCCATATTTAATGTTTGTTCAACCATAGTCAGTGTTTTTAGTTTTTGTGCAGAATTTAATTGTTGTTTTGAGTATGTTCGATATGATTTTCTTCGAGCGGATAAGGAAGTGAAACTTTGTATTCAGGGTTTTCATAATTATAATTGTGATTCTTCATAGATTTTTAGTTTATTGTATGTGCAGGTACAAAGAAAGGTGCGTTTAGAGTTAGTGTAGCTGTAAATACCGCGGGTTTCAAACTACACTGTTTTTCTCGAGTACCTATGAATATAGATAGATGAGAGTGAGCTATCACATTAAAATATGTGCCTTCACCTTTATTTGTAAACTATGTATAGAGTTCAGACTGTAAAAATGGGTCTTGTATATCAAGTCTTCAATTTGTAAATACATTAAATGTTATTAAAAATGCCTTTTACTTACCTTCAAAACCAAAAAAATCAAAAACAGGACCGGCGCCAGGGTATTTGGCACCTGAAGCAAATATTTGCTTGCCCCCCGTTGGAACAACAAATTTATTAATAAAAAGTTATAAAAAATGTAAAAAACATTTCAATAGACAAAAATAAATAAAAAATATTTAGAAAAAATCCAAACAGAAATTATAAGAAACGTCTTATAAAATATGAACAGATATTCCAATAAAACCAAAAATAAAAAATATTCAATAAAAACAAAAAAGAAACTAAATAATGTCGAAACAGGATCAACTTTTCTACATTTTTCATTAACAAAGTCTTCAATAATATCAGCATATACCAAATTATTTGTTATATCTTTCTTGATAGCAAGATTGGCTAAATCTGTTAACCGTTCCTGCGCCATGGCTGATCGTCAATAATTTTTTATAATTTTTAATTTTGACAAAGAACATTCTCCACTGGCCACAGACACAGGAATGGTTAACAAAATCCTTATAGATACTACGATGTTAGGGAACTTCAACTCGATTTCTAAATAATAAAAAGCACAAAGCACGCATTCGGGGTCAAAAAATGTTTTTTTCAGATTTTTGTGCAATTTTCAATTTCTGAAATTTATAACAAGTTAATCAAGTCAAAAAATGCCACCTGAGACATATGTTTCACTGTTTCACCCCTTCCGCCGGCCCTGTTCAAAAAACATCAAAATTTAGCAAGACTGAAAAATGCATTACGACTATTTCATATACATCAGGCATCCCAAAATTCACGTATGATTTGAATTTTGCCCCACTTGTGGGGTAAAGTTTGCCAAAGAAAAAATATGAAAATAATGAAGGTTTGACAGCTACAATTCGCAATTTTCATACAAAATATGATCGGAGTCATTTAACTCCATCAACTGCAAAGAGATTAGTTGAAAAATACAGGGAGGCTGGATCGATGTCGAAGGACGGTCAGTGTTTGTCCTTCGACAAGTCGTTCAACATGAAACGTTGAAATCAGGAACAGTCCAGAAACATTAATTCGGCACTGTGGCCAAGAATTGGACATTTCGAGAAGCTCTCTAGCGTATTCCCAAGAAAGATTTGCATCTTCATACTCAATTAATTCGAGAACTGAAGCCTACTGACCACGCAGAGCGAAGAGGGTTCGTTGAAGGAATTATGGAACAAGTGGAAGCTCATCTTCAACGATGAGGCTTATTTCCATCTTGATGGCTTCATTAATCGACAAAATAATCACATTTGGGGTTTACCCCGACATGCTATTCCATATACCGCATTTCTATACAACCAATCAGCGATCGCATTATAAAATTATGCCAATCACCAGCCGGTGAAACAGAATATTACATTTTAATGTAAGCTTGATCTTGTTGTATTAATTTTATTGAAATGTAATTGCCAACGTCAAGGAAATAAAATTATTGGTCACGTGGCTTGTAATCATTTATGAAGGCTCTCTATACTTTATGAATCAATAAAAAAAAATACAATTTTTAATTAAGAACCTGTTTTCTCATCAAAATTACTTCTTGCGTGAATTTTAGGACACTGTATAGTCAAAAATATGTCATATTTTCCATTACGTTGTCTACTCAGTTACTTCTGCGCTGCAACCAGAAATACATTTGATTAATTTAAAGCCCGTATCAGACAATGCAATTTTGTTGCAGGGATTTGGTGAATCCATGAAATTTTTCTTATCAGACTATGCAATTCTATCGCGGCAACTGAATTGCATAAATTAGAACATGCTCTATTCCGTGCAACAAAATTGTAGGGATCCTGTTACTTTTAAAGGCTGTATCAGACAATGTAATTTAGTTGCAGCTACAAAATTGCGAGGATTTTGTTGCGGGATAAAATTGCATGCTTATTATCACACAATGGGATAGAATTGCTATAATTTGTTTAGTTTGCAGTAGTGTTGCCAACTGTACATTGTTTAACATGTAAAATTTCTTGTATAAGATACATACATGTTAAACAGTTGCACAGTTGGTAACACTACTGCAAACTAAACAAATTGCAGCAATTTTATCCATTGTCTGATAAATAGACATGTAATTTTATCCCCATAATTTTGTCGCCGCAACTAAATTGCATCGTCTGATACAGGCTTTAGAACATGATTTATTTCGTGCAACAAAGTTGCTTACTTTTATGAAGATTTGTGTATTACCAACTTAGCTGTTGTTGGCTGCTGTTAGTAAAACTGTTGAAGCCACTATTAAAACTATACAGCAATACTTTTAAATTTTCATCCATTGCAATGTTTTGCTTGAATAAAAAAGAATTCTGTACAAGATACTCACAAAAAATTTTACATGTTAAAAAATGCAGTTGGTAATACCTACTACTGCAAACTAAACAAATATTGTGTGATAATAAGCATGCAATTTATCCCCGCAATTTTGTCGCGGAAACTAAATTGCATTGTCTGATACAGGCTTAACCTAAACTAAACTAAAATTTACTTTTCGGAAATTTTTGTATTTTCTGTATCAATTCAACCGCTTCAGAGAAATGAAACAACACGTTTTATTTAAAATAACATGTTCATTAATAAAAACAAAATATAAATGAAAAAGGAACATATAATGCCCAAAACAGTGTGTAGATATAAAATAAAAATAACACTTGACAGTAAAATTTTTATAATGCTTAACAAATTCGAGTACTAAAATCTATAACATAAAATAATAGATGAGAAAAATATATATTATTTATTAAATTACCAACTTGCACACACTACTTAAGGGGTTCTCTTTGTGAGAGGCAAGTTGCTTCACTGTTATTAAATATATTATATTCATAAGTATAATCTACATATTGTCTCCCCTGAATATCCATTTCTACAACTCATACTTGTGTGCATTACATTTGTTTCTAAAGACAAAGAGGATTATAATTTATAACACAGATGTACAATTTTGAAATATTCTGTAAAAAACTACATATTTAAAGTGGATTACTTTAATCAATGTTTCAAATAATAGTTATACATATTCCTTGTTTTCTTAACAGCAAAGTTCAGAAAATACCGATGTTTTAGAAGCACCTGCAAGATTAATACTGATAAACTTGTCGAATTTAAGTTGAACTTGATTTTCTCTTATACCTACACTACGCTAATTAGCGAAATATGTAAAGTAATCTGCCGCTCTGTCTCTAACAAAAATTTTAGGTAACATGAAAATATAAAACTTAAAACATATTTAATGTCTAATAAGCGCCAAAAATTCACCATTCAGCGTCTCCATTTGCTTTCTGGAACACAAAGTCCTCTCCGTTTAGGTTCATTATACCATCTTTCAAATGGAATTTCCACCTGTTTCGACTCCTTGTTATCTGACAACAAAATTTATTCTTACTTAAAACAATCCACAATGCAAAAAACATAATTAATTGCGAAATATACGTAAGCGTTAAAATGTTGTATTTTGTTATAATACAACCAAATATTGTAGCCACTTCCATTTATTAAATACAGTTACAGCATCGACGTGACATACCGTTTCAATGTTGCGTCGATGTTGTATAATTGCAAAGTCAGGGGTACGACATGTTTCAGTTAATTTAAAAAAATGAATATGGCAATGTTGTAATACCGAAATTTCATTTATTACATATTTTTAAGAAGTACTTAGTTGTAGCATCAATTTCAGAACGGAGCAACCACCGGTCACGATACAAAATTATCGATGTTACATTTACGAGACCCGGTTCTATAAAAACTAATGAGGCATGAAGCAGGCCTCATTCGCTTTCTTATACTTGCATTGAAACTCCTATCGACCGATAAATAAATCAGAAATAAGATCCGTGTTATACCGATACCATTTAATAAAATAGACGATGAAAAATATTCTGAAACGAAGAACGTTTATTCAAATTAACAACGAATAATTCTTTCACGTGAACGTTCTCTTCTGTTCGAGACGGTGGGATTCGGACCAATGAAAATTCGACCTTGTGAGCATGATGGGAATATATGTATAGGAACTACATCGCAATACATCCGTTATGTTATCAATGCTAAACCGCTCATTCAGTAATGTTATGCAACTTATTTTATTACAACAACGTTCACTCGTCAGTCTATAGCTGCACAAAAAATTATACATCAGTATCAATGCCGTTGAAAACGTACATTTTTCCTTATTTTTACTCCCTAACTATTTTATCGACTACTAAATTAACGATTTTTAATATAAATTAAGTGTTTACGACAAAAAAAAATGCATTTTTTCTGGCCGTGCATTTCTCACCTTGTCATATTGGCACACTATCACATTTTCAGTCTCAAAAGATTCTTCCGTTCCGTCGGCATCCGAAACGTCGTCCCCGGAGTTTAGAGGTTCTTCTTCCGCGCCCGCTGCTCCGTCTTCCTCTATTTCATCGTTATCCTTCTCATCGTCCCCGTCCTCGGATATATCGTCGCTTTTGTCATCGTCTTCATCCGAGGAATCAGCCGGGCCGTCCCTTTGCGGGATCTCATGCAATCTTTGGACTTTATCGTCAGACGCGAGTTCGGTCTGCAGTATTTGGTGATTGTTCATTTCGAAAAATGACTGTTGGTGGTTTAGGAACGCGGCATTTACGTGGTCTTGCAGGAAGGAGCAAGCTGCCATCACGGGAAGACCCATGGTGGTACTGATCACTTGCCCCGTTAGAATCGACTTCAGGTGGTGGCCTTGGAGGAAAACTTCCGGGACGTCTATGGAAAGAATCCTATTACCGTCGCCCGTTCCAGGGGCTGCAGGTATAGTTAGTTGTATTGGGACCCTCCTCCACTCAGGGAAAGCTTGCCCTAATTGCCCTTGGGGCATGTGATTGTTCGGAGCGACCTGACCAACAACTTGCTTGTTATTCAGCAGCTGTTGCTGTTGGAAGTTCTGTTGCTGCTGCTGGTGTATCTGTTGCACCACTTGCTGTTGGGTTTTATTGTAAGTAGTACCATTACTATAGTCATGTTTTACAATTTTGTTATTCGTACCTGTAGGAAACAATTGTTAACTGTTTCAGGATAAAATATATTTGGGCGCACTTACCTATAGCCTTTTCCGGTTCTTTGTGTTCTTCTACAGCTTTCGTTGCCGACAGTTTCGTCTGCCAGGTTTGTTTCAATTCTTGCAGTACTGCTTCATCTACCCCATCCTCAATAAAGTATTCCCTTGCGTTCGATATCACATCGTTTATGACGTCTTGGTAAGCTTTGAACTTCAAAAGAAATTATTGCTTAGTATTTTAGTATAAATTTTTATATTCAGTCTGATAGAGAATTTTTCCCGACATTTACAGTGGGTTTTTAAACAATAAATGTAAATGTACGCATGCGGCGTTTTTTACAAGACAGCCGGTATATGTCGCATACCACCACAATAAATGTTGCCTACGTGCAAATATCATAGTTTAATGGGGTACCTTTTTTGAACAAATTATAAACATTTTCTAAATCACGATCCAAGATTGGTATTAAGAAAGGTAGTGTTTATCATCACACATAAAACATATTAGTAGCAGTTTGCAACATACATTTTAAAAAAAGTGCAGTATTTATAGAAAAAACAGCGTTGCGGTTCGTATTACTCAATCTCCTTCCAAACAATAAACATAAATTTTAATGAATCCTTATCGCAACAGCAATATGCTAATTACTAAATTAATTGTTGAGTACGTTCTATTAACTATGTTAATTGTAGCACGATAATATTCACCGTTAATATTTTTGTTTATCTAAACATTAAAATTCAAACAGATAATTGTACACGTTTTTCTTGTCAACTGAATGCTTTGATTAAAATGCTTTAATACTAGGTGATAATACTTTGTTCTAAAATAAAAAAAAACTGCAACAATGAGCGTTATTTCTCAGAGGCTTAATGAGTGGGAGACGAAATTCGCCGGTTTTAGCTAATCGCATCTAGAAAAGTCAGATCATTCTGGTCTTGGAATATTTTTTAAAAAGCTGCACTAAACAATAAATTAAGGGACAATCAGTCGATAACATTAACTACTGGGCATATCCACGGCTATTAAAATGCACTTATAAGGCAGTTACACATAGTTTACTGGTGCTTAAGTACATTTTAATTTTCTAAAGAGTGATATGTATTAATAAGGTACAAATAAAGCAATTTGTGTTCTATAAATGTGTACATACTAACATTTATATATCCGATTTTTTATTTCTAGCAATAGGAATCAAAGGATCCAGTTTTATATTGCAAAGATAAAATATTCATAAATATACACACCTACCTCATGAATTTTAAATTGTAAGGTGTACATTCACAAAATTAAAACAATTGTCGTTTACGAAACAATTTAGTCACCGTATGTATTATACTGTTGCTAATGTTATTTGTATTTGAATAAGTTCTGTTCATTTTTTTTCAGTCATTCCTCTGCTATCACATATTTTCATTAAATGAAAACATTACGAAAAGTTAACAATATAAATATGTGATGTTAATCATTGTAATTTGTCTATTATAGACAGAAATTATGGCTTATATCAAATAATGAATTTCTGCAGCAAATGTGGATTTTAAACAATTTTCGAACAATTGGAAGAATTTTTATTACAACTACATATCATATAAATACAACGAAAAACTTTTAATTACTTTTGTGACAGTTTTAAATTGTAATGTGTGTGTGATATAGTAATACACGCTAATAATCAAAGTTACTTGATCAAGCCTTTGAGGTTTCGTAATAATAAATAATGTAGGTGTAGGTGACAGGGATGTTAAATACACACAATATCTAATTTTAGTTAGCCGTAACATAAATTATGAAATGTGATCAAAAAGCTTTTTATATTTTCGCTTTTAAACACACAGTAAACGCGACAAAACCAGTTAGTTCATATAAAAAGTTCTCTTTAATCAAAACTATGAAAACAGGTGCTTCAGATATGACATATTATTTTTCAAATGTATTTGAACATTGATCTTTTTAAAATAGTAATATAACCATTGATCATTTTTTTTGTTGAGATGAAATTTGGCGCATTCTTCACAGAACATCGGGTAGTCGTGTGACAGCTTCCAAAAGATAACTAACGTTAAACAATGTAATAAATAACAACAATCTATTTACATGTTAAAATTGTCTTATCTGTTAGGATCAATATATTCCGAAATGCCGTCAACACCGATAATTTCTGATCACAGATAAAAATTTTACGTCTATTTAAATATATTAAATACATGTGTATATTCACTACTAATGGATGGACTACATCACTACACCTAATATAAGAATAGGTCCACAACGAAAATAAAATGTTCGCTGTTTCTTCAAAATATAAATAAATAAATATAAAGCCATAGCAAAAAAACAGTTCATCATAATTTATAAATCTAGTATTAGCAGCTACTCAGCTTAGTTCTTCATTTAAATTAAATCGGCATTGTAACTGATAAATATGCAATATACACCTAAGTAGATATTGCCAACTAAATAATATAATAATAATATACTTATTTATTTATTTACATATTTGCTACAAATATTATACTAGAAGTGACAAAAATGTAATAAAATTGATATATATATAGGTATTGGTTTTCTCTAAAATTATTTCTATACTAATTTCAGTTTTATTCATCGCACAAACAAGAAAATTACTTAAGTGTACTGTTGCATTATCTATTAAAATAACCATTCAACTAGAAATTTTGTAATGATCTTCAATATTACTACACTTTTAAATCAAGTAGGTACACAATTTTTGCCTGCAAAAAACGTAATATATTTCAAATTTAGCTCGGCACCCAACAAAATGTAACTAGAGCTAACTTTGTATCAATTGTTTAATACCTCTAGAACTACCTAGGATATTAAGAATTGTTACCGTATACAAATTTTGTTTTAAAATTCCTCTTGTCGTAGTTGACGTCGATTTCACATTAAAGTCGTTCTCGTGAACTTTTGAGTACACTGTTAACTGGGTCGTATCTATCTATTCATATTCCGTCCTTCATACCAACACATCCATGAAAGGTCATGAAGAAGGTACATAATATAAAGAAAAAAAAGAAGGAAAATAAAAAGATAACGCGCAAAATATTCGATATATATTCGATAAATATTTAAAAAATTTATTATTTTTTAAATTCTGCAGAGTATTCTGCAGATTATATGTATGTCAATGTCAGTACAATTATATCAATATAAACGGACTTATAAAACAGAATAAGAGAATTGAAAAAAGGCAACATAAAAAAGAAGAATAATTTTTAAAAAGCAGTTTTAATCAGTGATTAATCTGGTTCATTCCTGAATAAAAAAAGTTTAAAAGTGAATGGTCAATAATTGTTTAAATAAATGTATTTAATCGTTTATTATAATAAGAAAAATGTTTATCAAATGCTTAATACCTGGTGCCTGTCTTATTATTATTTATTAAATCTATATCTCGTTTATCTCTTTAATTCACAAATTTTCTTACAGATTACCAATTAAATTATTCCTCAAACTAAGTTGCTGCTTAATTTAAGTATGTCAAATTGTAGTCTTAATACTGTTATTAACTTTAAAAATATTCTTCTAATCTTAAGAGTAAATATCAACAACAATTAAATTAATAATTACTCGAGTCAAATAAAAATTGACGGTTTTAAAAGTTAAATTTGTTTTTCTATAATATACTGCAATTTTTTCACGCATGTCGTGTCATCGTTAATTGGTGTGTATATTGCAATTATGTTTTTCTAATCTTCAAGCCGCAGATAATATCTACTTATAATTATTAGAGTTACTATAATAAATAACAGCGAAGTACAGTTACATGTAGTGGCGTACAGCACTGTACAACTATAAGATCGTATTTATTTTCAAAACCTTTAGCCAAGGATTAAGCTATCTAACAATAATTATCTAATCGGCTTGAAATTTGAATCTACAAGAAACAATAGTGATGAATAATGCCAGAAACGCAGGCGTAAGAGATAATTATCAACTGTGGATAAAACTCCGTCGAGCATTGGTAAATAACTTGTATGTCACCGTCGTTCATTTTAGTCGTTTACATCTCTTTAGAAATTCATAGACATGAAATCCATTGAAAGCTACTTATTTTAGAGAAAACAGCATTTGTCGAAGGTCATTTTTAAACAAGCAACACGATTTGAAAAATAAATACATACCTTCCGTACGTGTGCACAGCATTTAACGAAATTAATTGGTAATACCAGGAAAAATGACTTTGTTTCTATATCTTAGACTTTAATGTATTAAATAATTAGGGTATTATGTACACATTACGTCTATCAAGTGTTGTTTTACGTCTGTTCTACTTACCACAGAAGTTTTGCAGAGGGAACTGGACATCCTCAAAAGTTTTTGAATAAACTAATAGTTGTTTGCGAAAAATTTGTTGAGTTTTAAACCAACTAAGGTTTTTTTTTACTTTCTCCACTTAGCTTTCCATTCTGGTGCCGCTTACCACACGCGACCGCTTTAAGCAACTTGCTCAACTATACTGAACTGCGCGAAATATACGACTTGTATATTGTGACGTTTTACAGGTAGGATAACTATACTCATTTAGGTACGCTTAATTAAATAATCAACAATCCGAAATTCGAAGATACGCGTTGACCGAGAGCTCGTTTTTACCTGAGATGCAGATCTCATCATCACCAAAATGTGTCCAAAAATTATGTGCGTTCCAAATCACAAGAAATTCAAATAAAAAAAAATTATCAACCCTTTCCCATGTATATAACTTATTCAATTCATATTTGGCAAACAAATGGTTTTCGGGTATTTCGATTCTCTACAGACATTTTTGATAAAATTAACTACAGAATTATATTTTTTGTTGCTTCAGTTAAACGACCGTTTCGAAATTTCAGGGCATGTGTGACTTAATCCGAGATTTCTGTTATGAAAGACCAAAGGATGATGTGTTTGCGAATGCATTATTGCATTGCACTATAAAATAAATAAGTCAAAAAGTTATATGCGCCGACTAATTGGCATGTACAGCTAGAAAAATTAATAGTAAGTGAGAACATACTAAAAATAAATTACTTTTAAAAATGATAAACTGTTAGAAATACTCGTAAATCGATGATGCCCGATGTTGAAAATAAAATTACTTCGTTACATCCATCTCTCTTACTTTTGCATTTAAAGGTACTTGAATATTTTAAAAAAAGTTAGTTAACGAGAAAAATTTACAAAATTCTGCAAAAATATAATGTCCTCATTTTTTCTAGAAACTGTAGCTTCGCGTAGCCATCAGTTGGTTAGAGAATTATATGAATTAAACATCGATTTTATGAAATACAGAAGATATTTATTCATATTGTATATAAGTATACTGTTTAGCGGACACGTAAATTTTTGTCCTTGCTGTGGCAAAATGTTTTAATAAGTAACACTTTTTTTATTATTTGGAGGGTTATAACGAACATATCGTTGACAATTATTACGTGCTACCTACGGTAATTTTTTTTCTAGGTCACCGCAATTGAAAAAATTGTGGTTCTAGTTATGTGAAATATTAGACCAATTGCGTAGTTCTAGGTGTAGAAAATAATAAACAAAGAAATGCATATATTTAAATTAACACGAGTCGCAAAGGGAATCATACATAAATTATTAAATTACAAAAAATGCTGAATTGTTCATTAGGTTTTTATTAAATATTATTGCATTATAAAAACTATCTATAAACAGTGTATAGAAACGCCGCTACGGAAAAGTACTCAGTTCAATAACAAAATTATTAAAACTCATTCACAGTTCGTCGTGAGGATGAGGAAATTTTTTAAGTATAGCAGTGTAGAGATTGTAAAAGGCGTATATGCTGACTGTCAAAATGACAACTAAGGCTATCCCAAAAACGACGCTTAGAAAACCCCCGTCGATGACTCCGATATTCGTGGACCTTCTGCCTTCGTTTAAGCTGTCCATTCCCCTTCTTTCTGCCATAATTTTCTTCATGTTGTGGAGACGATGACGCAATTCGTCGACAGAATCGGTAGGAGCTATATAACGAAGTATTAAGAAGAAGAAGAGGAATTGTAATAATATGCCGCCCCCGTCCTACTCCAATTATTTCCGATTTTCAGAGGGAGTAGGTACTCATTCTCATTAGCTGTTAGCTGTTAAAGTTGGCATATTATTACAATACTATTATTATATATCTGATTATTGATGAACAAAATAAATTACCTACGCAAAAATAGAGGATTTAAAGTAGCAAAAAAATTATAGGAAATTTTGTTTCTCTTCATGTGTTGTAGTAAAGTGCTATGAAATTTAGCAGTTAAAGCTATTATATGTTGTAAAAAATATGAAAATCAACAAAAAATCATTGAGGATTAGAATAGCAAAGACTGTATAAAAACGTAAACAATTAATTTTTTAACAAATCACTAATTTAAAATATTTCCATGTGTATTTTGAATAATAAAAAGCAATTCATATTTTGAATATGAAATACAATTATGTGCCTAACGGACAAATAAAAACAAAATATTGGAATTAGACCTTTTCATGAACTAAAATTTTAAAAATATAACAATACATTTAAACGCTAATTTTGTCGCATTAAAACATAAACAGTATAATAAGAATAGTATTACTATAATACAAAATATAAAAATTTATTTTTGGTGCGAACAAATAAATACCTACACGAAAACTGATAAATGCAACATGCAATGCATTTGGGTTTACTTTTTACTAAAAAACTCGCTAATATATTTTATCCTAATTGTGTACTTATACTTATTATATCTAAATGCAACACAAATGATTTTACACTTACACCATCTCCGTTTATAACAGTGAAATTATTAATAACTCAAAAATATTGAAAATTGCAAGGTGTATGTATCAACTTTGTATAAATGCATTAACAATTGAAAAACTATTCGACGGGTAACCTCACTTTTTATAAAAATATTGTAAAATAAATTAGCATCCATTAAAGTTTGATTGATTTACTTTTTATTATTCATAATATCAGGGTATCATCCAATTGTCTTACGATTTTCCATGATATTCGAAAGATTAGTAAGTCGCTGTGCACACTAGCATCTATCGATTTCAGGGACCAAAGATGAATGAGAACTGGACCAGCAAATGCAAATAAGGGAAACTGGGAATGCTGGGATCAGAGAGATCGAAACGAGGACGCACCCTTTCTAAATAGAAATCATGCGCATATCGCTGTACAACTATAATAAAAATTTGCTAACGCAACTGTTTCAATGGTAAAGCTAAAGCATATTTTTCAAGTCTGCAGAATAATAAATAGGTGCCTAAGATAATTTCCAAATTTTAGTACAATTATGTTGTAATTAAATTGTAAAGAAAAAAATATATATGAAAAAATCTGAAATTGCGGAAATCGAAATTTGACCAGCAAATTGTCCTCATAGTGATATATCTCTCATCAAAAAAAAATATTTTAAATTTACTGTTGAGTATCCATATTTAACTTTATGTTCAAATTTGTGAATATATAGAGGGAAAAGTTCATATATTTGTCATTTTATGCTTTGACCTTGAATTGGTGTCTGCTATAACCCTTATGTGCATTAATGTGGCATGTCAAAATACATATAATTATGTAAAAAAATATGTACATACGTAAACTGTGCCTAATAATATAATTACCTACAAGGGCAGAACAGAAGTTTTAGAAAATTCTAATACATAAAATATATTTAATTTATAATAAAATATTTTATGTGTTATAGGAAGAACTGAGTAACGAAAGGGGTATGACCTATTTCAAACTAATCAGTATGGAAAAGTAAAATTTCTTATGTTTGAATTAAATAAATGACAATTTATTTATAATAATTTATTTTAATATTTTTATAACAATAATTCGAAACAAATATTTTATACACACTACAATAAATTAGGTGAAAATTTACAAACAATTTAATACTTTTTAACATGTTCACATCAACTAGTTTCCTTTCTCAAGGTATCCATTGTTGCTCTGGATGTTGGTGATCCCAAGTTGTATAACTGAAAAATACAAAGTGTAACATATAAACTTTCAAAATGAACTTCACTTGCTTAGAACTGAATGAATAGTACAACTACATTGAAGAATTAAACAGTCTACCTTTTCCAGAAAGTATGCAACATCATATTTTATTTGTTCCCTTATTTTCATCTCATCGGACATAGTATCAGTTTGTGGAGACGCTTCTTCACTAGAATTTACATTTCTACTTTTTAATCTCCTCAAAGATTCTTCTGTTTTGCAAACAGACATTAATACTTCTTGAACCAAAGTTAAGTATCTAAAAAATAAGAAAATGTCTTAGAAACCTGTTAATTCTGTTTAACTTTGACTTACTGCTGAGTGACTCTAGTGATAACATTATCCATTATTTCATTCAAATCACTTTGTACTACTGTTTTGAATTTATTGTGGAAATTTATTATAGGCTTCACGGCCTCAATCATGTATGTACTTGCACTTTTAGGTGCACTTCTATTTGTTCTACGGTAGAGTCTTGGGATTGCACCAACATTTTGTAAATGCATGGAACTTTCTTGAAATTTGATGTTTGTCAAGTGATTCTTAAGGTTTGATTGCACTTCTTCTACTGAGTTTCTGTTACATTTGTAAACTCTTAGTACAATAAACTTCATGTTTGGATGTATTATTTTGAAAATTGTTTTTTCTACATCGTCAATTTTCTCAGTGTTTAAAGCAACTAAATTCTTTAGAATATTTAAATCTATTAGAGAATTCATGATGAATGTTTCCCATTTCTCATCATCAGGAAATGAAGATTTTTCCTAAAAAAAGTGTAAAATAAATATATAAGTAAAACGAAAATTTCACTTTCAGAATTTTACCTGTAGGACTGTCTTAAACCACCTTAAATATCTCGATAACAACATCATCGATAATTTTAAAAACTGATCAGCAAGTTGATCCAGATACACATCTTTATCGTAGCATTTCTTCAGGCCTTTCCACAATGCAAGTGTATTCTTCAATTTACAAGATATTTCATTATTTGAAGCATAAAAGTCAGTGTTGGTCAAAATGTCATTTTCAAAACCACCTGCAATTTGTTGATAACGAATTTCAAAGTAAACAGGTAAGTTAAATCTTTTCAAATGCTCCTGGAATGTATCATCCTCCTGTAGCAATTCATCATCTCCACATTTGTTTGCAATTTTTAGCAATGTAGCCCAAGTACTTTTATATCTTTTTTGAAATAATTCAGGATTTCCAGGTGCAGTTATATAAGGAAGCCCTTCCCTTAACTGTTTATCAAATTCCTTCCAAAAGCTATTCAAAGTAAAGTTAAAGCATTTCAGTTCAGGATTCTGTGCAAGTATTTCAAACAAAACATTCATTTTAGTATTCATAAAAATCAGAACTTCTTCATAAATTTGGTTAATATCCTGTTGAGATTTCTCTAAGTTACGTTCATTAAACAAGGGTAAAAGTGCTGGTCTAACTACATTAACTTGGAATGTTTTCTGAACTTCATCCTGCTTCTTCAAATTATCATACATTCTTAAACATCTCGTTAAGATCTCACTATTAGAACTACTAAAGGCATCAAGAAACTTCTTGTTGACCATTTCAATTAGTTTATTTTCTACATCTTTCACAATGCCTTCAGTATCAGTAGACATTATACCTAGTTCATCCATGTAATTTCTTTGAAAAGAATATTTATTAACGACTCTTTCCAAAATTATCACATTATCAAATGAGTTACTTTCTGACGTTATAAGTTTATCAATGTAGAGGGAAGTAGTAGTGATACCAAGCTTTAAATGTATATTATTCTTCTTTGTGTTATTTGCCTTCAAGTCTTCCAACATCTTCTTGTAACTATTTTCAGCAGATTGAATCAAATCATGTAACGTCTAAAAAAATAAGTCATTTAGGACAAACACGCCAAAAAAAAAAATTAAAATTAAAATAAAACCTACCCTGATTTCTTCACGTAACTGACAAATTGGCACAGAAAGATTTTCAATTTTAGAATTTAAATTTGTTAAATATTCCGCTAAATTGACTATAGCTTCTGTTTCAGTCTTAAGGATTTCGGACATCTGCTGCTGCAGCTCAGTCCCATAATTTTTTAGTTCTTTTCGCAGAGCCTCCAAGTCAGATTTTTGTGTATATTTTGACAAACACTGATCGACACTAAAATTATCCTAAAAGAATATTTCATTTAAAATTGAAGAGCAAGTAGATATTATTAATTATCACCTTGAAAAAGGAATCTTTTAGTATCAAATCTTCTTTTAAATCCATTGGAAAACTCTATTTGACTGGTTTCAACAAATTAATTTTTGTTGGTTATGTTGCTTTTTACGTGTCACTGACAGCTAGCTAAAGATGTTGAAACGTTGAAACCTAACCTGAAAATTTAATGGTTGGTCGATGGGATGGAATGTGGCACATGAATGAATACTGAATTCTACATTTTCGTGTTTCTTTGGTCAACTAATAATAGATAGGTTAAGAATATTATTAATAGTTCATAAGATACACTTATTAATATAAATATTAATTATTCAGTTTTAAATTAACAGTAATTTTAAATGGAATCTGAAGTGTAAGTATGTCCTGGATATACATCATCCATTATTTTTCATAACACAGAATCTTTATACATTTTTAGGCCTAATTCCACTGTATCTTGGAGAATACCTAATAACTGGGCTGATATCACAGATACTTTTCATGAAGCAGTTACAGGTAAGAATTAAGTTAACGTGATGTATTATTTCTAACGAAAGACCCATTTTTCAGACTTAAAACTAGGAGAACTACTACACGATGACTTATTTGGACTATTCGAAGCGATGTCTGCGATTGAAATGATGGATCCGAAAATGGATGCTGGAATGTTGTGCAACAGAGGAGTTAGAAAAATGGTGTCTTTTGATCAAGCTATTCAAGACAAAATTCTAAAATTGGATGGGTTTAGTGAACAAGAAATTATTGGTATTACAGACAGCACACTCGCTTGTTTAGTATCCTGGTTAGAAGGACATTCGCTAGCTCAAACAGTTTTTATAAATTTATATCTTCACAAGCCATATATGATAGAAGACAGAGTGTTAAAAGCATTTTGCCTTGCAGTGTATAAACTATTAGAAATTATAAAAGACCTTGTACATAAGTAAGTATAAATTTAAAATGATAAAAATAATGTTTTATTACTTATGAGAGATGCACGGTACGATTCGATTTTTGTGGATACCAGTTTTTTTCATTCCGATACTCCATATCTTGTACCGGTATTACAGCTTATCATACAATATGATTCGGTACATTTTCTGGGAATATCTACGGCAGGGAAGTGAATATTAAAGCTTGTGTAAGAATTCATTTATTACTGGCAACTTTCCAAAATAGTGACATGCAATCTAGGTGGCAAATAGCTAAAATATATGATTTTTTGAGTGTTTGTGGTGTATTTTTTTACCGTATAAAAACTAAAACGCAGTATATCCGAAACTGCAGGCAGGTCAGAAATCTGTTGCGATTTAATTTAAATTTAAATTTTTATTTTGTGTTGTATTTAAAATTAAAAAAAAATTGCATAGATAAATGTGTTATATAAAAATTCTTTGTATAAATGCATTATCGTGAATATACCGGCTTTTCGTGTATCAGTACTTTTTCATCCTGTATTGCATAGAACCGGTACTTTTTAAACAATACAATCGTCAGTATCGGTACTTTTTGAAGTATCGTGCGTATCTATTACTTTTAGAGCTATGGTTTATGAAGAGGAAGATTTTCAACCGATGCAATATGGTTATCACTTAAATCCGGATATATCAGAGCAACGTATGATTGGAATGTTGCGGGAAGTTGAGGAAGACCTGCATAGAAAACTTAGATCTAAACACACTGATCAAACACAGGCTGTGTTTGCGAGAATAAAGTTCATAAGAGTTTTTCTCCAGGTGTTAATCTCCTTCCGAAAGGAAGACCAACTACCTTGTATCCCAGAGTGTCAACGACTATTAACTACTTCTAACGACATGTTGTATATCGTACAGGACACCGTTTACTTGGGGATAAAAAACAATGACGGTAATATTTCTTGCAATTATTGGAACACTATAATAAACTAAATATTTTTTGGTAGACAATGAACATATTGTGGGATTTGAACCTTCTATTAATCAACGTTTATTGCCCCCTACTTTTCCAAGATACACAAAAATAAAATCAAGATCAGAAGCCGTGATTTATTTCATAGAGATGGTCGAACGATTTAAAATAGTTTGCAAGATTCAGTCAATCATTTCGCTACACCATGCACTGGTATTTATATAATTTTAATTACTCTGTTATATATGCACAATCAGAATGTGTTTTAGGACTTCTTCATTGAATTTAGCAAATCGAGCCCTTGCATACTGTCTAGATCTGCTTTGCAGTTGCTTTATACGGGTAAACAGTAAAATTGAAAAACTATATTCATAATAAATAAGTTAATATTTAATTAATTTTAGGAACGAGTCCAAATAATCTGAAAGACATTTTGAGGGAAGCTGTGAAGTCATTCATTTGTCCGCCAGCCTTGCTGTCGAAAACCCTTTTAGGAAATCCACAGGTACAGTTTAAAAGCGAAAGAAGCATTTGTTAAATGTTCAGAATTTCAGGCAAAACATTATGTAGATACGTTTTTGTCTCATTGCTCAAGACCTTTCACAAATTTTTTACAACTATGTGGTCACAATAGGGCAAGGCAAAGGGACAAATTGGCACATCTGTTGGAAGAATTTACAACCCTTCAAGATGAGGTAATAATTCCATCCAAATATTAGACATAAGCAGCCAGTATTTATTTATAAATAAAAGTCATCGTTACACCTGAATATATTTTTGTGTTGTCAAAAGTGAAGTAAATTTGTTTGTCAGGCAGAAAGGGTAGATGCATACCTACACAATCTTTCTGTGAGTTCTCCACTATCGAGGCCCCACATAGCTTGTTTTGGAACGTGGGTTTTATATCACACTTTACGAATAATGATAATGTACCTCTTGGCTGGATTCGAACTGGAATTATACAGCGTACACGAGTTCTATTATATTTACTGGTGAGATTTAAAAAAAAAATTAAGTTATCATTTTTATATAAATTTGTAGGTATCTGTATGAATTTCTCTATGGGTGGCTTATATCAGCATTATCTCGAGCCGACAGCTTTTTGGTGGAAAACGAAATACTGAATGAACTACAGAAAAACAAAGGCGCTTCAAAAAAAAAACCGAAGTATAAAAAAAAGCCTAGACCTTACAATAGAGACATTATCTATTTACAAGCACTTCAAAATATGTGTGGAGGATACTACAAGGTAAATAGATAATTTAGAAAACAGCACAAACTTAAATTTAAACGTCTAAAATATTTTTCAGGCTTTGATGGGTTTCCGTTTAGAAGGCAAATTAAGTGTGCCACATCCGCGTTTTGACAGTGAGCAAGTCCGATACGAACACAGATTCGCTCCGTTTCAAAATTTGCTTACTCCGCCACCAGTAGTTTATTCAGAATTCAGAGATATGACTTCGTTTCAGAGGTTTCCACAGCAACCTGTCGACAGTGTATTTCTTTATATCGCCGGTTGTAAACATTTTCATCAAGCTAGGCAGTTATTAGAAAGTGTACCCTTGGACCATGAAATTTCGGAACTTTTAAAGATTTGCAAAACTAATTTTATCGTTCTGAAGTTACTGGCTGGCGGTCATAAGAAAGATTCAGTGAAGCCGCCCGAATTCGACTTCTCTAGTAATAAATATTTTTCAATAATTAAATTAAATTAGAGGTCTATACACTCGATTTATTTTACGGCAATTGCCTCACTTCTATTACAAAAAAATGTGGCTGAATCTTTTGGGTTACATACCAACTTTATAATTTTATTATGTATGACTAAAAAAATTAAAAACTGTACGCGATGGAATAGGAAAAGTGGATGTAGCATGTGATTTTTTCAGTACTGTAGATCACTATGTTTTTCAAGAACGAAACGAAAACTAATGTATAAGACTAAATATTGTCTAATACTTTTCTAAACTACTTCATCACCTCATGAAAAATGGATCTTTTGCGAAACAAACTAAATATAAAGTCCAATAATTTTTTCTTTTTATTATACCTTTTTAAATTTTTTCATGTAATAGGTAACCGTAAACTCTAGTCAGACAATTTTTGTTTAAAATTATTTTCAAAAATAAAAAATGTATTTTTATTTTTAATTATTTAAAATTAATTTTATTGATTGAAATTTAAAAAATATCCTTAGTTGTTGACTATACTTAGACAATGTTTATTTAAGTTTTTAGAATTTTACAAAGCATCTTTATTTAGTTCTCCAAGGTGAAAAAATGATCTCTGTGATTTTTTGCTTACCTATATTGTGGAATAAATTTTTATATAGCTACGACCTGTAGTAATTATGTTGAATATACTTATCAGTTCATAAAATATTGTTTTATTTACCTATAAATTTGGTTTTGTTCACATAAATTTCATTAGAATTATGATTTCAGATCGGAAACAAAGGAATATATGAAATAATAAAATTTTTAGAAAATGTATTTAAAAAGCAGAAAATTTAAATAATTCTACACAAAACTTTATATACTAAACAATTAAATATACCCCCGCTCCAACCAAATATTCGATTCTTAAAAATATTCAAATATTCTGCGTGACTGCCCATCACTAGCCACATCCTTAGTACCCACCAATTAATTGCGGTTGTGGATATGAATAGTTGTCTGATTCACTCAAAGAAAAGAATAAAACGGTTTGCTCCTGTGAAGTTTGCTACGACATAGTAAAAGAATGAAGCCCAATTTACAGTATAAACTGAATAAAAACTGGTTTATTAATTTCGATTGAAGCACATACAAGTTAAAAAATTGTTGATTAAAATTTATTTATAGGGGAATTTCAATCAAGTACCTTTCTTATTTTAAAAATACCTACCTTCTTTTTAAAGAAATAAATAATTAAAATATATTATACCTTGTGAAGTGGTCCTTAGGCTCAAGCAATTTGTAGCTAATTTCCATAAAGTTATTAGTGTCATCTCTTTCTATTTATGTTTTATTCTTGTTCAGTATGAGTATTGGATGACGCTTATGTACATAAATTTTATATTTTTCATTTAATATATGTTTGAGGTAAGTGATAAGATAAGACAAATTTATTAATTTACTACCTGTTTACCTATATCTTTAAAAATACGATTTAAAAATTAGCGCGAAGCTTTTTTTTGCAAGGAACGTGTGCCACTCCCATTAATTTGTTTATGTTCCTCACCCTAGCACTTTAATTATGGAACTTATTTTTGGAATATTTTTATTGAATTGTAGATATGTGGCTGCTAGGAACACTGCAGCTAAGCTGCGTGGTAGGGATTACGCTAGCCCAAGTAGAGCCTTACAATGTGAATAACTTCAACACCAATAATAATCCGAACTACAATGTTAATAATCAACTGTACAACTATAATCAGAATCAGTATCAGGGATACCAAGGAGGCCTAAATGTAGAAGAACTGAAGTGTCCCGAACATTGGTTACAATTTCAATACTCTTGTTACCGATTTATAAAGTCGCCCTTAAAAGATTACAATGGTGCTAGAAAAATATGTCAGGTAAGCTGCTATTGCTAAAATGCATATAGTATGTTCATATTTTTTGTCCTGTAGTTGTCAGTACTGCTTTTTAAAAAGTATAGTACAGAGACCTAAAAAATAAAACTAATAATTATGTATGTTGTATTTTAGACATACTCTCCAGACCAAGATGGTTCAGATTTAGTGTCCATCACCACTCCTGAAGAACATGGGTTCTTAATTCACCAGCTAAACCAGTTTGACCGCCAACACTACAGATTTTACATCGGTACTCACCAACAGTCGGCCAATTACTACACAAATCTAGATGGCTCGCAGCTGAACGCTGAAAACGCAATTTTAGAGGTAGATTCGCTTTACGGAAAAGATTACCTAGCTTACAATTTTTCCAAATCTCTAATGCATTGGAGTTTTGAACCGGTCAGAGGTGATGAACTCCTTCTGTTTATATGCGAAGCTAAAATAATGGCCGTACAGAGATTAGTGACTGAAAATCGAACAAACACATATGGAATTGACGTTAACGATCCTGAGAGAATACCCAAAGGACCTTATTTTATCAAACAACCCACCGATGCCACTTTCGACACTTCCAAAAGGAAGTTGTACAACGATATCAGTCTTAGGTAAGGAAGAAAAATTAATAAGTGAAAATTATATAGAACATTTTTTCAGTTGTTTAGCTGGTGGATACCCCACACCGACCTACAAGTGGTTCAGAGAAGATTACGAAAATGACAGATTGGTCGCAAGGGAAATCGACCCGTTACTAGACGGTCGATATACAGTCAGTGGAGGGATGTTAATAATCCACAACCCACAACAAAAACTTGACTACGCCACGTACCACTGCAAGGCCACGAATAAATTTGGGACAATAATATCCGAAACTGTGCAGTTGAACTTTGGATTTATCTTAGAATTCGTATTGAAACGTTCGCCTGAAAACGGCGACCAGAACTGGGGGAAATCAATCTTCTGTGATCCCCCACATCATTTCCCTTCAGTGAAATATTCTTGGTCTCGCGACTATTTCCCCAACTTCGTAGAAGAGGATAAGCGTGTTTTTGTCTCAAACGACGGTGCCCTCTACTTCTCTGCGTTGGAGAGGATCGATAGAGCCAACTACAGTTGTAGTGTCAGTTCAGAGTTTTCCGACTCTGGAAGAAATGGACCGTTTTTCCCGCTACGAGTTAACCCTCACTGTATGTAACGTAATTTTTTTAAAATGTCAAGATATTAATTTCGACTTATTTACAGCTAACTATCAACAGTTAAAGTTCCCAAATAATTTCCCTAAAGCTTTCCCGGAAGCGCCCATAGCTGGGAAAGACGTCAGATTAGAATGTGTTGCATTTGGATAGTGAGTAATATTTTTTTAAAACATGCCAATATAATTGATTTTGACTATTTTAAATTAAATTCATGTAATTTTAGCCCCGTTCCCAGCTACAATTGGACGAGAAGAGGCGGTAACCTACCAAGAAGTCACTATCTTACTAGTAACAATAGAGTTTTAAACATTCCAAGGGTCCAAGTAGAAGATGAAGGAGAGTACGTCTGTCGAGCTTACAACGACAGAGCGAGCATCGAAAATAGTGTCATTTTAAATATACAAGGTATAGTATCGATGTCCTGAAAGTTTAAAAATTACAAGTCTCGTTTTTCGATTTTTAGCCGAACCCAATTTCACGATACCACTGACAGATAAACATCTCGACAGTAAAGGAGAACTGGTCTGGACCTGCGAAGCTTTTGGTATACCCGATGTTAATTATACTTGGTGGAAGAACGGCAGACAGCTAGGTAGGTTAAATGCTCCCCGAGGATTCTGTAATACGCTTAGTCATTAATTACACTTTAGTTATGGGGTATATGGAGCCAGAAGATCAAGGACGAATCAAGATACAGGACAACGTTCTCACAATCAGTCGTTTGAACGACGAACGAGATCAAGGGATGTACCAATGCCGTGCCGAGAACAGTTTGAAAATACGATACTCCTCGGCGCAATTAAGAGTTCTCGGTAAGAGGTAATCGGTAAAATCGTATAAATTATACTGAATGATCCGTTGCAGCTTTCAAACCGTCTTTTAAGAAACACCCGTTAGAGTCGGAAACGTACGCAGCTGAGGGCGGTAACGTGACAATAAAATGTAACCCCGAGGCAGCCCCGAGGCCTAAATTCGTTTGGAAAAAGGATGGGAATGTAATCGGAGCCGGCGGACATCGGAGGATTTATGACAACGGAAATCTTTTCATCAGTCCCGTGTCTAGAGACGATGAGGGAATATACACGTGCACGGCAACTAACGAGTTGGGCTTGGACGAATCTAAAGGACGTCTTTTAGTATTAAGTAAGTAATTTTTAGTTGACATATGAAAATATAGAGAATACAGAAACAAATTTTTTTTTTACACATTTTTAAGGTAAGTTTTGTGATGTCATAATTATTAATTTATGAAACGCTAATGTCACATTATTTCAATGATCGATTTTACCAGAAATAAGCGTTGTCATTTATAAATTGTTTAATGGTTGTGGGCATTTCATTATTTTTTAAGCAAAAACATTGTTTTTGTTCGTTTATATTTTGCCTTTGTTTTTAGTCTCCGGTACCAGTAAATAACCATAACCTTTAAAATTTAAAATTTACAGATTCCTGTAAGCACCGAATTGTAAATACTAGAATGACTATGTTCTTTCATTCACCAATTGGATGTGGTGAATTCTCTAGAGCCAATCAGAGATTATAATTTCTTAAACAGACCAATAATAATACATTTATAGACCAGGGCAGATCTGTCGAAATGTCCCACTTGGATGTAACAGGGGGAAAGCTAATTTTTGCTGGATTACCTTCAGTCCCATAATAGAGTGCTTCAGTACAATTCACATAATAAAAGTGTAGATCCCTAGATCTGGGCGAGGTCCGGAACATTTTCAAAATTGCAAAAAGTAAAACATTTTAAAAAATGCCTATTTTATCTGAGTTTTTTACTTATATCTTGGAACCTATGCATTTTGGAAGAATATTGAAGAGGACGAAATGTTTTAGAATTGAATTTTGTACAATTTACTGTAAGTTAAAAATGTTTAAATTTATTACCGATGTTGTAAAATAGCAATAATTTATGAAAAAAAGGCAAAATAATCAAGTTTTTCTGATAATTTTTTAAAAATATTTCAGTTGCTCCTAGTGTATTCTAATTTTGGTAGAAAAAACTATAGAGTATAATAAAACAACACACCAAATTTCATTAAAATCGGTTCGATAGTTTTCGCAAAATAATTTTTTAAAAAAAATTTTTCGAATTTTCAAAATGTTGCACAGCCTCAAATAAAGCATCTAGATACTTGAAATATTTTCACATAGAAAAGACCGCTCAACATTTCAAATGGTTTTCGAAAAATTGAAATCGGTTGATTAGGACAGCCACAGTAAATTTTTAAGATTTAATACTCTTTTTTTTATTTTTAAACAATTAGTTTACATTTATCAATTTGCAATTTAGTTTTTTTCAAAAATTATAATTTTAAAGGAAAGGTGCTTTTAAAAAAAAAAGTTAAATTTGCACATATGTATTTTGTTATAAACAAAGTTTATATTTGTGCATTAAACATAATGTATATTTTACCCTATGCTATTGCATTTTTTCAATGAAAAAATTTGTTTACGTATATATTTCAACACTGAATATGAATGTATTTAGTTACAATTATTTAAATAATTTTTGTTTAAACAAATTAATAAATTAATTTTTCTTTTAAATACAGATAAAATTAAGAAAAAATTGTACTTGTAAATTATAATCTTTGAAAAAAAGTGAATTGCAAATTGATAAATGTAATCTAATTGTTTAAAATTAAAAAAAGAGTGTTAACTTTAAAACGAGTGTCCGCAAAAATCGCCCGTTTCTTCACAATTCGCAGAGAACTAAAGAAAATAGATGAAAATATGTTTTTGGTATGAAATTACTTGTCTTAAAAAATTAAGATGAGATTAGTTTTTTGAAAATTTTCAAAAATCACCCCTATTTAGGGGTTGAAAATGCCCAAAATGAGGAATTGAATATTACCAATAAATATAAAAACTATTCCCCAAAAATAGAGAATATCAGAAATAATTGTAAAAATTCCAAAAAAATTTATTAAGATAATTCACATGGTAATAGTTTTTATATCAATTAGTAATATGTATTAAATTTCTTCATTTTTGGCATTTTTTCAACCCCTAACCCCTTAAAATTTTGAAAATACTAAAAGCTATGCTCATTTCAGTTTTTTACGACAAGTAATTTGCACAAAAAACATATTTTTATGTATTTTTTTAATTCTCTGCGAATTGTGAAAAAACGGGCGAAAATCACAGGTTATTTGCGGTCAGTCTTTACTGTGGCCGTCCTAATCAACCGATTTCAATTTTTCAAAAACCATTTGATAGGTTGAGCGGTCTTTTTGAATATTCGAAAAAAATTGATTTCAAAAAATTATTTTGCGAAAACTATCAAACTGATTTTAATGTAATTTGGTGTGTTGTTTTATTATACTCTAAAAATTTTTTTACTAAATTTAGAATGTCCTCGGAGTAATTAAAATATTCCAAAATTATCCAAAAAACTTGATTATTTTGCCATGTTTTCATCAATTATTGCTATTTTACAACATCGGTAATAAATTTAAACATTTTTAACTTACAGTAAATTGTACAAAATTCAATTCTAAAACTTTTTTCCTCTTCAATATTCTTCCAAAATGCTTAGGTTCCAAGATATAATTAAAAAACTCGGACAAAATAGGTATTTTTTAAAAATTTTTAAACTTGTTTGCAATTTTGAAAATATTCCGGACCTTGCCCAGATCTAGGGATCTACACTTTTATTATGTGAGTTGTACTGAAGGTAAATCAGAAAAAATTTGCTTGCTCTCTCATATCCACCTCAAAACAGATCCGCCTGGGTCTATTATGGGATTTCATCACATTAAAAGGGCAAATGAGTTCTACGAATGTTGGAACATATTAATTTTTATTATTTATAAAAAGTATTTTATGTCTAAATATCTTCTTAAAACAAATAAGTTTCGCTTATAACACTATCGGGTTTCATTGGCTGAAATTAATGACATAGACATTTTATCAATCTTAAAATATCTTATAGCGATGTCCGAAAACTCAAGCCACTAAAAAATTAATGCAGTTTCTATTTTTAATATTTCTTATTTTAGGGGGACCCCGACTAGTAGAACCATTACGACAGAATATCTTTACGACAGTTGGTACAGACATAAACATGCATTGTCACGCCGAAGCAGACGAAATGCTGGATATAGCGTACATCTGGAAGCATAACGGACTGATGATAAGAGATATCGATGTCAAAAATTCAAACAATCGCTTGGTGAGTTTACGAAAGTGCTCGTCTACGATCGTTATAAACTTTATCGTTTACAGAAAACTGACGGCGGTTACTTGAAAATAATAAACTCCACTTTCTACGACTCAGGGGAATATGCCTGTGTCGTAAAGTCGGCAGTAGGTAGGATAGTATCAACGTCGAGCGTTGTTATTCAAGGACCCCCAGGCCCTCCGGGCGGTCTCCAGGTAGTTACCATCCATAGGAAAGCTGTTACACTGCAATGGACCGACGGAGCCCATCACGGTTCTCCCATACACAGTTACATAGTTAGCGGGCGGACCAATTGGAACAACACTTGGGTTAACATCAGCGGTAACTTCCGAGTAACCGAAATCGATCGCTACACGGGAAGGAAAGAAGCCGTCATCGAAAATACACTTATACCGTGGTCCATATACGAATTCAGAGTAGCGGCTTGGAACGATTTGGGAATGGGACCGCCTTCGGCGCCAAGTCCTAGACAAGCAACTCCACCGGACAGACCTTTTACCCCACCGCGGAATATCGGAGGTACGTAGAATGGAAATGGAGTTATTTAAAATCGGTAACATGTCTGATTTTAGGTGGCGGAGGAAAAATTGGGGACCTTACTATAACGTGGAAACCCCTGAGGCCGGAAGAACAACACGCCCCTGGTATTCACTACAAAATCTTCTGGAAAAGGAAGGAAGGTGAAACGGAATTCCAAAGCCAAGATTTGAAGGATTTCGGAAATACTGGAATGGCAGTCGTGCATATACCGTTGGAATTTTACTACAGGGAATACGTTGTGAAGGTGCAGGCTATCAACGACGCAGGACCGGGCCCCATCAGCCACGAAGTGGTTATATTTTCGGCCGAAGACAAACCGCGAGTCGCGCCGCAGTTGGTCGTCGCGAAGTCCTACAATTCCACTTCCTTGAACGTCAGCTGGACTCCAGTCGAAGAAACGAGAGAAATAATCAGAGGCAAACTTATAGGACACAGAGTAAGAGCTGAATTTTTTTTATTATTTTTATGTAATATTTTTGTTTCAAGATCAAATACTGGAAGAAAGATGCGGACGAACAGGACGCGGTTTACTACCTGTCGAGGAGCACCAAACCATGGGCCCTCATCGTGGGTCTTCAGCCGGACACTTACTATGTCGTCAAGGCTTTGGTCTATAACGGAGCAGGAGAGGGGCCTGAAAGCCAGTTCTTCATTGGTAAGTGCTCGGTTTCTCTTTCAACAGTGTTTTCGACGGAATTAATGTGTTTCAGAGCGTACTTACAAAAAGGCGCCTCAAAAACCGCCTTCGTCTGTGAAACTGTACGGCATCGACCCGTCGACCGTCAAAGTTACTTGGCGTTACGTACAACCGTCGCAGGAGGAAGAACCTCTGCAAGGTTTCAAGGTACGTTTACTTCGCCTCGATTTTTTTTTTTTTTTAATTATTAATTATTTAGATTCGCGTCTGGGAAATTGACCAAGACATGAGCACAGCTAACGACACCATTATACCCTATGGGGATAAGCTAGAAACTTACATATCAAATCTCTCGCCGGGAATGACGTACAATATGCGAGTTCTGGCCTACTCGAAGGGGGGAGACGGGCGTATGAGCTCGCCAACGAAGATGTTCAGAATGGGTGTGTTGACAATCTAACGTTTGATGGAGTTATGTCTCATTCACATTTTTTTTTTATCTAGGTGACCCCGAATATTACCGAAGTGCATCTAAAAACGTACAAACCAGCATCGCTGTGATTGGTGCAGCCTTAGCTATTAATTTATTTTTGAGGAATTTTTCATAGATCTACGTTTTTATTAAATGAAGTCACTAGATTTTATATTATTTTTTTATATATTTTTTTTTATTAACTACGTACCCAGGGGAGGGTATTATTTTCACGAAATGAAAATTTCGTGACTGTGTTTCCGTTCTAGAGGTATAACGACTCCGTCCATATTTAGATATTTAATTGTTTTTTATTTTCCAAAGCACTCTGAAGCAAAATTAACTCTAACTATGTACCTGGGATGATATTCTAATCGCGGATAGCCTTACGAACACTACTTGTTACAGTTTATTAAAATTCTCATTTTCTTTAAATTTTGCTTCATTGTTTAAATGTTATAATATATTTTTACATTTACAATAAAGGTTTACAATATTTTTAAATCTGATCTTTTATTCTGTGCCCAAGTGAGTTGAAGGACACGACCAAGGTTGTATCAATAATTATTATCTTTTAAAAAAGGAAATTAAGTTATAAAAATAATTAAGGGTACTGGAATCTCGGACCATTATATAACAATTGTTTAAATATGTTGTTCATTTTAATCCTAATTTGTTTCAAAATAAAAATAATTCGTAATAAAAATTTTTTCTACCTCAAAAATTTCTGTTAAACAAGATTAATGCACATTGTTTTGAGTAACAGTTCTACAGTATTCAGCAAATTCTATTTTTGGTAGGTGCGTAGCTAAGGGTGGGCACGCCCCCCCCTAGAGAGTCCACCCCAGAGAATTGTGATCCAATATCATTTTTTGGTTGGACTAACCAGCTGGCCCTTCTAGACCAACCCCAAGCAAAAATCCTAACTATGCCCAAGATTTTTGGTCTGCCTGGAGATAATTTTGGAATACTTACAGTCCCATTTTCCCTTTTACTTAAAATAGTATAAATAGTTGACTTATCTATTTATTTTTGGCCGTTTTTATAATTTCGGTAATTTTTCCTAGGAAAACATAAACTATAATATAGTTCAAGAAAATTAGGACAAATTTTTTTTTTTAGGTAGAGTAAATCTATAAAACCAGTTTTCAGCTAGTCCGAAAACGTATTTTTGGCCGTTTTTATAAAGGTTTCGGGCATTTTAATATTTCGGTAATTTTTCCTAGGAATAAATAAACTATAATATAGTTCAAGAAAATCAGGACAAAAATTTTTTTAAGTTAGAGTAAATCTAATAAAACCAGCGTTTTCAGCGAGTCCAAAAACGTATATTTGGCCGTTTTTATAAAGGTTTTGGGCATTTTAATATTTCGGTAATTTTTCCTAGGAATACATAAACTATAATATAGTTCAAGAAAATTAGGAGAAATTGTTTTTTTAGTTAGAGTCAATCTGATAAAACCAGCGTTTTCAGCGAGTCCGAAAACATATTTTTGGCCGTTTTTGTAAAGGTTTTGGGCATTTTAATATTTCGGTAATTTTTCCTAGGAATAAATAAACTATAATATAGTTCAAGAAAATTAGGACAACAATTTTTTTTAGTTAGAGTAAATCTAATAAAACCAGCGTTTTCAGCGAGTCCAAAAACGTATTTTTGGCCGTTTTTATAAAGGTTTTGGGCATTTTAATATTTCGATAATTTTTCCTAGGATTTGTTAATATGATTTTAATTAAACCCGCCGACTTGCACTCATAATAAGATTAATCCGGTAAGCTGTGAAAAATAAAAGGTTTTTGTATCCCAAACTGTATACATTTTTTAAAAAAAGTGCTGTTAATTTCTGAATTTAAACTCCTTTAAAGAATTGGGTTTTCTGACCACTTTTTTATGCGCGGTTTACCCCGTACTTTTCAAAGACGTTTTCCTAAAATTTATGAAGATATGCAATCAGTAATTCACTACGGTGTATTTCTGGTTGCATATAGGGTGTCACTTTTATAACTATAAATCAAAAGATAATGAAATTAACATCAACAAATATTGCGCATAGCAAAAATTTAATTAAAAAAACTGTGAATAAATGCCTTAAAAATATATTCCGTTGCGCATTTTGAAAAACGTTCGTTGAAGACATAATAATTACCATGTAAAAATGAAAACCAGTGCAAATTTGGTTATGGAATCGATCAAAGTACGGTGACGTAAAACAGGGTATTTTTAAGATTTAGGAAAATGAAAATGAGAAAAATAATTTTAAAACGTGTATATCATTTGTTAATCAAAATTTCACGCAAATCTTAAAGACTGACAGTCGAAATTTTTATAGAATTATCACCGTTCATTTCCAGACTTTCCAATTTCTCTTTCCATAAAGCTATATTTGGCCTTGCTACCGCCGAACAAGGGACATACTTGTTCTTCAAATCTAACCTCCTCATAACTTCCGGTTGTACAACTTCCAAAGTATCTGCATTATCACATATAATATTGGCCAGAGACGTTTTTCTGATCTCATCTAGTTGTTGTAGTGTGAAAGCCTGAGGATTTTGGAAGTTTTCGTACCAAAATCTATCACCTTGCTTTACTCTGATAAACTGATCTAGAATCAGACAAGTTAAAGTTGGACCTAGCACACTTTCTTTTATGGGTCTTTCACTTAAGGCCCCTGTATACAAATCTATGTCGTCAACATTCCTACAAAACAACAACATAGTTTTTTCCATATTTTAAAACAAAATTCATTTGTGAAGTACTTATATACTGCTTTAATGTTTCGTAAAGCTTCACCGTCCACGGCATTCTCAAGGTCATCGAACTTTGTTGGTTCATTTAAACCACAGTGTTTTCTCCATTTACTATAACCTGGTAATCCATGATCTCTTCCTCTTTGAATGTTCAGAGATACCAGATCTAAACCACATCGTTTCGGCGCTTCAGAAGTTCTTTCGAAAAGGTGAGATTTTAACTACAAAAATCAAATTCAACTATTCATAAACACACATTCAAATAACCCCTACTTCATTAGTAAAATAAGAATCACTAGCTTCTATAGAAGTATTCATCGCTCCCCTTAAAGTTCTGTCAAATTCTCCAGGTTCATATAATTTGAAAGGATCGAACAGCATTTTGTGCATTTGTATATACTCTGGACTAGAAGTATCATTTGCTAAAAATTTCATTAACCCTGGGATTATCGAGTGAGCAAAACGAAAAGCAGCAGTAGCAAAATTGTTAGCTATACTAGGGTTGATACTTTCGTTATACTTTCGAAAATAACCGCGAGTTTGAGGCGACAAATCGAATTTGTTCATTATGTTTTTTCCTGAAAATATGAAGATATAGTAACTGAAAATCAATTCTGTGTAGTACCTAGTAATGCAGGTAAAAATTCGTTGTAGGTAATATGTTGCATTTGAGCACCAACTATTCTCCTTGCTTCTTGAAAAATTCTCTCGTCGTCCCAATGAGGATTTATTCGAGACAAATTTGAAGCTAGCAAGTTGTGCTGCCTCGCCCACAGCAAGTGCATACTTGTTAAATGCAAATTTTCGTTAGCTCGAGCGTCTCCTGAAACAAACAATTCGCAGTTACAATAACAACATATAACAACAAATACTAACGTACCTGTCAAAAAACAGTATCTGCCTTTCATTTCTTCCTCTTCCCTGTTGCATCCATCTGACGGATCTTCCGAAACAGGTAATAAAGCGCGTTCATCCTCAGTAACAAACATTCTTAACGTACCGTTCACGAAGGTTCTTAATTTTTCCGCCAGTTCCTCATCAGCCCCGTATATTACGGAACCGTCAATAAATGAAGTGACTTGGTTGAGTTGCTCCCTAGGTCCCAAACAGCAAGTAGGCGCTGGAGCCGATCGTACAAACTCCATACACGTCAAGTTGTACTTGACGAAGGGATCGGAAGAGTCCAGTTCAACGGGAAAACATTCTGGGTGGGTGAAAGACTCAGTACTACAACAAGAGATTGTACCACCATCTACTTTTTGACTTAACGCTGTAGCAGTCATATCATGGTCTAAGAATTGGCCCCAAGCTGCCAACATTACCGTGAATTTTGTGTCAGCTTTTTGATAAGGCCGATGAACCTCTAGGCTTACTGTTCTTGCTGATGGCAACGGCGTGCCATTTTTACTTGCTCTAGGTTTGCTTATGCCTAAAATATTTTAATAATTTATTTATTGCAAAGTTGTACAAATGCAAGACTTAAGATATGCACCCCTTGTTATATACGTGTTTGTGGGCGGCATGAATTTTATAAGGGATGTACAGTGTTACTAAGCCTTGCGTTAAAATCGATATTATGAGTAATCCTAGTAAGGGTAAAAGTTTCTTAATTAGTAACTACCACGCAAACTGAATAAACGCTTACTATTTTTTGTGCTGGAAAACTACTTCAAATTATGTCTTACCGTCAGCGTAATCTGGTGGTAGAGACCTTCTAAAGGGTCTGTAAGAGACTCCGTGATATCCAGGACGTTTTAGATTATTACAAGAACCATTATAAGTTCTAAATTTTTGAAAAACATTGCATTCTATTGTTTTATTTTCGCAAAATTCCTTAAATATTGGAGTAGAACCATTGCAAACTCGTTCACGTCTATTGCTGACGTTGTTAGTACTAAAAGTGTAGAATAGCAGTAAAAGTAAAGTAACAGATTATTTTTTTACCTGTGGAAATGTTTAGTGGCAAATTCTTTAATATATCCAATGTGTGATAAATTTCTGGCTTTGGCAGAAGTGGCAACAATTTTTTGATGGCGATAACTAGGACTGAGCACCGGTACGGATGGAATAATTTTCTCAACTTCTTGTCTGTCTTTTAGAGCTTGTTTTCCAATTTGGATGCTTTCCTTCAATATGGCGTTGCTACTGGTTGTACAGTTTTTGTAATCCACGTCTGGTATCGGTAAAGAACTGGTGAACATTAGAAATACCGGCATATCTGTTTCAGTGTTATTTAATGCTGAGTTTGTGTCTTCAGGGGCATTTATACTGATCGAAATTGTTGCCACTAAAGCTACCACTATGATACACCTAGGAACACAGATTATATTTCTTAATTCCTTAAGTTTTAAAAGTGAGTACTTACAATAATAGTGCATACATACAATATTGAAATTGTTTAACGCGTTTTTTACGAGTACTGTTTATGGTAACATCAAAAACGTAATCTGGTCGATTGACTCTTGGAAGCAATCTAGTTCGTTCTGAAGGAAGACTCATTTTTCTAGAAGAAAAAGATTGAGTAATTTTAATGAATTTAACAAGATAAATACCTACCTGTGTTTCTCATGAAACTCGTGTACACTTCACCACTACTGATGGAATAATGAAATGAAATCCATTACTGAAATTGATACAGAAGCCAATGAAGCATATATGAAACCGTATATGTTGTGTTTTAGTAATTTTATATATGTAAAAGCACTCCACATTCGTATATACGGAAATATAGTGCATATCTCTCTCATATTATTATCGTTTTGTTAAATAAAAATATGTATTGTTATTATATTTCACTCAAGGCATATATTATGCCTGCTTTAAATTAAAGTCAACACCATAAATTATCGTTTTGACGTTAACACAATTCTAAAATTAATTGTGAGAGAGGTACGAATGTAATTTCCAGATGTATCCAGTTGGCATTTGTAAAACTGAGGGTACAAAACGTTTCTTTATTCTTCCTAAGATTTTGTAAAGCTACTATTAATTAACGCTTCCGGTATGGTGTTTAACAAAAGGCTATATAAATATTTACGTTCTCGTGCGTTATCTATGGTTTCCATTTTATTTTCGGCAAGAACACCTGTTGTAGGTAATATGAATTAATATTTGTTCATCATTTTACTGTTAATATTTGTCTTTGAATAACATAGAATACATGATAAACTGTTTTTTAGAAGTGAAGAAGCCGAGAAATCGGTTCCTGTGACTATTTTAGGTCAAAGCATTGCCCACGATGGAGAATTATAGAAAAAGTACACCTACAAGTCCCTGGTTTAGTACAGCCACGGCTAAAAACTCGATATTTGTTTTAAATGGTTGATATATTCGTATTGGATATAAATAGCTTAAGAACAATTAATAATTGCTCATCACGGTCCTCAATCTGCAACTGTTGTTATTTAAATTGATGACGAAACTCCTGATTTTTAAATTCATCAATTGAGCATTGTACAGTACATATTGATAAACCTATATCTCGTACGATGGTTATGTAATATTTATTACTTTATTACAAGCAGGTATTGAATAGTAATTAGAGGATGCCGAGTGTATGCAGAGTAATGACGGGTGCATTGTTCATTGAAAATCAGTGTGTTTTTATTTTGTTATTGTTACACACCTGTCTTCATTGCTTGCGAGAAAAGGCGAGACTGGACGATCTCAGTCGCTTGCGTAAATTCCTCCTAGGAAAACGGTCCCCTTTTACACAAATAACTCATCATATTCATCTTTTATTCGTTACATATTTTTCAACAATGTTTCTAATGATTTCTTGTTTGCATGCTTTCAGTTGTTACAATCATTTGTGACAATACTCCACAGAATATATTTTGATCAAGGAAATAAAAATTAGAAACACATATATTTATATTACCAATATTACATATAGACAGTATTAAAATAAACATATAAAATATATTTACAAACTAACTTCAATACGAGATACCAAAAACCTTCAACAAACGATTTGTTCAATCAAAGCCTCAAATTTGTAAAAGCTCCACTTGCCGTTGGGGTAGAAGCTGATGTTAGGCAACCTTCTTTATTTGACCCATTCTGAAAAGAAAAAGAGAACATTCTGATTAACTATTGATAGTTTAAATATTTTAGCTAACTGTGGGCAGGTAAAATAAGGAAAATCAACCATCGAAATTTTTAAAACAAAAAACAAAAAGAAATTCTATACAGGATGTAACGCTTGGTCGAACTTTAATAGTCATAGAATACAATGAAAACGAATGAAAAAATCCCTACGAACATATGCTTGGAGGGGGTTAACTTTTTAATTATGAGGTGTTCAAGTTAAAAACAAGTGTTTTTTTAACATCTCTATAGATTTGGTGTATGGATAAATAAGCATTTACAAATTATACAGAATTAATAAGTGGACTAAGTTTTACACACCTGAGATTCTTCTGCTATGCTGTACTTGGATTTCTTTTTTAATCTTCTTATTTTCTCAAGAATATTGTTTTTTTTTTCATCGAAGAGGATTTGAGTTCTACCCGACACATCTGTAACTGTAATTATTGGAAGTTCTGAAAAAAAAAGACATACTGGATTGTATAATTGAAATTAATTTAAACAAAAATTAATAAAAACATGTATGTATATATAGTAAGTACGCATATTTTTCTTTATAAAAAAAATTAATTTTAAACTTGCAATACTGAGTATTTATTTATTGAAACAATGGTTTGAAAAAAAATAAGATAAGTAAAGATGAAGAATATATTAAAATTATAAAAGTTTAGGGTTTCCCAATTTATATATCAAGATAAGTAAAAAACATAGCATGTGCATAAGCTTTAAAGTCTGTATTGTTAGTGATATAACATAAATAAAAAAATATTTTGGGGTGCTAGTAATAATAAAATTTCTACCATTGAAATGTGGTAAATCATAGCAACTATAAATTCATACTTACTGCTGGCTGTTTTATTTCTTCTAGAAATATCCATTATCCTGTCGGCGATTTATAGGCTGTTAACAAATATTTTTTGTTAAATAGATCACAACAAGGTGCATATTAAAAATTAAGTAAATATGCAATAAATAAAAAGAATGTACTTATATATTTGAATAACTTACATATTTATGTATTTATTGCAGGCCAAACCAACAATGAAACAAATGTCTTGTCTCCACACTTACACTAAAAAATCGTTCCCAAAAAACAGTTGAAAATAACACAAAAAACGCCAGTCTTAAGGCTGGCGTTTTATAGACAAGAAAATCGCACTTTTAGTAGTGAGTCCATCCAGGAAGTGGCGGTCTCTATTAGCGTAACGCTAAACTAGAGCAACTTCGTGGCAGATAGCAATAGGCGTACAGATTTCTTTAATCGGTTATTACATATTCGCAGGGCATTTGGCGTCTAGAGCCGCATTAAGGAAAATCAGGGCAATAACTAACCAACAGTCAGATAATTTCAGTATAAGTATATTATTATTATACTAATATACAGGATGATCCACAACTTATTCAAAAAAGTTTGAAAATAGATGCGTCAAGAAAAATGGAATACTGAAATCCGATTTAGTATTAACGTTTTTGCGATGGTGTTTAAATTAGTTTTTCAAGTGTCAAAAATGGCTTAGCAACGCGGACTTGATGGATATCGTTTTAATTTATGGTGATGCAAGACAACATTTGTGTTATGGCGAAGCATTTGTGTTATGGTGAAGCAAGGCAACATTTGTGTTAGTTCCTAGAAACTGGGTAAGACGGGCCCAAAATTTTGAATAATTATAATAAACAAAACCACAAATTAAATTTATTAATCACTAATAAACAATAGCGGCAAAAGCAATTGAATTTGCTGATATAAAATAGGAGTTATAAAATTTTATTTATTTCTTTCCTTAGGAATTCTTTAAATTATTTGTCCGTTCATTTTTAATTACACTTTGCCGCCATGCCGATCGCTTTGATGTGCTCAAGGTCAGGTTTTACAGTGGACCAATTTTTTTTACAAAATTGTATTCGTAAGTCCATTAATTTTTTTTAATAAGATCTGAATCACCCTGTGTTTTACATAATCTTACAATATTCCCAGTTTTATATTTCCAGTAATTCAGGGTGCTCTAATTATCAGCGTCTACCCTATTTGATTTTCTGCGAAAATATACATCCTTTGTATAATTTTCCTACGATTACTTATGAATTAATTCAATATACGAGGTGATGTTAAAAAGTGACATCCTCTTCCAAATAATAAACGGAGATACAAAAAATTCATTGAAAATTGCGCCTCCCTTCTTGAGGCGGAGGGTCTATTTTCACATACAACCTTTTTGCGTTTTTATATTCATCAGTTGCATCATTAAAATCAAGATATGTTAAGATTTCGTATTATTTTCCTACATTGATTGGACTGTAAACAACAGGTTTCCATTTATCACAACGTGGCTAATTAACTTAAGTTAAATAACTTTTATTGCCATTAAACACAGAAAAGACAATTTAATTTACGGTAACCGCACATACACTCGTTTTCAATGTTTAACATTTACAGTCTGGACGTAGTTTAAATATAATTACAGGATTTTTACATTTGACTGAAGGGCAAATGCTTCATTGACGTTAATTGTCGCTAAAAGTATTTTTGCATTGCACAAATATATATAGTTTTTGCATTGCATTAAGAAACCATGGCAGGATCATTTTTTTTGTCTATGTTTCCTAAATAGAATTTGTAAGAACAAGAACGTAAGTATATACGCAATTAATGGATTAAATTACATGTCTACGTTTCAGTCTTGCATTACAAGCAAACCGGATGTTTTAACAAATCGTGAATGCCTATTAAAACGGCTGTAAAACGGAACGATTTAAAAAAGGTGAGTTTCCTGAAATTACAATAAACATGCACAACTTAAAGGTCAATTTATGCAAATCTTCTTAAGCGACGGACTTTGACCTGTACAAAGATATAAATTACCTGAGTACTTCTTTGTTTATTAACTAATACCATACGAGAACTACATTGCTGCAGAAGTAAACGGGCCTTAAATCGTAAAATGTAAAGTTTTAATGTAAAAAAGAATACCTATTACTATTATTTTTTATTAATTTATTGTTTATCTATCCCACTGTTGTTGCACATTGTAATTTAGGGTTTATGTTACAACCTTGATTCTGTTGGTATCTGATGGCTTGTCTCTTTGGTACCTGTGACCTGTGATTGTTAGTTGAACTGGGAACTGGTCTAGGAAGCGCATTACCATAACTTATACGAGATACAGGGCGTCTCCAGTTTTAAACGTTCTGGGACATTATCAAAATCAATTAAGACCAGAAGTTCGTTCCCGGTTTTGTTCATGTCACTAAAAACTGCCAAAACTTCGTAAAGAACAAAAAGCGTGTTAATGTAACACACATATTATTGGTTGTAGAAAAAATACCGTGACGAGGCATATTAATTAAGTAACGTTAATAAAAACCTTTGAATCCTATAAATTTAACATGGAATTATATGAAAAATCGTTTATATGTTGGAAACTTAGGTTATATTTGCTGAGAGAATAAAATTTTCGACCTAATTCGTGAAACGCTTTCGAAACCTCGCCAAAATTTCAAAAATGTTTAAAATTTTACACCCTCTGGGTCAAAAAGTTCTGTCTCAACCGCCTTAAGACCCCCCCCATAAGGGTTAATAAAACACCCTGTATTATAAACAGTTTTATGATAAATGATTATTTTCTAAGTAAACATTGTCTATACTTTTAATTCAGAAAGTATACTTACATCAGAGTTAATTAATGTGCCAGAAATCAGAGGTTTTATTATCAACAGTTTATCGCTGTAAGCAATTGAAGACGGAGCACGGAAGCCATATTGTGACGTCATACCACTCGTTAGCGGCTAGTCCACATACATCATAGGATTGATAGTTCTAACTATGGAAGCAAGCGAAAACAAACGGATTTATACTTTATATAAATCTTTAAAAATTGATTGATTTTCCGAAATATTAACAATAACTGTAGGGACCAGGATGTCCCTGGTGTAAGAAGGAAATAAGCGCCAATATGCAAATTGTCCAGGAGGAGAAAAAGAAGTTTTTTTAAGTTTCAATTTTCAAGTGTGATTTCTTCTGCGTGCCATTTTTGATCAGGCAAAATTAGTTTAATAGAAATAGTGGAAAAACAAGTTATAAATTAAATGCTACCGGATGTTGCCGTTGACATAGACGGTCCCAATTGTGACAGTTTTGGCGGTTCGTCTGCGTCCTAGCAAAGGTGTTTCGTCGTACTGCACTTGAAAATGAACCAAGCGACTGAGCAGCGGAAGGTACAGGTAGTAGAGGTAATACGAAATGCTCTAGTACACCGCACACCACGCTACAGAATGAGAATGAAAACAGTCTTGCCGTGGTGGAGTGTATGTGCGGATACGTATTCGCTCCTGTTCCATTAGAACCCATACGTCTGTCCACACCGTGGGTTGTAATAGGTTAAGTTAAAAACACTTTCACTGACTATTATTTACATGTGGTTTTGACGTTTTTACAACAATTTCGGAAATACTACACTTAACAGACACCGAGTACCAAGGAAAAATGACACGTTCGATTGAAAAATTCAATAATATTTCTTTATCCAGGCCCCGTAAACAATTGTGTCATTATGTTAAATAAGTGTTTAAACAAAGTTTAAATAAAGGTAGGTGTCACACCAGGTGTTAGTGGACACATGTAATTCTGCTGTGATTTTAGAGAATTTTTACGAAAATGGAAGAAGACGACATCGCCGTACGTGTGGCTGTCAGGTAAAAAATTATTTTTTTCGTTAAATAACGACACCTCGTATCTTCCACCCCATGTGTATTTGCGTGCATGTGTTGTGTGTTTCACTATATATAGAACATACAAATTTAGCCGCATATATCGCACAAATTAGTGCCTTATTTCCTGTTTAACTATATTCATATATCACCTTTACGTCGGATGGTTCCACAATAATAATAATTATTCTATTATGGTTTGTTAACCCCATCTATTCTTATCTGGACGAGATACATCTTTATGAGCTAGGTACTCGTAAATTCCCGCTGTTTGGTACGTAAATTTGCTGCAAATGATGTAAACAAAGTCCTAGTGTCCTAGCACTAGCCCAAGATTGTTTACTTTACTTGGAACCAACTAGTCGTTTCCTTAAACGAAGAAAAGATACGTCGCGTTTGAATCTAAAAAATTATGATGATACTCATATAAATAATCTCAACAGTTTTCTATTGTATTATCAAATGAATCGGGTAAAATGATAGAAGTTAAAAACGAACATGATTTGGGCGCTTTATAAATGATTTATGTAGGTACTTAAACATAAAAATACCGATGATGTTACTTATTATTTATTTTAAAGGTGCTAATTTTCATAATAGTCAAGGCCAAGTTTCGCAGGTGTAGTAATACTATCAAAAAATAAGTCACAGCTTTTTTCAGAGATGTTTTAAAACAAATTTTTAATATTTATTCAAGAAAGTGTGTTTTTCAATTTATTGTTAATAAATGTTTGTAACGTAACTATGGCTGTAAAGGTTGTTATAGAAAAAGACAAACTTCAACAATTAATTCCTCCGTTGCATTACAGAATTTCAGTTTCACGCACAATGTATATTTCTACATCTTGCTTGATACAATAGGGTCAGTGTACTCTTATTATAAACAAGTGTTTATTACTGCCGTTAAGTAAAATTATATACTTTGCTAATTATTTGTAAAATGCCAGTCTCAACTGCCTTCTAAGAACGCGAGACTATGCTCCTACAGCCATGAAAATCGATACGTAAGCTTGAATGGATGGCTACGGATCATTATCGTATTTCCTTTTGTTTAACCACTATCACCATTGAAAGACATTCGAAACTAAACGGGGCCAAGCAAAACTTAGCTTTGGTAACTTTATGTTTTATAATCAAGTCTAGAGTTGTTTTATTTTTTATATGCAATTATAAAACCTATTTATTTAAACACGTCAAGTGCCCAGTTGTTTCCAAAGACAAGAAATCATTAAGGAAACAGGGTCAAGGGATACGGTTTGAAGTGAAATGTGATTTAGCGACAAGATGATTGATTATTAGGCAGATATGGATTGATCTCCATTTATAATAAATAAATTACGTCGTTTTTCATGCACATTAATAGCACCCAGTTTGTTTGTTTTTGTGTATGCGTCGAAATCCTTTGACGAAGCACATTTAGACAAGAGTTTAATTTTGCTCTGCCTGGCACATTTTTTGATACGATTTCTATCTTATCTTCGTCCAAATATGCGCAAGTGAAAAACAAAACCGCTCGTCATATCAATAAAACAATAAAAGCGATTATTTACTTTTCGTCTATATGCACAAAACTGTGTCAAGAATTCCTGTTCCAAAATAGTCCTTGGACGAGGAAGAAGACTTTATTAATAGAATTCGGTTTAATTGAAAAATGATGTTCGAAAAGCGGATTCGAATACCGAAGCCAAAAGCAGAAAACACGTTAAAAAGTTTTAAATTTGATTACTTGGCTGAATGGAAATCGGATTGACATAGTTGCCTGCGGATTATTTAATAAAACGCTTTTCATGGCATTTGTCAACGCATAGTTTCGTAAAAACTTGCATAATTTTTAAAAATAGTCTCCAAACTTGTTCTAACTCTCATTAGAGGCTACTAGCCCCGGGGGAAAACACTTAAGCAATAAAATAATACCATAAAATGCAAATGGTTCTACGGAAAACCTAAAAGATGAATGTAGGAAATTAAAAAATCGTATATCACGGTTTGAAAAAATATCGATGATATAATGCGATGCGCGCACGTGCGGCGTCCCCTGAAAATTAAAATTTTTGATCCGGTTCTGCATCACCTTGAATCCGGATTGTAAACCTGCCTCGATTAAAAATTAGCCTTGCTCTAATTGCTTCCCATTCCACCAAAAGCGGAAATAGCGTAATAAATCGGATATTCATTGAAATGGATAGATCTAATAATCAATAAAAGTCTGAACTGTTGGGAAAGTACAACGTAGTATGCTCGCCACGACAATTGTATTTCCCTTCTTTAATTATTCAATGAATCAATCAGAAATTCTGATCGCTGGGTAATTTTCTGTACATCTTGAATCGATATCGCTTAGATATTGATTGTGGAAAGTACAATACTTGTAAATATAACGAACAGTAATGTTCGAATTTTACCCATGTTTCAAAGAAAAATCAATAATCCTTCAAGAAACTATTCACGGGGCACAAATCCCGCTAGAGCCATAAAATTGTAGACGGAAAGTCGCAGATGACATATGACAATTTTCGGAAGGCACAGCGCGGGAAAACGGAAATTCACGCATGTTTCCAAAATTTCCGGAAGATCCCTCGGCTGCCAATTGTTTAAATATTTCGAAACTCGAACTAAAGCAAGGCTTTAGGGTCAACATTAACCAAAATAGTTTACAGATCCACAACTCACTGAAAGCAAAATTTTGGGGCGTACTATAGTAGTGTTGGTTAATGAGCTGGAGGGTACTTGGGTGGACGTTCAAACACAGTTCAGGCTGGGTCCGCAAGGGTTTTTCAGTGGTGTCCGCACTGAATTTGAATTGGGAAAATTTCCAAACATCGGTGAAATTTTATTATTTTTCCGCTCGCCTCTCGATTTGCGTCGCAAGTAATCTGCGGTTTCTCGTCCGTGGTTAGGAACTTTTGGTGGGATTTGTGCCCCGTAAATGGCTTTTTGAAGATTTATTGAATTAATTTGAATAACATTAAGTAATACTATAAAAATATAGGTATGTGATATTATTTCAGAAAAAATTACCAATTAATTTATAAACCGCAATTTATCAACGAAGATACTTTTCTAATCATTAGTGTTCTCTCGACCACAAAATATAATTCCATTTTTTACGGAATGTTTATGTAAATATTACATTTTTTATGTGACGCTTTTACTACATGCGAAAGAGAAAACTTATTTTTTTATGTACAAAACTATTATTGTGCGAGGAAGGACAAAAATGGTTTGAACTTGCTACGTGATGGTTCCAATCGTGATTTTAATAAAAAATATCCCTATGTGTTAAGCTTGCGACCTTTCAAGGCAATCATCATTTTTAATTAGAAAATGAAACAGATTTTTTTTCTACTTGTGCAGCACCTGCTCTCAGGAGTACAATGACTTACCTGCGCCGATTATTTATTAAAAGAAAGTAGTAGATACGAAGGCTACAGTAATTTGAAATTTATTTCTTATCGGCTCAAATCTGAGTATCTGTACCGAAATAATTTTACTGTTTCCATTATAGACCCGCTGTTGTATTCGACCCGCAGAAATTGGTACGTTGGCTTCTACTGTTTGAGTAATATGCCCCAAATTATTAAATCCGGCCTCTGCCATCATCTTTAATTTTACCACCGATTGCGTGTCCTGCGGTGTATTTCTGTATTAGTTTTTCTGTTACACAAGAAAATCGCCCGCAAATGTGTATCCGTATACTGCGGTTAATTATAAATTGCTCCTAAAAACAAAGCTCTAATTTCGTACCACGAATAATTTAAAATTAGTCGCGACCTTATCGATCCCACGCGATATGAAAAACTATATAAAAACGCCGGTAAAAGCGTATTTTCGTAATCATTTGTTTAGCGATAAAAAAATCTAATTAATTGTACCCTTTAATCAAATTTTGATGGCTAGGCGTGGGCATAATTAAAAGACGCTATTAAAGCTCCATGCACACCTAGATCGACACAGAACAGGGTGCTAGCTTGTTCGAGAATTGTTTATTTAGCTGATGTTTTGGACATTTTCTTCGCTTTGATTTGAAAAAATATTTTAAATATTTAATATTTTAGGTTATACTGAATGACAACGTTTTGGCTATTTTCAAGGGTGACGGAGGATGACGAACAAAAAGCTGAGAAAACTATATACGTATCTTTCTTCTCCGCAAAAAAACTGACACTTTATTTGATTACATTGAAAAAAACGTAAAGACTAAACCAAAGTGAGGATTGGCAAATTAATTGTAGAAGTTTGTCGAAATTGCATATAAACCACTTCTTGCTTTGAAACTACATCGATTTTTGTGCATTTTGGGCCGCTGATAGTTAAAGTTTTAAATGGAATAGAGATCAATAAACTAAAAATTTCCTGTGACTGTGCGACATATTTTAAGAAAAGGCCAACAAACTTGACACGAAGTCTTTTTAGTTTAAGAAATTGCACCCGCTACTCAAAAACTGACGCACTATATTGCTGTGTTTGTTTACTCGCTGAAACTAGGACAACCTCTAGAAAAGTACATATTGCACGGGCAAAGATTCAAATAAACGTGACGCCGAATCTAAATATAAGGTTTTTGTATTAAAAAAAAACAACACAAAATAAATTCATTGACTTTGTGTTTAAAAATACTTGTTGTATAATAAACCGCAGTTTAAAATAAACTTTCTGAGGGATAAACTAAATATAGCCGAGCGTAGTTTATTTTGACACGCACTGGGTTAATAATAATAAATTTGCAAGGATATTTCAGAAGCCCGCTTTTACCCACTTCCGGAAAATGTCAGAGGGCTTATCTTTCCCCAGATCGCGTATTGTGGGCCTATAAAAAATGGGTATACCACATTTTACGCCATAGAGCTGACGTGCTCAACCACGACTGTAATCCATTTATAGTATAAATTGACTTTACCTCTTCCCGAAATTTATCCACCGCGTATTTTTACATTTACTCTTAATAAAAATCGAGAAGCAGTTTTTTTAGAGACTTTCCCCGAAATCCTGTGATTTTGATGAATTGTCGTGAAAGAATACATCTGCAGAATACGATGACTCACCCATCGATTTTAGACAGGTCCGTTGGACATATATATAGAAAGGTACCTTATTTTTAAAATCGAGGTCAACGTACCATTAGCCGTGGCATTAAACTTATTAAGTTTTTTTAGTTTTGAGTCATCCACAATGCCTGCAAATTGGAAAATAAAAAAAAATAGTATGCATTTCAAAACTCAAGGATATGGTGTCGTGTTAGCGTTACAGTTGGTTTGTTCCTTTGAACCATTGAAATTGTATCTGTATAAACCAAAAAAATCATAGATTTGTCACTGCACTACACTCCAAATCTTAAAAATGACTTTACCGTCTTGTATTTCTTTTGGAGAAAGCAATTCGTTGGTTCTATCAACTATACCCGTTACATTTAATAGTTCCTAACTGTCCGCGTCACAGTTCCAAACGTTAAATTTCAGATTAATACGCCCTTAGGAGAGAACGTTATTATGCCCGATGACATTTACCTTTCATGAAAGCTTGCACAACTATAATAGTACAGCTGACCTGGTTGAGCTTTTGATACGGAACGATTCACACAAACTATTTTGCATTTAATTAAAATTGAAGAAAGCTGTTACCTAATCTCGAATTATGTTAGTTTATTACATGTAGGTCGAGTTTTTTTCCTCCTTCAGTCGCCACGTAACAAGAAATCATCGTGAAGATTGTGAGGATAGAGCTAAAATTTGTTAAAAATCTTTCATTTATACGATCTCTCTGGGATACATCATCATCATTTTCTTAGAAACACAAAACGAGGTTTGTTAGTTTTTTAATCAGAATGAAAATGTAATAGACACTTGTCAGGATAACTGAAATCGACAACATTCTGTTCCTTTTTTGCTGCTGCAGAATGCGTACATATACCGGTACCATCACTACATCAGTTCGCGGCAAAAAACAAACGTTTTTTTTGTGAATTGGGATTTGATACTGACAAAGACGGTTTTTACTCGGGTTTTTATAATAATAACATTGTTAGCTGTGCGAATAGCCTTCCTTACGACTTTGATATTTTTACAGCTTCTTGCACTTAATTTGTAATAGACTTTATTGTTGTTATGTGCATATGTGTATCTGTAATGTTACTTACATATACAGGGTGTTTCACCTAAGAGGGATTCTTCTGTAACTCTGTAACTGTAAAATTTATAAAAAAATAGTTTTAATAAAAGTTGTCTGGAATCATGTGGGCCACGTAAAGAAAATAGTTTTAGCTTTACAGGGTGTTCCATTTCGAATAACCCATATTAATTGTCATGGGTGAATGCAAAATTGAATGCCCTTTCGACTGATATAAGGTTGTCCATACTTATCTTTAACAGTTTTCCAGAAAAATCAGGTTCTTTTCTAAAGTCCGAAAAAGTAGTCAACGTCCCTCTTAAGTGGAACACCTTGTATATATGCTTAGTTTGATTTATATCTTTGCTCTTTCTTAGTTTTTTCTTTTTATGTAAATTACTTTGATTGTATTAATTGGGTTCGCCTGTATATACAATATTTTTTAATAAATAAGGAAATAAATAAATAAAGCCGTTTAATAGCTTAATCTCTTGCCACATCGTAAAAACGTCTTGGGGCACACAATAGCGTCAATTTAACAGCACTTTAGTAATATCTAGAAATAAATCAACCTAGTAACAGTCATGCGTAAGTATTTTAGGCACGATAGTCCGATTTTTTGTTGAACCCCATGAAAGTACTTCCGTTACGTTCGTTGGGCACACACAAAACACAAAACTGAAACGCCGTTTTATTTTAGTTGTCTCAGACAGCGCGTTTTGTTAAAATGTATGCACATATTTTTAACCGATATAAATACAATGCAAGGTATATGATACCAGGAGCGTTGGCCTTAAATTTGTATGGAAAACTATAAACTCGTATAAATTAATTCGAGTTACCTTCTGATTGAGCCAAAATTCATTGGCAGACTCGGTAAAAAGTTAATTTAAGTGCAATCGTTAACCTCTTTTCAAAGAACCGTCAAACTAATTTAGAAATTTAAAAAAATGGAATATGTATTTGAATTAAATTAAAAAGTTTTAATAGTTAATGTGACTGAAAATCTATAAATAAATGTGAAAACTGCCTTCCTCTGGGAAATCCACAAAAATTTATAGTTACTCGTATACTCAATTATCTTTGGTTCTTGCTGCTTGGAAAGGAAAACTAAGTCTGTAAATCTTGCTACCCACTAGTATTCACCAACACAAAAGAAATACCAACCAAATATATAAGCAGTCATCACCACATATGGAAAAATTTTAGAAATTGATTTGTCAGTACAACTCCTACACAAAATTACAAGCTAGTGATGCCTAAACATTGCTTAAATATTCATTAATTCATGGAATAGAACTATGTTAAAAAGTTTGATCGATCGCCACTTACACAAAATATTCTAATCCTTAATTTTTTCGATCTAAACAAAATGTTTTGATATAAGATTTTTATACCCTTAATAAAATTCATGCAAAATAGCCCAACAATTGTTTATAAAAAACATCGAAATTGTTTCGTTACATCGAAAACACATTTTTATTTTTCAGATGGAATTTATCTTATCAAAAAATCCTACAACATATTTATATTAGATAATACTTAATGGTTCTATGAAACCTGCATCTATCTACCTATATTACGCTGATATAACTGACGTCAGAGGATAAAGATAGCTTTGTATTTTATTCTTGTGGGGACACTCAAAAATTTCAACATTGACATCGAAAATGTTTTTGTTTTCACAACAATTCACAATACTCACACTATTTCGTTCATAATTGTTTTCGAATTACGGATATTCTCATGAAATGTATGCCATCAATAAGCTAGGCAAGGTTGTCTTGATGCCAGGTAAGGTCATGCCGAAGGTATTGGATTGGGAAAACAAATGTAGGACATTGTTGGAAAATAATTTTCAAACAAATTATCTTAACTTACAGCCCAGGCTTGTTTTCGATTTGAATACAACTGAAATTGTACGACACTGACATTTTATTTAATTATGTCGTTTTCTTTTCTCATTATTTTACCCGTCCTTGTTATAACTTCACTTTGCATTAAGTATAAAGGTAGGAGGTAATACCGTCATTGTAATAAACAAAACTTGCATATTAATGGCAATATTTATAGTTTAGAAATCTCGGGATTTATGTAAGCAACGTTCTAAATTGCCTATAAAGTCATTTTGTAGGAGTGATAGTTAACAAATAAATAACATGTATTGTTTGACAGATACTGACCATAATTTGTGTCACTGAAAGTTATATTTGGTTGTGCTTAAAAATTTAGGTGTAGAGAAAAAATTATAAAAAACAAATGTTTTTCCAGCGCAACCAATTCGGTAAGTAGAGAAACCATTGAAAACTCGACTGTCGATCGGCGACCTTGCATTAAATATCCCATAATGAAGTCGTAAAAAAACATTAAAATGTTTATTCACCATACACCCACTGATGTTAATTAAATATACGCGTTTAATCTTTTAATTAAGTATTACGAAGCCGATTTTTCTGTTTATTTACAAACCAGTCTCGATAACGAAACACCGGTTTGTCGAAGTGCGCGACTACTTTTTTCCTATGCGCCGTCGAACCATTCATAATTTTAAAATCTTTTTTAAATTTCCCTGCAGCATTCCACCAAGGTGGACATCGAGGTTACTGGGATAGTTATAACATATTACGCAACTTCGCAATCAATAAATGTAGTTACCTTTTGTGAATAGTACAATAAAGGCATAAAAACCTAATACTAACCATGTCACACAGGTATAGCCAAACAGCGTAAAATTAGCCAAGGAAGTGGAATAGTCGCCAGGATGTGTCAACAATGGTGTCGACATATTTTTGGGGACACGTCAGATGATGACAATTAATCAACTGTCTATTGTCAACAGTGTCTTTTGAAATACCGTCCTTTTACATTACACGCACTATTCTATATTAGTACATTTAGACAATTTAGACCATGGCGGATCTGTTTTGAGGTGGATGCGAGAGGGGTGTTTGTTGGTTTCGAAATTTAATACATTTTCGATTCTGCAATAATTGCTGTATCAATATATTCAAAAATGGACGTAATATATTTAGTTGGCAAATATCTAATATGTAAGAGGCCCCGTGTATTTGTGTAAAATTTCTCTTTTTAGTTCTAGGACACGTTGCGAAAAATTGGTTGGTTTATGCAATATCTAAGGAAATTAAAGCCACACGTTAAAGGTGACATATTCCTCTACTTGAGCTGCGGAATAAACGACAGTTCGTCATAAAAAAATTAACCGATCTATTTTATTTCATATTTATTGAAACGTTCCCCATGATTTATCCGAAAAAGGCAAAACGACAAAATATACTCCACGGATGACACAAACAAATAAATTATATTGAACTGGATCAGTCTGAAGGCGCATAAATTATCAAAACGGGTATTCAAATACTCAGGAATGATATCAACAATATGAATAGAATCCTCAACTCGTACGAGACGTGATGTAATGGATTTAAAAAAATTTTAATAAACCCCCGAGGCGCTGATCGTCAACTAATTGATTTTTTGTTAAATCATCCGCTAAACGCGGCACTACACGTCGAGTCCTCGTTATTTTTTTGCCGGTGATCATTATTCACCGTGCCGTAGAAACGCGTCGTTGGAAAACCTCTAAATTACCTCTGATTTATAATAACGCGTTTCTGCTCATTGCACCTGTGCAATAAAGGAGAATTTGCAATAAATAATTCCGCCGCTGCATTCACCTACAAGCGATTTCTGAATTAGCGACTAGCTACTAATTGCTTCGTATGCGTCATCACGCACACAGAAGGAGAATTTACTTAACAATTAACAATTTGACTGTAACTCGATTATGTAATTTTTTCTATACATACATGTATCCGCATAAATTATCTTCAACCGTGTTGATTCTATAAGGTTATTCGGGCAATCAAATGAGATGTACCCATTACAGCAGAACCTCGATAATCCGAACTAATCGGGACAGGAGGTAGTTCGGATTATCAAACATTGTTTGCATGAACACGCAACAAACTCAAGACTCAGTAGTTCAGATTGTCCTACGAATGTTTTTGTGGTATATAATCAAAGTAGAATTACCCAATTAGCTGATTACGTATTAATAAAAAGTTATTGGCAAGGCTATAAGGTCGAAGTTAGTTCACAAATAAACAGATGAAAAAGCAGTGAAGAACAACATTTATGATTGTCTGTTGTAACAGAATATAATGATTGTCTTTCGCTGTGCGGGTCTATTTTTGGTTAGCTTGTACAGCATTTGGGAAGTAACCATGTTTGTCATCCCCATTTTTGAACAGTTAATTAACATACCACATCGAACAAGTGCAGGATATCGTGTATATGTTTAGGTTTTACAGCCGTTCTTATTACGATGTCAATTAATTAAAATTTTACGTAACGCCTGAATTTTTTTATATAACAAGACCCTATACATTAAAAAACAGGTTCGTCATTGGTTGATCTTGACAGCACCGTATGCAGGTGTCTATGTTAGTAATGTCGATGTTCTTGCTTATACGTATTCCTAAAACGGGGCTTTGCAAAGCAGAAAGAAGAATTTGATCAAAAATGGAAATACTTAATGCTGCAGCTACTTGTAGAGCTACAACTTGTTTCCAGGAATCGAAACGTTTAAAAGTGTCAGATACATCAAGGTGTGCCACATATTAATCCAAAATAAATTTGTAACAGTGGAAATTGTACCGCCCCCGGAAATAATAAATAGACTTGGATATTCCTTAAAAATGTTTCCCAAAATCAAATTTGGTTCTTGAAATCTGTTACATCTTAAAAGTTGTGAAGTAATTGCGAGACTTGCAACTTCGCTAAGGTACTAAGATATAAATACAGTGGCATTGCACTGCATTTTCTCTAAGAATTTAGATTATCTATCCGTACTGAATACATAATACCTGCTTTCCGCTTACTTTGTTATCTTGGGCCTTGCTCCGCGCTTGGGCTGTTTAAAATGCCACTGAGAGGTTTCTATAATACTATATTTGTTGCGTACAAGGACAAAACAAATGTAAACACAACGGCTTCGTTTACCGATAATAAAACTGTGCGGTCTTTAATTCCTAAAAACTAGTAATAGAATAATAGATAACGATTAAAAAAAAACAATTTACAGGATGTTGAAGCACATAGCACATGCACTTTTTGGGTTTTTGTTTAATGACCCGTTTTTGTTTTTTTGTAGGATTCGTCCGCAGATTCCCCGCGAAATAATCGACATGTGTCACATTTGCACCACCGTCACACCGGGGGAGCCACAGGTCACTCTAGGCAACGATAAGTCGTTTACGTACAACTACGTGTTCGACACGGAAACCGGTCAGGAAACTGTATACGAAACCTGCGTAGCCTCGCTAGTCGAATCTTCCCTCGAGGGGTAAATACCAATTAAAAAAAAATCGTAAATTGAACTATAAATTGTTTTCTGACTAGGTATAATGCCACAGTTCTTGCCTACGGACAGACGGGGTCGGGGAAAACCTACACCATGGGATCAGGATTTGACGTCGAGGTCAGGGACGAGCAAAAGGGTATCATCCCCAGAGCTATCCATCACCTTTTTAACGGTATCCATTCTCGAATAGAAAAAGCACACGAGATTGGTCACCTGCCGCCCGAATTTAAAGTTACTGCTCAGTTTATGGAACTTTATAACGAGGAGGTCATAGATCTGTTTAACCCCTCGTATAGTAAAGTAAGTTTCTTGGTGGGAAGTATGGTTACTAATCCATTAATGGCGTTTAATTAGGTACTTCCTAAAATATCCAGTGGCGTGCTACGAAACATGGCAAAATGAAATCCTATTTTGTTTTTGGGATCCGCAGGGCCAAAGGTGGTCTCTTAGAATCATTTTTTTTTCCGAAAAGTAATGTATTTCATTGAAATTTGGTTTAATTAGATGTTTGAGGGTGCTAAGTTCGTCAGTCTTGTTAGTTTCTGAACAATTAAGCGACATTTTCCGAAAAATATGCAATCGACTGTCCGAAAGTCTACCAGCTTCTGTTCCTTAATATACAGAGTGTACGGAAACGAATGGGCGATACTTCAGGGGATAATTTCCTCGGATGAAAATATACCAATTTAGATCAGGCTATTTAGGTACAATATTTGTTAAAAATTCTTAAAATAAATTTTAATTTTTTGAAAACCCGTAACTTTTTAAGGAACCAAATTACAATAGTAATTTCACTTATTATTGTTAAAATATCATATGCCAAACCAAAATTATTTTACTGTCACTATTTAACTACTTTAAATCGACGCTTTACTAGAACCTTCTTACTGTAAATAGGCTGTAAAAATTTTTTCTAGCATCTTTCCACTAAAGGTAAGCAGGTACCAGGTACCAGGTAATTGACTTTAATTGAGGCCTACCTATAAACAGTTAAAAATAATTTACCTACGACTGAGTAGGTAAAAATTTTAGTGGATATTTTTTTAGCGCGTAGTAATCATAGTTGATACGCAGACGCGAAAATTACACAGCCATTTTGTTTCCAACATTGCAACAGGACATATGTTTTTCATACAAATAACGTAATAACAAAGATTTGACTGTGTGTTGCATGGATATTATGTGAAGAAAATGTTATTCAGAAGATTAAGAAGATTAATGTATGCATATGAAGTGCCTATAGCGTTCATAAGTTATCAACTTTGGTTTATAACTTTTGTTTCATATACAGGGTGTTAGAAGTTTGACTGCCTCAATTTTAACAGACGATAGAATACATTAAAATAAACCAAAAACTTGATGTACAAAAGTTGAATTAATTAAGGAATATTGACAACTGCGAGCATATAATATCATCAAATACAATGTTTATTACTTTTTTTAATTTCTTTATGCTTATATCTAAAAAATAATTAGAGTTGTAATAAATTTAAAATTCGATAAAATTCATATCGAGCAATGTGACAACGGCGTGGCGGTTTATTAACACGAGGTACTAAAGTGTCCAGCAACCACCAATACGCAATTCAGTTGGTATCTGGATTCGCCCGTGTCGGAGTGTTTTTTGCGTACCACTATTTACTTTTCTTGAGGTGTTTTCCAGGGAGTGCGCGAAAATTGGATTCGAAGGTGTCGTGCGTACATCGAAAATTGTGGTGGACATTTTGAGCATATGTTGTAGATTGTTTTGTGCGTTTAAAAATTACTGAATTTTGCTTTTTGGTAAGTACCTAATATATAATTAATACGTATGATTATTTGGACGACGTGAATCTTTGGGTACTTTTCAATAATTTGATTAAAATTTAAGTTTCCATTTTAAGAGATTCATAATTACTAAAATTCGAGGTAAAATTTAAGTACAACACTATCTTCGTACTACAAAATCGATACATTTTATTTTATTTATTTAAAAACTGGAAATTTTTCATGAAATGAAGTAATGGCAGTCAAACTTCTTACACGCTATATAAAATGTTCAAAGTAAAGAGCGAAAGAGCGAGCGATGGTGGGATTGTCCAATAATAGATATCTTATTTTTTACTTGTAATTTTTATTATATGAAGAGAAAATTAGGTTAATAATTATGCGCACATAGTTATGGCAAAAAAATCGCTTACTAGTGTAATAAATCACCAATTTGAAGTAAAAAAAGATATTTGCTGGTATTACCATGAAACTCGGCATCCTAGGATGACAACCTAATAACCGCGATAAAAACTTTTGCTAAGGTACAACAAATTTTACATTTTCATTCAAGATGTAAACTATAGAAAAACCTAACCTCAAAAGCGGTTTCATATAACGTCACTGATTCAAAGAGATAGTAACTAGCGTCCTCTAGTGTATGGTGTATGGAAATACTAACGACACCGATCCATTAAATACACTCAAAAAGTTACCTGTGCCGAATTTCAATGCAGTACATTGGTTTTTGAAAAAAATTTGACCAAAATTTGATTTTGACGCCCTGTATATAAAACAAGTAAACATCCTGTATATAAAAAAAATATAATAAATAGCACAATTATTAAAGTAAATAAATACCGTAATTACCTTTATTCTCAAAATATTATTAAAATGGGGTAATATGACGTAGTTTTCTGTTTGCTATTCAATTGATTATTGTCAATAAATGTTATTTTGTTGTTTGTGACATACCTTCATCTTACCTGCATGTTCCCAACCTATTTTGATGTTAGAACCTCCTTCCTTGATTACACATAACTATACATGTATGTAGTAACATTAATGTGCTATAATTAATACAATTTATGTTAATTACCCCTTACCAATAATTACAAGATAGTACAATTACTCAGCAATAAAATTGCATTTAATAGCTGTTACAGTTATTTCTGAATCGTTTTAGATGTGGGTAGAAATGATGTAAATTAAACTTTGAAGATAACTTTACAAATTTTTCATATAGAAAATTTCACAGCCTTTTATTAATTTGTAATAAATTTCTAGGACAAAGTGTATAAAATCCACGAGGACCCTTACGGCGGCATTCAAGTAAAAGGGGTGACTTTCAAAACAGTGGTTTCAGCTGAAGAGGCCTTGCAATGCCTGAGGTTGGGGACCCTTTCTAGGACCACGGCTAGCACTCAGATGAACACCCAGTCCTCTAGGTCCCACGCGATTTTTACCTTACACATCAAACAACAAAGGCTAGCACCTTCCGACGATGAAGGCGCGAACGAGTTCGAAACGCTCAGTGCCAAATTCCATTTCGTCGATTTAGCCGGCTCTGAACGCCTGAAAAGGACCGGAGCTATAGGAGAAAGACAAAAAGAGGGTATATCTATTAATTGTGGTTTATTAGCTTTAGGTAACGTTATATCAGCGTTAGGGGATAAGACGAAAAGGGCGTTGCACGTTCCTTATAGGGATTCGAAGTTGACGAGGCTGCTTCAAGACAGCCTCGGCGGTAATAGTCAGACTGTGATGATTGCTTGTGTTAGTCCCAGCGACAGAGACTTTATGGAGACTCTGAATACTTTAAAATACGCTAACAGGGCGAGGAACATTAAGAATAAAATATTTATTAATCAGGATAAGACTTCTAAGACAATATCGCAATTGAAGCAACATATTGCACAACTACAGTTAGAATTAGTAGAGTACAAACAGGGTAAACGGATGATTGGTGAGGATGGAACTGAGACAGTTAACGATATGTTCTACGAGAACAACATGCTTCAAGGGGAGGTTAACAACCTTAGGACCAGAGTTAAAGCAATGCAAGAAACGATAGATTCCTTAACACTTAAAAACACTAATTTATTGACGGAGAAAGCAACAGGAGCTTGGATAACTGGTTCCGCAGGGAACGACCAAGACGTTAGTTACATGGTTCAAGGTTACTTGAAGGAAATAGAAGAACTTCGAGCCAAGCTAATGGAATCCAACAACACGTGTGAACAACTAAGAAAACAACTTACCCGCTCTCACACCAGCACGTCGATACTGAATTCTTCCTTGGAGGAAAACGTTTCGTTTATTGAAAGAGCCAAACAGAATCTTCAAAAAGAAAAAGAGGTCCTTAACCGTAGATCCGTAGAACTGGAGAACGAGAGCGACGGCGATAGCGAGCATGATTCCGAAAGCGAAAGCGACGAGAAAGATTTGCACAATGAACTTAAAGATGAACTTATAACACTAACAACCGACATAGACATGAAGCAGAAGCTGATAGATGAACTGGAACTGTCACAAAGACGGATGCAAACAATGAGGCAACATTATGAAGACAAACTGATGCAGTTGCAGTTAAAGATTCAAACCACGCAAGAAGAGAGGGATAAAATACTTCATTCTTACAGCATGAGCCCTGAACCTTCCGATAAAATTAAAAAAGTTAAAGATGAATATACAAAGAAAATATCGGATATGCAGAAAGAACTAAAGAGGTTACAAGCAGCCCAAAAGGAACATGCTAGGCTTGTTAGGAGTCAAAGCCAATACGAAAATCAGTTGAAGTCGTATAAAAACGAGGTTTTAGAAATGAAACGCGCAAAGGTTAGGTTAATTAATAAGATGAAGGAGGAATCTCAAAAGCATAAGGAATCTGAAATGAGGAGGTTAAGAGAAATAGCTCAGTTGAGGAAGGAAACCAGGAAGAATGCTAGTGTGATTAAATCAATGCAAAATGAAAGGAAAATAAGGGACCAAGTTTTGAAGAGGAAGCAAGAAGAAGTATCAGTATTAAGAAAAAGTCAAAGGGGTAGGCTTAGTTTTAAAGCAGCTGGCAGGATCGTGAAAGGGTTTTCTGAAAAAGCTGCCAAACAAAAGTGGCTCAGGGTGGAGAAAACTATAAACAACATAGCTTTAAGTAAAAAGGGCCTAGTTGAGCAAGAGGTGAGGATGGAACACTTTCTTGAGAAACGTGAAACATTAGGTAAGAAAACAATACAAAAAGTAATACTGTAACTAATTGTAAAATTGTTTGGTTTAGGTAAGGAACTAGAGGCTTTGGAGAAACGAAGGGAACAAGCTGTGGTCAAAAACCAAGACGTTACACAGCTAGACAGTTACATTGAAGACATCAAAGAAAACATTAACTATGTTCAAGAAACTATCAGTGAAACGCAGCACAATGTAATAGAAATAGAAGAAACACAAGACACAAGCGGGAATTTAGATTTACAACAAATTGTAACCTCTATATACGATATCGAAGAAGCCAAATACATCATAGAAAAATTATACAACATGACTCTCAGTCAAAGTCATGCCGTCGCCCAAAGGGATGCCAAGTTGAAAGAAAGTGAAGCCACCCTAGCAGAGGTAAGTATTGACAATCCCAAAAGCTCAGTTTTCAAAGATATCATTTCAGTTGCAACAAGAGAACAATGTCAGAGGCCAACTTCTGGATCATGTTCTTCACAATGAAATTCCAGTATTCTCCAAAGAACTAATAACTAGTGTTTCAAGTAATACAAATGATACCACCAGTTCCAATTCATCCAGATCATCTTCGCCAGCACCCACCGAAAGGCAGTAAGTAATTTCCACATAAACTATACAGAATTATAGAATATACGTTTATTGTTGCAGACTATCTGTTCCTGAATCTCATGCTCACACACATTCAAGCCGGTCAAAGATAAGAAGGAGGACTGCCCAACCTGCGGAAATGCTTTTTGGTTTGCACACGCAACCGTCAATGACGCAATCCCAGGATTCTTCCATGCTTCGATTGGACTATGGTCTGCAAAGGGTTCCGAGTGTCCCTGGAAGTCTTAAGTTAGTGGATTTATACCCTTAATGGACTTGCATCATTCGGGATGTTCCCTCTAACAATTCTGTAATAACTGTTATAACTTATTCAATTATCAAACTTGTATGCAACATTGAAAATAAAGTAGTTTGAGTGATCTCATTTTGAATTGTAGGCTTATTATTTCTTGTGGCGTATTCCCGATATTAGTGTAAATCAAGAGATTGGAGGTACATGCCAATGATCTATCATTACTAACGCAAACACTAACTGAGAGCTAAAATTTATTGTTGGAACTCGCCAGTCTTAGAAATAAGTTTCACTTTAAAGAAAAAAAATTACCATAGTGCTGTTAGTACTCTGGAACATAGAATTTGTTTTTTGTGGAATATATAATATTTTGCCTAATGTCTCATTTTTATTACAGGTTGAATTCCTGATGATACACAGGGTAAGAGTGTTGTCGAGCGAAGAAAGTAATTCTGAAAGTGGGGATATATATTCATACACATTTGTAAATCGATTTCAGTTTCACCTCATTACTTTTGTTAATAATATCAGATTAATATTATTTCTGTTGTTTTTATTAAGTTTATTGTTGGTTTATCTATTCGTGGATATTTGACGAAACGTGTCTAAATCTAGTAACAAATTAAATGAACCAAATATCCTACGAATATTTTTGTATGACAATTTTGACACGTTTTCTAAAGGTCTTTATAGTTTACAGTAAAAAACTCACTTTAAAAGAAAGCAGTGAATACTATAGTCACTGAATGCTTTTCAAATAATCCTTAACGCAAACACTTCTATGTTTTGTAACTATTTATTTAATTATTTGAAATTTTATATACTGATGTGCACTAATATTTAATAAAAAAAATAAACATTTGTTTCTAAGCCCTTGGTATTTTTAAAAACCGTCCCTAAATTTTATATAACGCAAGGTAAGGGAATATTACAAGAAACAAAAATATATATATATATAAAGAATTAGAACATTTATTTTAAAGAAATTAATGCATGATTCACTTTATTATTGATATAAATATTTGAGTACAAAGTTAAAGAAAAGTTTGCTAAAAAATTAATAGAAAAATTAGTTAAATTGCCAATACGAGATCCTAAGAAGTATTCTTCTTCTTTTTCCCCGTTTGCACTACAACAGGTGCTGTTGGAACAGCGTACACTCTTTGTGAATATTTATTCAAGTAATACAAAGCGCACAAGGATATTAGGAAACTAAAAAAAAAAATATGAAGCAAAGGTTAAGTAGTTACACTCACAACTTACCAGGACGACCCACAAACACGATGAATTGTTGCCGAGGCAAAAAGAGAGACTAACAAAGCAACGGATACTAAAAAAAAAAAAACAAAAAAATTATCCATCCCTGTACCCTAAACTATGTATAATTATTGTAGTAATATGATATGAATAAACATTGCTTCACCTTCAGGGAAAATTTTCACTTGGAACGATTTCCCAAACAAACAAGTTTCCAAGTTGCCCAACGCCGTCAGGCATAAAATAAATAAAAGTGATCCCAAATATCCGCCAAGCAAAGTGTGTAGCTGTGAAGAGCTAAACCAAGGCCTGAACATTTGCATCCCAGAAAATATCAACACTGAACTTATTGCTGCCAATACAAAAGAAGTACCCGTGGTGACAGCTGAAGAAAGAACACTCTATTAATAATAAAAACTTTATTTCAAAAGCAAGCTTACCCATTCTTTTAATCTTTGAAAACTATTGCCGGTTTTATGTACATGCATATCAGAAAAACATCTCTCGAAGATAGGTTATGTGGCTCTTGGTGATGTCAAAAAATGTTTACGTGGCAACAGATGGTAGAATACAAAATACGAAATTATTATTAAAAGGATACATTTACATTTATTTACGTATTATCAGTATTAGAGTCCAATCTTGGTTCTTAGTATGAATTTTTTATGCAAAAATATGTCTACAATTACAGGCAATAGGCAATATAAATTATTTTCTGTTCTTGTCTTGTGCCGCAATCTATTAGGGGTTTGAGCAATCTGATAAACTGAACAATTGTAAATTGAAATTTAATTGAAAGTTTTTATGAACCTACAAAAATATTGCCCCGTTATATATGTGTATACAGCAAAAAAGTGCATAGTTTTATTTTATTCAATAAACGTGTGTCGACTTTTGGAATCAACTACAGTTTCCTAGAATTATCCAGCGTTGAGAATGGTATAGTAGGTTTCTGTGTGCGGTGTGGGGGCGATGGAATTTGACAGTACCTCTGACAGTTGTTTATTTCATTCTCTCGATTCATTTTATCATATTCGTGTTTGTGATTTGTACTGAACAGATGTTTTTAAATTTGCAGACCTAACCGTTACCCTCGTAAATTAAAAAAGTGTAGTTCTAATTAATTAAAGGTGAGTTCGACCCAAAATTTGTATTTTCCTTTTTATTATCTCTGTTGCTTCCTGTGGGTCTACGCGTTTCGACTTTGTGTTGGATAAGATAATTGTTAATTGTTTATCGGCATTGCGTTTTATAGGAATTTTAAATCTTTGTTACTATTTATATCTTGCACTTAAGTTAATATGCGGTTATTTTCAAGACTGGGGTAATTCATAAGATCGTATAAATCAGGATATGTCGGTAGGCAGTGGTTATTTAATTTCATTGGAATTAGACATTGAAAGTGAAGTGAAGTTGCTTGTGCAAATATTTACAGTTCTTTGAAATTTGTAAAAGGTTATCGCTTTTGTTCTTGAAACAATCACATAATGCAATTGATCTTGAAACTAGTGATGCAAATTGGATTTCCTGCATTTAAAGTCGGCCTTTCGAATGCTTTTTTTATTTCTTCAACTGTATTCCTATTTTCACAATTTGAACTTAATGATGCCAATACAATATATTTTACCAGTAAAAATCAATTTTAAAATGCTAATCTGTAAAAACCTTTTATAAGTTGTAATGTTATTTATATAGTGCCTAATAACTGCCTAGATATCGATTTGATTTGTCATTTCACTAATAATTAATTTAGATCTATTGAACGCACAAAAAATGAATTGGCATAAAATAAATTTACAAATTATTGCTCGTTTCTCTAGAGAAAGTAAGAAAATATTTCGGGGTATTTGCTTAAAAACTGAGAATGTCCAATTAAATAAATAGTTCAATATTTGTTTATATAAGTCTTGATTTTAGTATTAATAGGTAATAAAAAATTAAACTTATTATTTTAATATAATTCAGTAAGTTGAATGTTGAGTGATAAAAATCAGAAAGTCTTTAGCGAACTACCCTGTACATTGTAAATTGTTAATCGCGTTTTCCTAAATTAAAAAAAATTAGGTATATTTAACCGTTATCATTTCAGCGCAGCCTATCTCTTTATATCTATTATTTTATTTAAATTGTGAAATAGCCCACATGATTTATATGCCTTTATCTTAATTAAGTCGTAAGTCATAAGTATCAGCCTTTTAGAAATGTTGGACCATTCTCTGTTTTCTGAAACAATTTATTTGTTCAGTGGTTCTTTTGCAGAAATTGCATTCCTCTAAGTATAATAATTGAATTAAATCATTGAAGTTTCTATATTTGTCTTGATATAACCGCAGAAGTTCGATACTCGACATCCATTGCTTTCGTTGTTTGTTTTATATTTTATCTACAAATTTGGCGTACCTAGATATTTATACATTTTATTATTTTCTCCTTAGATAGATAAGATTAGGGTAAATATCCAAATTTTTAGCATTATATAATTAATAATGTGGGTATATTAAATATAATTAAAGTTTTCAATTAATACGTTTAAACATACAGATATTATCTGGTTTGTGAAAAAATTTCACGCGAAGGATCCTACTGGGGATTTCTTGAAATGTATTATAAGTTAAAAATGGATGTCATTCCATAAAATATTTTTATTTTTAACACGTATTGTTTTATTTGTTTCTATGTCATTTATAATTATAATTAATAATAAAGAAATATGATTTATTGCACGTGTATTTATATCTGCAAAGCAATAAAATATATTTTAGAGGACAGTATTTATTTACTTATTTTTTTAACCGTATATCAAGGATTAGTTGAACAGGTAGATATATTTTCACGAAGTCGATGTTTTTAAATCTATTCCTGTATAGTTCAGTTTATCGATAGTATCGTCATTATAGAAGAGTTTATTTCTTACAATAACCAGAGTATATCATCCTTGAAAATAATAAACAGGTCTTTCGCAAAAAGAATAGCACGTTAATAATTGTTATTCTTGACGCTAAACCTACTAGTTTCTCTCGGGACATTGAACTTGAACAAAAATTCTTAATAGTTTACTTAGGAATTTACTATTTCCGTATTAAAATGAATATGTATTTGGCCGAATACAAATTTCCCTTTCAGTTCGTACAACTAGTTGTTTCTTCCGTAATTAAGATTTTTGCCTACACAGTACCGATTTTAATTTAATTTAAAATGTGTTGTCTACAACTTTTTTTGCTTCTGTAACTTCGCGAATAAACGTGCAAACAAAGGGAATTAAAAAAATACTCGCTCTGCTGCCGTTGTAAACAGAGTTTCAATTTTAATTAAGTCAAGTTAAGGGAGAACCTTATAAATATTAAATTTAATAAACCCAAATAGACAGTTTTTCGATTCCAGATTCTGCAACTGAATTACACTTGTTTATCAAATTATTACACTTCTGATAACTAAATGTTATTGAAACCGTTGTTTATCTACTGTAAAATTATGATAAAACGCGATGTCTGCGTTTTAGAAAATATATTGGCGTTTCTTCTAAAATAAAAGTCTGCGGTGAGAGACACACGCTGTATATCTAACCTCAGGAACAAAAAAACAGGAATACGATCTAACGGCATCGTCCCGTGGATATGCAACTGTGCGGATATGATATTGGCAGAAGCGTAGGCGGGCGTAGGCGTTTACAATGGTCAGTGTTTCCATATCGAAATCCCTGTTTTTTATTTTTGTATCTCCGTATCTCTTTTGAGACCAGCCGGTGTCGATACTACCACTTAGTCTGTATTAAAAAAAAAGATCTACATATTCTAACCTTTTGCCCTTTGCCACCACAGCACACTGGGTCTGTGACTGTCGTATAAATATCAATATCAGCGGACAAAAACGAATAGTAATTTCAATTTACATCACAACACAACAGATTGTGTATTGGGACGTTACGAATAAATTCTGATGTAACTGAAGTTGTAATTAGCAAAACTTTTACTCTCGTAATTAGTGCTTTCTACACTTTTTTAATTAGAGTTAAATAACCCTAATCTAATAAATATATGTACATTGAAATCGTTTAAAAATCAACAGAATTACATATATTAAATAGTAGCTATAAATAGACTAATTTCGTTGCCATTTGGCATATCATGGGCATGGGTAGAATTTCACCTTAAACCTACATAATTCAGTGAATTGCGGTGGATATTAATAGCGCAGTTAAATGATCATGTCTGCTCGCTTTGTACCTCTATTAATTAGTATTGGTTGTAACATGATTCAGTTTATACGAAACTAATTAAATTACTTCTATGTACCGCTACGTTAACGCGACAAGACTGGTTCAAATATTCCTCGATTCACTTTCTGTATTGCTGTAGTATACACAATTGTAAAAAATAATTACCGAGATAGATACTGTATAACCTCCAGTGTGGTAGCATGTATTTTAGTATTTATTGCCAACACAAGCGGGATGTGTATCGACATGCATCATCCACACGATGAGGCATTTGCTTATATTTGACATAATAATGGATCAAAAATGTTTTTAAACGACGTTTCGTACATCTTCCGTATATGTAAATTACCTGACCATATTAGCATACAATAACAATTACACTTAATTTCGTGAGAAATTACTTCGAACCTTGTAACATTTAATGTTTAAAAAAATTAACATCGACTTAAATAACTCTGTTGCATGCAAATGTATCTTGAAATATACTCAAACGACTGCTTTTTGGTCGCTTTAGTTGTAATATTAACGAGGTTTCAAGCAACATAATTGTAATTAATTACTTACAATTAGTAAAGTATACACCTTTAATGTTACCTTGTTTACACAACGACAATGATGTAAATTCAATTGTTTTCCAGTGAGCGAGAAAAACAATTTTCGATAGTCCAACCTCTAGAAAAAGTTTGTGTGAAAGTTGGACGCGATAACAAAGCAGTTGTTTTATTTTCTGTTACATCGTTTTATTGAACTCTACAGGTATGGTGATAAGCTAATCAAGATGAGTAATGAATGAAACAAAAGTGTTTTATTTGCTATCTTAACCAAGTTAAAATTTATTCGTGCTATAGTCGCATTATCAAAGTCGCATGTATCTGGGAGGGCTGCAAAATGCACGGTAATTGTAATTATCTATAAAAATTATTATTAGACAATAATAGTTACGGAGAATATTTCTAGTTAGACTCCTGATAGGGTCCGCACAGTTATATAACGTCATGTTATGTCAATTGGATCTAACGAGGCCTCATCCTGCTGTGTCAATTTTCAAACGCCATTAACGGTTTGATTTTCTCATTTTTATAACGCTGCCAGTTTAAATGTATCCCTCATCGTTCCGATTTATCTGCAAAAGGCATTCGGACTTATTAAATTATCATATGGGTATCGATTTCATGTCAATTACTGGTGAAATATAAAAACAGAAACGGAAAATGCATTAATCTGCCCATAATACAGATCTGGTTTTATTGTGGCTCCCAGAGATAAGCCAAATATGTCGATAATTGCTATATGAGCGGGATTTGATAGGTTTCAGCCTTGTTCTCACGCGAAAAAAAATGGAAGCGGAAGAAAATAGCCTCTATGGTTCATTGGTTTCCAGTCGTGTAGCAAAATTATTCAATTGACCGGCTCAACAGTTAAATGCAATATAATACAGTAGTCTTTTTACACTGAACCATTCTTGAAGCGAATACATTTGCAGAGCGCTCCGATTTATAGATATAAAAATCATTAACGTAAGTTCAAATGTTTTTATTTGGAAACTTCCGCAAAATTGCAATTTTTTTAATCGCAACATGTCCTGGTTCATATTTTGCAGTAGAACCTCGATAATCCGAACCAATTGCTACCGTAGGTAGTTCGGATTATCAAAATTACAACAACCTGAATAGGAATCAACCAGGAAGGGACGAAAATACACAAATTATTTTGTTTGCGTTATGGCGATGTCGTATATCGGCATTTGATTTTACTTGACACGTGATTTTTTTCGAATTTCAACAGTGTATGGCAGTCAGATTCGGGTTTTAGGTCGTTCAGATTACTGAGGGGATCTGATTACCTACATTCGGATTATCGAGGTTCTGCTGTAATTTATTTCAATTGTGTTATAAGTATTTTTATTTAATTAATTATTTCTGATTTAATGTCGAAAAAAGGAGAAATTTGTACAATAACTAAAAAAAAAACGGAGAATAAAGGAATAGAGGCTTACAACTTCCAAATTTATTATAAATATAAATTATAATTTCAAAAATTGAAAGCTTTTAGGGCATATTTAATAATAAAATTTTAGAACTTCATTTGTTCTTTATCAAGGCCGTGATCTCTAAATTTCGACAGATTTATTTTCAAAATTCAACAAGTAGTTTGATGTTCTTTTCTTCGTGTCACAGAGTTACACTAATTAAACGAATTAGGCAATTCAGTTACAAAATATTGTTTGTTCGGCTGCAAGTGAACCTTATTTAAAATTAGGAAAATACGCAGGTACTTTTGGCTTTGGTCCAGGCCACGATGTAATTGTAAACTACATTTTTTAAAACGTATTTACATCACTTTACATAACCACAAATGTCGCAAAGGCGATCGCAACAGCCCCGAATTTGAAAAATGAACTTTCTGAACGAGCACTAACGTTGAGGTCAGTAATTCTTTGTTTTTCTAATAAGAATAATGCAAACTCGAAAATAAATAAAAGGCTTGTTGCTGCTTAAGCCGGTTGTGCACGATCCTTAAGAAAAAATTGTATTTTGTAAATTTGTCATTGTCAGTTTTTTCTTCGTCAATGTTTAGAAAATCTGTGTCTTGATTTCACGCAGCTTCCGAAACGCTTCGATTCTGATTGAGGTTGTGAAATAACGTTTGTAGGGATGACGTAACTTTTTAATTACCAAATGCATGTCGTATATTTATAGTTTTGTCTCGATTTAACACTACATTTACAAATTTTATTTTAATTATAGCTATAAAATTAGTTTTGCCTGTTATGAATCAAAAAGCAGTTGAATTGCGAGTATGCGCAGTAACAAATAACCTGATGGTGGAAAATTTCAAACGAGCAGTGGGCCTTGCTTTGAAAACCCTGTCGCTCTTTTTAATGTTGATTTAGATGTTTAGGAAAGCTTCAAAGTCCGAACGGGCAAAAACATTGTTTAAACAACTATTTCCAGTATTTTTTTTGTCACGTTGTTCTGCGTCGGTGTTTTATGTTTAGTATAATACAGCAGACGTATCGATAAGTGCGCAGAACCAAATGCGCGCGGTTCATTCAATCTTCTTGAGTCGATACTTTGTATTAGTGTACAGACGAATGAATTCTGAATTTCCACGATTTTCACGTTAGCTCAGTAGTGTTTATATTGTGCCTTTTACCGGACAGCACAAACTTGTCGACTTATCCGGTACGTACAACAGTCAAAGGCATTACTGAATCGAAATTAACAAAAACCGTACATCCCCGCATTTTTTATTAAATTTCAGTCAAATTGTGGTTAACCAAATTCTCCTTTATTTAAATTCATATTTTTCCTACACTTATATCAACCACTTAGCACTTTTTAACAGTTATATAAAATACTTTTACCACACCATAAAAATTTAAAAACATCTACACTTAGTTTTTTTTATTACTTTCTACAATATTTGTAAATTAATGCATATTAAACAGGGTTAAATTGATACCATATTATTTATAAGTGTTTTTTTTTAGAAATAAGGATTTATTGAGTCGAAGCCATAAGTGTGTCAAGGCGTTTAAAATTTAGGTCAAGCAAAATTGTCAAAACGTCGTTGGAACCAAAGCTAGTAGTAATTTCCATATCTACCGATAAAATTTGAAAAATTAACGCGTGTGCAAAATTTCATTCACTCAAAAGTCAGTTTAATTTTTTATAAAAGCAGATTTTCAATTTGGTAAGTACCTAGACGGTTACTTTGTTGTTTTTCGAAAAAAAAAAAAACGTTAAAATTTACTAAACATACTCATGATTTAAAATTAGATGCTACCAGCGTACCAAAAAGGGGTTTTAAGGGGGGCAGAACCCCCGAGAAAACAAGAGGAATGATAATTTTAAATACTCTTTAAATTTACTTTTACTAATGCTTCCAAATGAATGGAATAATGAAAGCAGTCTTTTCTTCAGAAGATTGTACTGTCTCTAATAAATTAAATTCTGCTGTAGGACCTGAATACAAAATTTACGTTTTGCATACCCCGTTGCGTCAAAAACGAGAAAATTAATGATATGGGAAGGACAAAGGACGATTTTAGTTTCGTCTAAAAAGGGTGGATGTTATAGTTGGTTTAATCGATCGGTGAAATGCATTAAATAAAAATGTGGCCACGTAAAATGTGAGAACTGGGAACGGGCTACAGGAAAGGGGAACCATATGTTTATCTCATTTTATTAATTCTTTCCGAGCACATCCGCGGTGCAGTTGAAATTTTAAAGTGTTTAAATGTGTTGAGAAAGACGCAACAAAAAAAAAGGGATCGGAACGAACAATATGAATATATACATGTAATTTCGTTCGAATTTAGAAAGCAATACTGAAAAAATATATATTTATACGGTTCCCAATTTAAAATAAAGCGAGTCGAAAATGATATTTCGGTTCTCCTTTGATAAAATTCTCCCAATTTACGGCGCGAAAGTAATAAAATACTTAATTTGGAAAAGTTTTTAAGTAATAAAGAGCGTACTGGTGCTTATTTTTCATTCATGAATGCCTTTTAAAACTTAATTATTCAAAACAGGGAAACAAATGAATGGGGAAAAAAATCGATTCGATCGGCGAAGTAATATTTTTTTTAAAAGGGAATTTGCGTTTCCAATGGCGTACATGCGATGATTTAAGGATGTCGAAAAGAACGTACATGAAAATTATCTCCAAAAATATGCTTGAATGGGGGTGACCCAGTCTGAATGTCTACGAATTTTATCAGTCGTCTGTGGCGTAGGTTTTATTTCAATATCCACATTTACATTTATCATTGTTCAGTAAATCAACCCGTTCCTGTTTCATATTACGTTTACCAGCTTCCGTTTTTAATTGAATTACTTTTTTTTAGGTAGAAGACAGCATTATATAAAAAATGGCATTTGCAGGGTTAAAGAAACAAATCAACAAGTGCAATCAGGTAAGTTACCCAAAGTTTTATTGTATAAAATGCCGAGAATTTGTGCGTATGTAAATAAATAAACAAGGATTATCTAAATTTAACTCACTTAAGGATATAACCGTGCTGATGACGTAATGTTAACGTAATAGTGCAATAAGGAATTAATACAAATGTTGCTTAAGTGTAAACTATATAACGACTATTAAAATAAAATTTGCATTGTATAGACTTATAAAGAAATATTTATCTTTGCAAGCGTTATCCTTAAGTAGTTAGTGTTACTCCTTTCAATCCCTTGGATTTGCTCCAAGACTAAACATCGATTTTCGTAAATGTAGAACAGGGTCGGTTTAAGGAACAAATAAGTGCAGGTTCAGCAACCCAGTAATTTATTTTTTAATAAAAATTACATAACTCTACGGAAAGATTCCGTTATCAGCCTTAAAAAATGTATATCAACGGTAGTTGTTTCGTACAATTGCTACTCGTGTCAGATATAACTTCTCATTTACTACTGACTGATTAGATTGTGTTATGTTTATGTTATAGTACTTTCAACTTAAACTAACATTTATAACTCGGTTATATGCTGTATGAATTTTGCCCTTGTTGTTCCTTTCAAAACGTGTGGCATTAATTAAGGAAAACATAAACGGGTTGCATATAATTGTTTGGGAGACGTTATGGTATACACATAAACTCCCTGGATGTAGATGTTTTAATCTACTTAAAGGCGAGCGCGATTACTTTAGCCCAGAATAGGCAACCAACAATTCATATTAACGGAATATTTTCCATGGCCAGCACATTCGAATTACTGAAATTGAATTCCCTATATTTTAAGTAGGCAGGGCTAAAGCTCAAATTATGTGGGATTTCGCCTAGATTTAAATTGTGAAATTACTACCAGAAAATGTTTTTCTTTTCATTCGTCTATATAAGAAATCGCATCTGTTGGCCGCTAGATGGCCTCAGAGTTCTTGAAAAATGTTTATAGTTATAAACTCTGCTTCTTATGAAGCTGCAGAAGGGTCATATCTAAAAAAAATTAAATTCAGACTTTAAACTCTGAATTCAGAATTTCAAGTCTGAATTCAAAGATTAAAGTGAATTCAAAGTTTAAAGTCTGAGTTCAGCGTTAAAAGTCTGAATTCAGAGTTTAAAGTCTGAATCTAAAAAAAAAAAATTATAGGGACTTTAATTTACAATGTTGCGAGTAACCGCACAGTAATTTTTTATATGTCCAATGCAAATCACAATTCAAGTCATTTCTATGACCTCAACGACTTTTTGAAAAATTATTAAACATAAAACCGTTTGCATTAGCTTAGAAAGGATCCACTGCCGAATTTATGGCGATGCGGTGATAAATATCGGAGTAACGAGCAGATCTGTAGAATTTCGGAAAGTTTAGTTCCCTAATTAGTAATTAACGCAGCCTCGGTGATGTTGCTATGTTATCTCTGTAGCGTTCTGGCGGTGTAAATGAAGTTTGGTACGATTTACTGGTTGTATCGATTAAAATCGTTGTTGGTTTCGTTATCAAAGGCGGAAAGGTCAGAAGCCGCGGATGTCGCGTAGGACGGAAGAACTTTTTCAATATGACCGGCATGTCACACACATACTTTCTTAAAATTAAACAAGCCGCGCCGTGGGATAAGTTTTAATAAGTACACACTGAAAGAGATTCTTAAGAATATTTTTAGATGCCGAAGTAATACGGTTCGTTTTCAGGGCGTTAAACGAAGGAATAGACATAAACATGAATTCGCTACGTAATGTTCTTGGAAAAAGTGCTGTGGATTTTATATTTTCGTTTTTTTATTCATCCCCGCGCTGTTACCGTTTAAATCCGCTTATGGAAATAAAAAAACGGTAAAAGTATGCGTTGGTTTATTCCTGTAAATAAATACGTGTATTTTGTATGTATTTCCTTTGATGTCCTAAATTTTTGCGACGGACTTGAGTTTTTTTATGAATGCAACAAATCCGCCTGTAAACATAATTGTCACTAAAGAAATATACTTATTTTACGTATTTCACAAGCCTTACCCTCAGAGAAGTCTGGGAGGGGTTCGAACTGATTTTTAACTCAACGAATTTCAGTGAATTTCTGCTATTTAAAAACATTTGTTTAGCAGAAAACACTGCAGGGGGTACCTAATGGAAAACTTTTGGACCAAACACTCTCAATATCAATTACCGTTCGCCTTAATTAAGATCAAATTTTGTTTACGACCCGACTCTTGTTTTTGTTTAACAAACAGTATCCCGCGATTACCGGCATTGTTCGCCGCTCGAACGTAATACGATATTCCATCCATACAACGGCCAATCTGGGTCATGTTTCGTAGAGCCTGTAGTACGTCGTTGTAGACTTCGGTCACGCACTTACGGGTGAGGATCAAAGATCCATTTTTCATTGAATGGGTCGGGTACACCGGTAGGCCCAACGCCCTGTATATGGAGAAAGTCAAACTCCTGCAGTCAAACTTTGCCATTCTAAGGCAAAGCTCGTGCGAATTTAGGTCGTAGAACGCTTCTTTTCCTTATACATATTTCAACATTTCCATAGTTTAGATGGCTTTGCTTGTTTTATCATTGTTTTATTAAATGTGCCATTTCTTGCCGTAAGCATTCTAGGGCTATAGAATGATTTTTTTCTCTTAAACGTAATACGTTGCTAATAATAATATACATAACAAATTTGGAAAAAATCAATTGACTGGAAAAAAGTTATAGATCAGGGCGAATCTGTCGTAATATCCCACTTCTTTGATGTAAGAGGGGGCAAGCTAATTTTTGATGGAATACCATCAGTACAACTCACATCATAAAAGTGCAGATCCCTAGATCTGGGCGAGGTCAGGAACATTTTCAAAATTGCAAAAATTTTTAAAAATACCAATTTTTCAAAAACCATTTGAAAGGTTGAGCGGTCTTTTCTATGTGAAAAAATTTTCAAGTATCTAGATGCTTTTTTTGAGGCTGTGCAACATTTTGAAAATTCGGAAATTTTTTTGCAAAATTTTTTTCAAAAAATTATTTTTGGAAAACTATAGAACCGATTTTAATGAAATTAGGTGTGTTGTTTTATTATACTCTAAAGTTATTTTTACCAAAATTAGAATGCCCTCAGAGCAATTAAAATATTTATATTTAAAAAAATTTTCCAAAAAAACTTGATTATTATGCCCCTTTTTTTCATCAATTATTGCTATTTTTGCAACATCGGTAATAAATTTAAACATTTCTAACTCACAGTATATTGTGCAAGATTCAATTCTAAAACTTTTTTCCTCTTCAATATTCTTCCAAAATGCATAGGTTCCAAGATATAAGTAAAAAACTCAAGATAAAATATATATTTTTTAAATTTTTTTAAACATTTTTGTAATTTTGAAAATGTTCCGGACCTCGCCCAGATCTAAGGATCTACACTTTTATTATGTGAGTTATACTGAAGGTATTCCAGAAAAAAAATGCTTGCCCCCTCTCACATCCTCAAAACAGATCCGCCCTGGTCTATTATGGAATTTGTTCAAAATTAAAGAACTCTGTAATAAACTTACTCCGTAATAATAATACGGCCTTGAAAATATACTGCATAATTTTGAATCGCCCTGTATACACATATACAAGTTGTCCCAAAGATAACTTTTCAAATAAACAAATGAATATCAATAATCTTTTCATCAATAAAATTTCGAATTAATTTAAAGATTTGTTAGTGCATTAATAAATAAGTATTTATTTATTTTAATCAATGGATATTAATAGTAAATTGATACACAACATCAAATTTCATTCATCATAGTTTCTCGTCTGCTTTAAAAATTCAGTGTCGGATATCACGTTTAAAGACAAGTTATCATAAATTTATGTATCTTAATTTCGAATTGATTTTTATCTATAGATAATTTTTCACACTAGTCATAAATTTTGCTGTGTACATTTTAAACCTGATGTAGGTATAGTGTTTCCGATTACAATTGCGAAAGGGAGAAATGCAAGGGATATTTTATACATGCCTAACTGACTTCGGAAAGACTATACCTCATCGTATAATAATTATCTATTGTCCGTGTGACTATATATGTATTTTCCAAAAATAAGTCGCACTTTTGCAAATTGTTTCGAGTAAAAGTAAAATGAGCTTCTACAGTGCTTCTTCTACAGACCTAATTATAGAACACTTCCGCCGCGACAAAAAAAAATCGATGGAAAACCCAGAATTAATCTAATTACTTTGTTGCAGCAAAATGTGGAATAAAGCTTTGATCTTTGTTTTACGTTCTCTATGTTGGTACCCCGTTGTCTTTTACAGCCGATTTCTTCCCTAAGCCGCTTACCCTTATCAACTTATTATTTATTTATTTATTTATTTATTTATTTATTTATTTACTTACAATATCCAACGGGCAATGCCCTGTTACAGGATAAGGTTACAAGCTAAAAAAAAAAATAATAAAAATAGGTGAGAGAGATAAAAACTATTCTTAACCAAAATAAATATCACAAAACATAATATCTAAAACAAACAGGGAACAGACATATAATATTAAAATGCTATAATACAAAACAAACAAATGCAAAAATATATTTATACAAACATAAAGTTCAAATGAAAACTTTTTTAAATTGAGAAATACTGGAGCAGAGTATATCAATGCGAGATTCAATATTAGAATAACCAACAATCATTTGGTGAATTGGAGACGCTTTATATAAATTAGTACGATGATTCTTGATCGCGAAGAGGTGTAAATGTCGGGTATACGTTCTAGGAATATGAAAATTTATCATTTGTAATATATCTTCACATATAATGTTATTATTCAAAATCTTGTATAAGAAAATAACAGAATTTAACTTGCGTCTTTGAGACAAGCTACTCATATTGAAACGCTTGAAAAATGCTTCCTGAGGAAACCCTTGAGGAGGATACTGGCCATCAATAAAAAATGTAGCTGATTTAAAGAATCGGCGTTGAATTTTCTCAATAGATATTATGTGTGTAGCGTAGATAGGTGTCCAGACTACAGAGGCATACTCAAGTTTAGATCTAACAAATGTATTAAATAACAAACAAAAAGTATCAATTTTCATGAAATTGCACATGTTCCGAACAATAAAACCCAAACTTTTGTAGGCATTCATTACCACAATTTCAATATGCTTGACAAAAGATAATTTAGGGTCAAAATATACGCCCAAATCTTTAATAAGGTCAGGTCGTTGAAGGGCAAACCCATTCAGACTATACTCATACTGAATTTGATCGCATCGTCGACTAAAAGTCATGACATTACATTTGGTAGAATTCAGAGGCAGCCTATTAGCAATGCACCAAGAGTTAATAAAATCTAGATTACGTTGAAGATTGATGGCATCAAATACATTATCAATTTGAGAAAATATTTTTATATCATCGGCGTATAACAAATAACGCACATTCAGTTGAGAAGTGATATCATTAATAAATAATGTAAACAACAAGGGACCAAGAATAGAACCTTGCGGAACACCTGAAGTCTGGGCAAATTCAGTAGATTTAACACCAGAAATTTGAACAAACTGAGTTCTGCCAGTGAAATATGACTTCATTAGTTCAAGAAAGTCTGACGATAGTCCAAAAGCGCTTAATTTATCCATTAAAAGTCCATGGTCGAGACGGTCAAACGCCTTCGAAAAATCTGTATAGACTACGTCTACTTGGCTTCCCCGATCTATAGCCTCGCTGATAAACTGAGTAATGCATACTAAATTAGTGACTGTCGACCGTCCTTCCATAAACCCATGCTGTTCAGGAAGTATAATATTTTTTAATTGAAAGGAGAGGACACGATGTATAGCAGTTTCAAAAACCTTACTGAAGTTACACAGTATTGCAATAGGTCGATAATTAGCGATATCATTTTTACTTCCTTTTTTATATACGGGGCATATTCTTGAAATTTTCCATTGATCAGGGAATGTATGTGATGTCAGAATTAAGTTAAATATGGTGAAAAGTTAAATATGGTGGTCTGGTTATAACCAGACTTAAATTCAGCAAAGCTAACCCGGAGTGGAACGAGCAATTTTAATTAATTTCCGAGGTTAGGACTTAAAGGGATTACCGTTGCGCGGCATTATTTTTTAATTTTTATATGCCATACCCTGTACTGTGTGCCGCTTCCCGCGTTTCGCTTTGTATTGTAACGTTAATTAACTTCCCTCTACCTTTGATAATCGCATCTTGATTTCGAAACCAGTGGCGTAGTCAAAGAAAATTGGACCCTCTCAAAGGGGACGAAATAAATTATTTTGCGTTGTTTTGTTTCATAGAAAAATACAATCGGGAACGACGCCATTCCTTTTTCCATTTAATTGAGATTTTTTTATTTTTTCAACATTCCCTGTTTGTATTTACGAGAGGGCTTATTGGAAACATTGAAATACAGTATTATTTTTGTAAATCCTTTGTTGCTGAGGTAATTCTCGCTTCTGCCGAACACACGGAAATACGTGTTAAAAAAAATCGTTATAAAAACCCTGAGCTGTGTGAAATTATTTTTCTAACAGTGACAAAGCGTGGGCGTACAAAAGAGGCGAGTTTGTTTGCCAGGGGACATAACCATATTAATTTTTTTTATTAATATTGTCTCATTTCGAAGTAATTTTTGCGTTCCCTATATCATATCGTTGCCGGCTGGATTCCCGCAAATTGCTTTTTATCGATTTTTACCTGACTTTCGAATCCTTTCTTATTGCAAAAATTCATGAATACCAGGGAACTTTTTGATTAAAATTTAGTGTAAACATTGTATTGAAAAAACAACTGATTTTTTAATAAAACATACTACATTCACCTCAACAGATTTTACTGAGAATGTGACTGGCCACTTTTGGTCATTTCTCGGTCATTTTTAAATTTCAAAAGTTATATTTGAATTAGCCTTTCATTATGCTTATTGCACATTTCTAAACTGTATTTGTGTTTTGCTTATGTTGTGCTTTTTGACTGTGGTTATATGTCTCATACTCGATTTTAGAAGAATTACATTGCACATACAATCTTAAGGCGACTCCACACGAACGTTACCTTTGATCATATTTAAGAAAGAGAAATAATTATCGGCAACTGTAAAATTGGTCATTTTAAATATTCGCCGGTCATTTTAAATATGCGCTGGTCATTTTAAATATTCGCTGGTCATTTTAAATATTCGATGGTCATTTTAAATATTAAGTGGCCGTTTTCGAATACGTATACTAAGTGGCTGCAATCACTATTAAAGTCAAAATAAATATAGGTTAATGAATCTAATCACGCCATACAATTCGTTTCTATCGATTTATTGTTTCTAGTATGTCACGGAGAAGATGGGGGGAGCAGAGGGCACGAAACTGGACCTGGACTTTATGGATATGGAAAGGGTAAGACTTAAAAAAAGACACATCGACATGTGACTCGTATGCAATTTATTTTTAGAAAACCGACGTGACCTGCGAACTCGTGGAAGAGCTACAGATGAAAACCAAAGAGTTCCTACAGCCGAATCCGACGGCGCGGGCCAAGATGGCGGCGGTGAAAGGTATCAGCAAACTCAGCGGTCAAGCCAAATCGAATACCTACCCCCAACCTGAGGGCGTCCTAGGCGACTGCATGCTCATGTACGGGAGGAAACTGGGGGACGACAGCCCCTTTGGACTGGCGCTTGTCGAAATGGGTGAATCTCTGAAACAGATGGCCGATGTCAAGTACTCCCTCGACGACAATATCAAGCAGAACTTCTTGGAGCCCTTGCACCATCTCCAGACTAAAGACTTAAAGGAAGTTATGGTAAGTGACAGGCGAATCGGTACCTGAACGCAGCTCTGGCGGCATGTTCGGCCACCAGATCTATGACCCATTTAATTCTTACCGTTTTCTTTTTTCAGCACCATCGGAAAAAATTACAGGGTAGAAGGCTCGATTTCGACTGCAAACGCAGACGGCAAGCTAAAGGTATGTTTACACTACTCATTTAATTTTATTCATGTGGGGGTATTTAAATAACTACCTTTCGACTTTGGTTTCTTAATATTTACCTTCACGTAACAGCAATGAGATTCTAATTTTATTTTCGTAAATTGTTTCCGTGGTGTGAAGCGTTACAAAATCAGAACTTACAATACGTCACGTTCAAATTAGTTTCTATTTTGGGGTTGAGGGGCTATAAATAATTTGTTTTTTGTTTATCTTCTCACAATTCAATCAATTTAGATATTTTAAGAATATATTGACCATCCAATTCTTCTATATTGAAACGTCACGTCAAAGTCGTTCTTATTTCAACATGTTTTTTACAAATACCAGATTAGGTTCACTTTTTACATCATCCCCCAGTTCTTGGGACATTTATACCTAATACAAAATTATTGTACTTCTGAGTAATTTAGATGTGAAATAATTTTAAAGGTTTTTATTTAGCATACACCCAGTTACTGTAGCATGTGAATAATTTGCATGATTTATAGCGTATAAAGGGACACTTAGCCCCTATTCCAGCCCCGTAAAAACACAAGGGGCTACCCATGGTATGTTTATATATATTAAATTTACACCTTATGCATGTAGAATTTGCGTAGATACAGGGTGGCCATTCTGAATTAGACCAGCATGAAATGACACAAAGGCAATGCCTTAATTTTAATTAACTACAATTTTATATAATTAATTAGTGTTTATATAATTAAGAGACGAGCTGCGATACTGTACACTGATTTAAATTAACTAGTGTCTAATTGAGATCAATTGCCAAATAGCTAATTATGTAGATTTAATTAGTGTGTAATTAGGTACAATTATATCGAAATAATTAATAACTTATTGAGATGAATAGTTTGGGGTACACCGATTTTAATTAAGTCAGTACACTAATTTAAATTAACTACAATTTTACATAATTAATTACTGTCGATATAATTACTATATAAATTGTGATACGTACACTGATTATTTATTAACGCAGTATGTACATTAGCTACAATTATAAATGTATTAGTGTCTATTCGAGATAAATTGCCAAGTAGCTTGCAGTACACTAATTGTATTTAGCTTTCATTATGTAAAATTAATTATTGTCTAATTATATCGAAATTATTAGTGCCTAAATGGTGTAAACTGTCATGTAATTTGCAGTGCACTGATTTTAATTGAGCCGGTACACTAATTCTAATTAACTGCAATTATATGGAACCAATTAGTGTCTAATTCAGATGAGCCACCAGCCACCGTTTAGTTTGCAATGCATTTTTATTTATTTACTCACTTGCAAATTAAGTTCGACGTGATACATACTATTTATGCGATTTAAACGTTTCACATTAAGTTATTTTGAACTTTAATTAAGATTCTCCCGGCTTGAATAAAATCTCATAATTGAGAATTCCTTTGAAGATATTCCTTATCATTATTTAAAAATTTTATATAAATATTACTTGAAGTTTGTTTAACGACCGTCCTTAATGCTGTCCCATCTAAAACTTTATTTAAGGTGCTTTCCGAAAGTTTCCGTCGCGAAGTTCTTCGCTCTCCTTCTTCGCCGTGAACGGATAGGGAAAGGAAGAATTAATGCTGGTTATATGCACGAATTGCGATAAAAGTTCCGCCGAGAGACCTAAAAGATAGTAGTAGTCGAATAATATGTAAATTACCAGCAGCCCAACAGATTTGTTTAGCGTTTGATGAAAAATGTAGTTAGCAACTCGGCTATTTCGTTGGAGTATGAACTAATTTTCTTGTAACACTAAGTAAATCGGTACGAGGGTAAATTATTTTTGAAAAATGTTAAGGTATTTCTTGTAGTAACTTTTGACAAGGAATTCAATGGTGACCTTGACGATGACCTTGAAGGTTATTTCAAGGTCACCCAATTTTTGTAAATGGAGGTTTTTCGACGTCGCGTCGGCAGTCGAAAGAGCGGGAAATTTTACGTCCAAAAACTGTCCAAGGTCATAAATCAGGGTTGACCTTGAAGGTCATTCAAAGGTTATTTAAATTTGAGGGCTGGATATCTCCGAAGGACGCAGTTGATGAAAATAGTACAAAGCTCACTTTAGTTATTTTGTTTAATTGTAGTTAGTGGTGACCTCAAGCTCCACCTTCTTGGTGTCCTTCAAGGTCATTTCAAGGTCAATTTTTTTTTACTGAAAATCTTATGTGACATCACAAATCAAAAGAGCGGAAGTTTTCATACTTTTACTCTTAGCGTTACCCAGGAGCAACGACGTGGACGTAGTAATTTCTGTTCCCTTTGGAGTGCTTTATTATCGTGAGTGCCCTTCCTCTCACGTAAAATTTCCCGCTCTTCCGATCGAAAAAGGTGGTCTCCATTTAAAAAAATGGAGGCGACCTTGAAATAACCTTCAAGATCATCGTCAAGGTCAAATCCAAGGTCACCATTAAATTCCTCGTCAAAAGTTACTACAAGAAAGACCTTAGCATTTTTCAAAAATAATTAAATATTTTTAATAGTTATACAAAACATTTTTTTACGTACTACTTTGTAGAAATCATTTTATTAAAGACCGCGGCATCCACCTGTTTGAATCATTGCCAGAATTTTATTTTTAAAGTGGCGTAGTGAATGGAAAGAATGAATTACTCGAAAATAGTGTGAAAGTCAAGGTGACTACGCGAAATCGATTTTGTAAAAATTGGGTTGAATTACGTTATTGGGTTTTAAACAAAAGTGCAACATGTTTTTGTATACCTACAGTCCGTAATTATTTACTTGTGGCATTTTTTATTTAATAATAACAATTAAATGAAATTAAAATATTTTCAAAAATCTCAAAAATACATTGATTGAACCGTAAAGTGGAGCTAGTTGTATAGGTTTATTTTTTTTGCAATTTTAGTTATATTTAATAGATATAGTTTTTTTCCGTTAGCATGTTATTAATGTCGCATGTTTTGGCCTGTTACTTCACATAACAGGTTCAAACATTGCAGATGACGAGATCAAGTTGGCCGAGGAAAAGTTCGCCGAATCCCTGCACCTTGCTCAAATGGGAATGTTTAATTTATTAGAAAACGACGTAAGTATATCCGTATCGACTTTTTTGAATCGAAACAGCGTTAAAAAAAAGAAGCATTTTTTCTAAAATTACAAAATATATCTATGCTAAACATATCTCACTTAATACTTTGGCGGTTTTGTGAATAACTCAAAATATATTTCAGGTAGAACAAATATCGCAATTAGCTACTTTTGCCGAAGGCCTTTTGGATTATCATAGTCAATGTACAGAAATTCTTAAACATCTGACTGAAGCTCTTTTGGAAAAGTAAGTTCTTTGGGGAATTTATTCTACAGTTTATAAAAAAATGTCAAGAAATCGAGTGTTTTTGAAAGATTCTTTTAGTAGCTTAAGACTGTTTGTGATTGAAGACTATCCGAATTTGACTGTACCCTTTAATGATTTTTTTAGGAAAGACGAAGCAGCAAATCGTCCAAAAGTCGAGTTTGTACCGAAATCTTTAGCTGATCTCAATATAGAAGGAGTAACGGATGGACTAAATGGTACACACAACCACAATAATTTCACAAACCACAGTAATCACAGTAGTAGTACAAACTTATCCGGCGGTTATCAGTTTAAGCGACCTGCACCTAAAACTGTTCCTATCAAACAGTCACAATCATATACCACACCCGATCCCTTTGATCCTTGGAGTTTCCCTCAAGGTATTTTATTTTTTATTTTATTTTTTAGTTGCACTAATCTTTAGTTTAAGATTATATTAACCCTTTTATCTAGTTTACTGTATGTATATTTCGCAGGTAAGTATTGTTTTTGTAACCTTCAGCTTTATTTTGTTTAGTTCTATTATCAGTTCAATACAATTTTTTTTAATGATATGGCAATGTTATCATATTTTATAATTCAATTGAAGTAGCATATCGTCATTGAACTCTACCGTAAAAAAAGATAGCAGTTTTATGTTTCAAGAATTTGTAACGTCATTCATTTGCTTTTTCTGTTTTGTTTTGTCCTTCTCCCATCTAGCCACTAACCAGTATAACCCGTTTCTTACAAATCCAACGCCAAAAAGATGCAAAATTTGAAAATTACCGCGATTTTCTCTATTTGTTTATACAGTTGAAAGTCGATAATCCGAATCCGATTATCAAATAAAGGTTTGACTGCGATTACAGTTTGATAATCTGAACTACCTTTGGTTCCCATTAGTTCGGATTATCGACGTTTTATTGAATATGTACTTAATTTCCATTCTATTCGGCATTAGTTTTGCATCTTGCTGAAGAGATTTATATGTTATGTGCTTCGCCGATATTTATATGTGTGACTGCACTTGCGAATATTTTCTAAAAATTTCATATCATTTGATAAAAACCGTACAGAGTGATCTATTATCCTTTTATTGGGATTTACTTATTAAAATATTTAATGAAAGTCATTCAGCGACATCTATTCTATTCTATTCTATTCTATTAATTGATATGTTAGTCTACTGGGAGTGTTACCGAAATGCTGCCATAGCATCGCAATTGCATGGCGAGCGTTTTCCTTTGCGATTACATCTCGCAGCAGATGTTGAAGAAGATTCAAATGCTAGACACAGCATAACAACAAATACATTTCTAAATAATTTTGTAAAGTAAATAAGGGAATTATGGATCGCGCTGTACTGTTTAAGTATGTTAAACTCACTATTATTTTTGCACCTTTAATAAAGAGGTTACAAATCCCTTTTACACCCGCCATGCATTTGGTTTAAATGGTGATTTTTTTATTTAAAATACATAGATCTAAATTTGGAACATGAAAGGGGGTAAAAGTGTGTTGCTGCATGACCAAATCAGTGTTAGGACAAAAGTCACTTATTTTTGAAGTCAGTACGCATGGAGGTGTGAGTAACATGTGATTTAACTTAATTTTGGCAATGATCCAGCCTTGTGTTGGCATGTGGGCGATGATGCGTGTAGTTATTCCAAACTAGACCGTGTTTATTTATTTGAGTGTGGTCGAGTTCCGTAGAAGCATCTGATTTTGGCCGTAAAATAAAGTGAAGACTGTTGAAATGTCTCTGATTGCTCGTCTACCAATATTTTTAAAATGCCTGATATGTTGTTCTGACAAAGATGTGTTGTTAGGCTCCTCACAAGCGTCTTCACCACAACATAAACCATACAACCTTGAGTTGCACCCAGGACAACAGTCTGCTAATGGTAACTCTCTATCTTCACTGCCTCATCTTTTGTTTTGTTGTTGCTTATACTTTTCGACACGATCATTGGCTATTCTTAGTAAAAATTATTTGAAAATCGCCGCTTTCTCAATAGGGCTAAGCGAAATCAACAGAAATAAACAAACCTTTGTTCTTATCCCTTAGCAGTACTAACCTAAGTATAGTTTTTTCTATTGCAGCGATGACCAAATATTTAAGTATTCACGACTATTTTAGGATTTTTGGATCAAAACTTGTTTTTGACAAATGTGGTGGGTGTCTCTGCATCACGATTTTTAAAAAATAGTACATTTTATTTTTGATAATAATGTTATTTCTGATGGTTTCCAATATTTTATATTTTAATAAAACCTACCAGGGTACTCTGAAATGTCTGTAAAATGTCTGCATAATGAGTAAAATTCACTGTTGCCACGATCAAAGAATTTCACTATTTCAAATATTTGAAAATTTATCAAAATCACCGAATTCAGCGCTAGTATGGGCTCATTTAGGATATTTTTTAAAATTTATATTCAAAAAGTATACATCATTTTAACCAGATTTTTTTTCAACAAGTTAATAAAAACGGAGCGCGCAAAATGTTTTGTTTTTCAACGTACCAGGAAGCGATCTTTTCTATGTAAAATTTTTTTTAAGTATCTAGATGCTTTATTTGAGGCTGTGCAACATTTTGAAAATTCGAAAATTTATTTTCAAAATTTTTTTCAAAAAACTATTTTGCGAAAACTGTCGAACCGATTTTATTGAAATTCGGTGTGTTGTTTTATTATACTCTAACGTTTTTTTTTTTACCAAAATTAGAATGCCCTCGGAGCAATTAAAATATTTTAAAAAAATTATCCAAAAAACTTGATTATTTAGCCTTTAGTAATAAATTTAAACATTTTTAACTTACAGTACTTACATTGTGCAAAGTTCAATTCTAAAACTTTTTTTCCTCTTCAATATTCTTCCAAAATGCATAGGTTCCAAGATATAAGTAAAAAACTCAGATAAAATGGGTATTTTTGAAAAATTTTTAAACAGTTGTAATTTTGAAAATGTTCCGGACCTCGCCCAGATCTAGGTATCTACACTTTTATTATGTGAGTTGTACTGAAGATATTCCAGCAAAAATTAGCTTGCCCCCTCTTGCATCCAAGAAGTGGGATATTTCGACAGATCCGCCCTGGAATATTATCACCTTTTTGTACCAGACTTCAATTGAAGTGCGTGATAAAGTGACGCGTATTTTTTACTTTCCGGTATTTTTAGTGTGCGATTTTTGATGGTTTAATAAAAATAAACTGATCCTTTTGGCACAAAGATTTTTTGAATCAATTTTTTATTTCGCAAGAAGATAAATACCAATAAACAGGGAACAAATTGAAACTATACCACAGTTAAGGGAAAAAAAATGTGTCACGTTGCAGATATTTAGGAATTAGAAGTTATTTATCACAGTTAATTAATTAATTAATTAATTAATTAATTAATTTAAGAATATTTATCTGATTTTTCACCACATATTTACGGGTTTGATTGCTTATGAATAATTTAAAAACAAGTTACAAATTAAATACTACTGAATGAGCCCATTACAGTAAACTGTGCCATTGAGAATTCGATTATTGTTAAGAGATACAAGATCGGTCAAAAGACGGTTTTTACAGACCTTCCCGCATACACTGCATATAACAGACCTGACTGTTGCAAAATGAGTTATATTTCAAATAATATTTTACAATTAGGCTGAAGGTTATGTTAGTCATGATTTATAAAGTGTAGTTATTGCCGGTTATTAAATGTTTGTATTGTAGCATCTCCATTGCCGTCCCCAATGAAATCTCCTGCCAGGACGCCAATGACCAGGCAACCATGTTGCACGGCATTATACGACTTTGACCCTGAGAATCCCGGCGAACTTGGATTTAAGGTAAAATATGATTTGTTTTTTCAAGCCGGAATTGAAATCAAATTTATGAATTTTTTTTAAATTAAAGCGCTGATTTGCAGTGATTTCATGAATAAACTTAATTTCAACGAAACATGTTTTGCACCTTTACGGGAAATATTTAAGAAAACTGACAAAATGATAATACTCGACAAATTTCTATATGGCAGCGGCAATTTTGAAACAAAATGCATGTGTTGCTATATGGAAGCAATTCCAATCTAAAGTCAGAATTCCTTGATTGGCTTGTTCGTTTTTTGTGGCCCTAATATCAAGAAACTCCTAAGAAACCAGTTTTTGGGATCTCAAACTGACTTCAGTACTTAGTGATTGGATAAAACATTGGAACTCGTGATCTCGTTCCACCAGAACTCTATAACCCCATAACGTGGAAAGTGTCAGGGTGTAGAACCTTCTGTCACCAATCATCTGGGGATTTTTTTTCGTTATGATTCAGTTTTTCAGAGGTTTGTGGTTGTACATCCGGGTTACGGGATTATGGATGGCTGTCATCTCACCATCATGTAGTACGGAGTAATGGGGTTGTGGTGCAATGAGATTATGAATTCCAATGTGTTTTCAATCACTTACTACTCAAGGAGATGCTCTATGGTAGAATACGATATTTTTTTATGGCGCTACACAGTTTGTTGTATTATAATTTATTTTGAATTGACTCGAGATGAAATATTTTTTCATTCATGAACTTTTCCCACTTGCCATTAAAGAAAAAACGACGCTTTCATCTCTTGTTGCGAAATATTGCTATATTAGACTGAAATGCGCCCAGTTTTGTTACTAATGGGCTGGTTTGTTTCTTTTTTTAAAGGAAAACGATGTGATAACTCTACTGAATAAAATCGATGAGAATTGGTTCGAGGGTAGTATAAATGGTCGTACGGGTTACTTCCCGGTGAACTACGTGAGGGTAGACGTGCCATTACCATGAATTACGGGTTAAGAATCAATTAAACGACAACCCCTTCTATTTATTTAGATATAATGTATATTATTTCTTTTTTTAACTTGCCTTTTTGTATAAATAATTTTTTTTAAAATCAACATTGTATTCAACTGCACTTTCTGAAGTGAGACAAAGCCATATACATTATAAGCTAGTGATTATTGCGCATTTACTTTAGTTAGTTAAGAAAAGGTACTGAATTTACAAGTTAAAATCTTCCCCGATCGAGATTTCGTTCCAATTTTGTATATAGGGTATGTATATTTGAACGTTTTGTTTATATGATTTTAATATCTCGACAGTGTGCGTGTATGGGTGTGTGCAGTTGAAAATTGCGTATTTAATTATCAGATTAATGATATTCAGTAAATAATTATGAGGATTATGTGGACAAGATTAAATTTAGTTGTACATATTTAGTATGTTTAGCTTAGTTACTTTAATATCGATAGATTAGTTTGAAATTGTTGTTTATATTGTGAATGCTTTATCGTTCAGTTTTGACAAACTGGATTTTATAACAGATATATTGTCAGAATAAAATGAATTATAATAAAAATGAATGTAATTATTGGCACTGGCAGCCGCGTACCTCCGTTGTGGATCAGGTTGATGACATCCCTATAAACTTATTGCAGATTCTTAAAAAATGACTTATTTTGTCCTCAACCTTTTACAACTTGCCAAAAGTGTTATTGCATGGAAAATCAATGTTAATAAAAAAAAACAAAATAAAAACTATGTTTTGTTGATGTTTTTGATGTAGTTGCTAGATTTCCGCTGAAACTTTATACATCTAGATAATGAAGAGTATATTATAAATACGATACCTTATTAATATTACCAAAAAGTTTGGGTGCTGCTTTTTATAAATAATATATATATATATATATATATATGCACAGAATTGTTATATTTTGCAAATCTCTTTGATAAAGTTTTAGCTGAAATATTACAAATTGTTTAATATTGTCATTCGACATGCTATAGATGTATTATATTTGTGTGAAAAATTAATACCAGATACCCCTGTTGGTTTCTGTTGTGTTTTATATTAATAGCTAAACACATCTAACGAGCAGCTCAGCTAATCCAAATTAGAAAATCAAGCAAGTATTTAACTCGAAACATGGTATACACAGCAACAGTTAAAGTGCAATATTTCTCACTGCCTCCGAATTTTACTTTCTAGCAATAACAAACTCCAAAATCCGGACAATTTTTTAGACTACGCTCAAATATGTATCTGTGGTTATTTGTTGTTAGCGAACATCTATCCGACTACCTTGCTTTGATATTAGATTTCCTTAGAAATGGATCTTGAGATCAGGTCGGCAGACGGAAAATATCGTGATATAATTTTTAAGAAATTTATGCTTAGGGTAAGTTTTATATGACAAGATATTCATCTTGGATGTGTTTAGGACTTGTGCTCTCAACCGTTTGTAAAAAAAAGGGACGTATAATACTCAGTAGTTAATTTGTCTAATATAAAACACATCAAGCCATTTAAAAATGTACTTATTTATATCTGGTTCATGACAATACATTAGATATAAAAAGATTTAAAATAAGTACCTAAACAGTTAAGAGTATTGTTATAAGGCGTATCTAATATACATATGTTTTTATCATATTTTAAACTTTCTTGTAACCGTACTAAACTATTGGAAATTTCTGTCTTCAAGGTCGTCACTTAGTGATCTCGGGCCCAGTTCGATTTTTATTTGCAGTTCCTTTACCACTTTCGCTTAGTACTACGATATATTTTTTTCTACACAATTAGAGCAATCGATTAAGTTCTGTCTACAGAACGAGCAAGACGAGAACATTGCGACTACAGAAATAAAAAATAACGGTCATTCCTATACAGATATATCGAGATATACATATTTTAACTATATTGAATAAAAAATCAAGTAGCTATGGAATACCCTACTTCAACCAATCCTTCGTAAGGCTCTGTCCTGCTGAAATTAGGACGGATTGACTGAAGCGTTGTAGCTATTTCAGCGACCTGATTTGAATCGTCTTGATTTTTGTGGTCACTGTGTTCTCCTCATGTTCTCTTAAAAAACCCCCAATCATTCTTAATCGATTTGCTTGAAATTAAAAACAGACTCTTCCCCGACTGGACGTCTGACATTACAACCATATGGGCCATATTTTTTTGTAGCAAGTTACCAAATAATTGAGATCTTGTTAATACACATGTATACAATTTAAATGTTACGTACCGTATTTGTGCATTAATAAAAAATGTGTCACAGTACGTAGTTTCATTTAAGGAATAACGCCCGAAAGCATTGTTCGCTGCCAGTTTTTCTCACTTGACCAATTTGATATCAGGGATAGGGTGTTAATTTGACTTGATCTTTGAAGGTAAGTTACAGTCCAATTTTAATATTCGGTGCACATTCCTGAAATAATTCGATACGTTTAACAATCTCGGATCGTAATTTATGAGTTTAGTTAACTGGATCCTTCTTTTCATGAATTAAATGATACTTGATAGTTATCCGACAACTTAAAAGCAAACAGATTGCAGTACCAGTATCCGTTAAATAGTTTGTAACCTAACCACACAAATATTCATACGATGGTCATTGGTCAATAGTAACATTGTTACCCCTGAATTTTATTACGTATTCTTCCCATATTACTGCGCCTACGTAATGTGGGTTGCCTAAACAATAGACAATATTTACACATTAAATGGAGAAGCAAGATTTAAATTATATAACATTTACAGTACGTATGTACAAATTGTGTAAAGAACAGATAAGTACGACCGTTTACAGACGGCCTTCATAAATCATTACAAGCCACATGACCAGTAATGCTGTTAGGAGCACGCTTCCTTTGCGTTGACAATTAGACTTTGGTAAAATTTAAAGTTATTAAAATAGGATCAAGATTACGTCAAAACGCAACATCTTGTATCTGAAGTTAAGATTTACGGATAATGTTTGTTGCCTAGATTTGGCAATCACGTCGCTTGTAAACATCTATGATGGCTCTGTACGGAAAACAAAACCACCCAACGTGTGTACAATCTGTAAAATTAAGAAATTTAACCACAATTTTTGCTTTAACGGATGTCTAAAGGATCCTAACTAAAATTATTATTAATTAATTCAAAAGGTGTTAGATAATACCAAATTGTTTACGAGATTAAATATTAATTATTATACTTTTTTGTTTCATACACGAATCTTACTTATAAAAGTAAATAATATGTACAATCTTTAAAATTATTCGATATGAATCGTAGCATAAAACTTATCTAAATTTAAATCCAACTTAACCTCTACTTCTTCTTCTTCTGTCGCCAGTTTATCACAGATATTGGGTACATTCAGACGGTCCGTCCCAGCGGCTGAGACTGCTTAGTAAGAACTACCTGAATGTGTAGCGCTGCTTAAAGGCTGTTCGACAGCGGCTGAGTATTTTGCCCAGCGTAGAAAGTTGTTGCTTTTAAAAAGGCGGATCGCGATTTTTGACTTGAATGTCATTTAAAAATTGGGTTATGTTTATTTGTTTGTTGTTTCGTTTGAGAAATAAACAAAATTTGAGAATTTATATTATATTATTACTTTTATCACACGATATAAATATTTTTTGATCACGAAAGTTATTCAGGAAATTCCACTTCAATCAACAAGCACAAAAGAACAACTAGGTTATGTTTTCAATTGTTTTGACTTGATCCGCTGTCAGTTAGCCACGCATTCAGCCGAAACGAAGGCGCTGATTAACAAGCCCACCACAGGTTGAGTGGCTGTACTTAGCAGCTGGGACGCCTGAATGTACCCATTCTTTAACATAAGCGGGAATATTATAAATTCAAACTTGAATCTAACTTAAATTTGAATAAAACGATTTAATATTAATATTAGAAGTTGGAAATACTATTTCTACTTGTTTTCTACTTCAGAATGATGAAATATGAAAATAAGTCTGTTTCCAAGGAATATTTAGAGAGATAATTAAAAAGAAGAATTAATAATAGTACAGTTGTAATTATTAATAATGAACAATTTTAAGAAATATTTCGAAAGATCGTTAAAAATAAGGATTTCATAATAATAGTACAGTTGAAAACAATTGAAGCTTCCTGCAACATGAGCCTTTTTAGTGTCCCTTCTTTCTTTCAATTCATATAGTTTCGCTGAATTAATTATGAAAGCGAGTATTTTAATACACATGCTTTGGCCAGCGGTTTCCCGCTCGTTGGAAATAATATTTCTATTTTTTTTAGAATGATGACAATTTTAAGAAATAAAATGAAAATAAGGTAATTGCTATCAATATTCGAAAGATAGTTAAAAAGAACGATTTTATAACAATAGTACGGTTGAGCGATTTTTTAATTTTTTAAATTCATACCGTTCTGCAGCTTAAAAAATCTACCGTTAGCGACAGTCTTTGCTTTTTTGCGTACGCTATGTACATCGCACACACAGATCTGTTCTCAGACCTCATTAATAAGCAGTAGAGGAAAACGTTAGTTGAGAATTCCGAAGAAAATCTGATTTTAAGTATTTACTAAAAGGCCGCGAAAGCAAAAAGTGCATGCGGAGTTGCGAAGTCGTTTTAAATAAAAATTAATGAGCGTTTTTCTCAGAAAAGCGCCATTCATTCAATAGAAATCTTTTAAAGGAGATTACTTATTAAAAGGTTCCCCGCGCAAAGACGCTGGGGCACCGTAAAAAAATAAATGAAAATCGAATGGGAATTTTAATTAGTTGTTCAAGTATTACTTATGCAATTAGTGTTAAATATAATACTGACATACACGGTGGTCAAGTGACCAGGAATTTTATTTCGTTGGCAATTAAATTTCTGTAAATTTAAAAATTATTAAAACAATAAGTTCAAGATTAGATTAAAACAACTTTCTGTCTCACCGACTGGTGATTGGTGTAATCAGAGATTATCTCGAGCGTAGACGTAATGGTTCGTCATTGTTCATTGTAAAGGAATCATTAATCCAGAGCCTTCATAAATGTTCACAAGCCACGTGACTGCCCAGCTTAGGCAAGCAACATTGCAAGGCTGGTACTGGTAACAAAAATTCCCTAAATCTTCGCGTCGCTACGACCGAAGTAAAAAATTTGGCGGCAGTAGCCAGACATTTTTTGGGGCGTAGTTGCAACATTGTAACAGGAAGGATACCTTATCCGTCTTTCATACAAATCACGTATTATATTATGTCAGTAATACATGTAATAATAATCAACATGTGAGGACTAAATATGTTATTTAAATGATCAGAAGGTGCATACGAACGTGTACTTATGTGTAGTGCCAGTCTACATCTTTCCGATCTCAATTGAAGACCAAAGATCTAGGCAGTATATACCAGGTTCGGTCGCTCCGCAACAACACAGCATTGAAATATTTGAAAAACTTGTTCCCATATTTATTTAGCCATACTCATATACAGGTCTGATCGTTCGCTTGAAGAATGCGCGCGTGGGTAAACGGCGCACACACAGCCGTACTGGGCGACCGGCCATAAATTTCAGTTGTTGACAAATTGCCTAGCAGTGCAGAACAGCAATGAGGAATTTGGTGATTCAGGTAATTTTAATTTATTTTTATAGGCACTTTCTATTAATCATTCATATTACAATTGAGAAAGGGAGAAATAAGAGGGATATTTTGTTTACTAATATTATTACAACATGGCATTTTGCAGACCTTTTGAAACGGAACAAAACGAAATACCGGCAGACAATATTGAATTAGTACAACCTTTTGTTGATGGAACAGATTTAGAATTTAAAAATAAAGATTTACATGTTAAAAATCTGATAATGAAATTATAAATAGAACTCACATACTAACAAAAGTTTCAGTGTCCACAATTTTTCGTCTTATTAAACAAGGTGTTATAGATCATTGCGTAAAGAGGAAGCGAAATCAAAAATATAAAAATATCGATGACATGACGAGAGATGTAATTCGGCGGACAATTTATAATTTATATAAAGAAAAATTAGAAATTTTCTACACATTATATACAAATTATGATTATTTTTTACCTTTAGCACAAAACTTTTTTAAGGACGCCTATAAAACTCATTAAATTTTATTGCTAGGCGTTTTTATACATCTTCAACTGACTTCGGAAAGACTACCTATACCTAGAGTGCTCATAAGTTATCAACATCTAAACGTGAAGGGAAAGTTAAAGACAATGTTAATACTTGAATAAGGGCACATAATTATAGCAAAAAAGTAACTTGTTAATGTCTAAAGAGTCATTTCAAAATGCACTATAAAAACATTTACTAAACTAAGAATTCTACTAAGAATATGGTATAGCAACAATAAATAAAAAGTTAAATGGTTAAAAACTTTTTAACCATTAACTTTTTTATTGATGAATAGAAATCAATACAACTTTAATAAACAATACTTTTAGGTATTTTTGTTTTAGATGGGAGCAATCGGCTGAAAATATAATTTTGCGAGGTTGTGACGGCAGGGGATTCGGAAGTGAGTTAAAAATAAAGGCCGTGGAAATTCCGCCCGTGTAGTGCTGAAACAATGTAAAATGCTAAACCGGAAAATAATAGTATAAAAATGTAATAGAATGAGAAACCAAACGAGAACAGAGGATGAGAGCCGAGTCGGGCGGGCGGTGAGCATCGGTCGTGCAATGCGGGCGGTTGCGGGTGGTTTTTTCAATTATAAACTCTATTTGGCTTAGCACAGATTGTTGTGTAATCAGTTTAGCTCGTTACGGGCCGCGAGCACTCGACAGTGAACTACATCGAGGAACAATCTAACTAAAGCAAACCTAAACCTTAACTGGAGTAGAATGATTGCATTTCTGAACCGCCAACCGCACCAAACTTATTGTTACATCGTTATTCACAAATATTATTCATCTTAAATTCCCCATTTCCCTTTTCGGGCCTGTTCCCTCTCACTTAAAATTCCGGCCTTATTTAAATTACTCCCTTACGCGCTCCAATTTTTTAATTATACCCGCCGTGGCGACGGTATTATTCATTTTATGTTCAAAATTACATTAATTTATACCTAACTCGGCAAATAAAATAACAGATAACAAACAGCACGTCTTATTTATCATGACGGAAACATCTTTTAGCCATATAATGTTTGCTCATCGTTATGATTGAACTTTTGCAATTTGGAAACATCCTTGGATTGGATGCCAATACAATGCACGCAAACTAAGAGCCGTTATGATTGGAAAGGAGAGCGAAAAGCTATTATATATTTATCGAAATATTAAGTACCTACTTGATGACTCCGGAGAAAAAAAAATTTGCTTGTCCCCTCTCACATCCACCTCAAAACAGATCCGCCCTGGTCTACAGGTTAATTATCTTGTAGTACCTCTAATTTTGAGGCCCTACAACTCGGATCATAATAAAATAAGTAATGACGAAGAATTTTATGAAATCAAAGCCATTCACAGGGAAATTAAAAATAAAAACCTTTCGATCTTCGACATATTAATTACAATAAAAAACGCGACGGGTTGCGGACAATAGGCCTTCATTAGTGCCTGACATATGTTCGTGAAAAATTGATTTAATATGGCAAACATTTCACAGTAATTATTTTGAAGTCATAACAATGATAATATAGTATGCGCAATATCAACAGGGGTGAGTCTAATCTTCCGTACGGTGCGGGTCCTGTTCGATTACATAAATTTCCTCCCCCTCAAATGTTATTGTGATTCTAAAACGCTTACCCCAACTAATCTTTAAAACTGTTGAAAATGATCCACCTCTTTTAACTACTCTATTCTTATCCCTCGTACGTTGCTACCTATATTTCCATAACCGCAGGTTAATTCTCGTTTTCAATTAAATTATTCCGGCTCATTTCATGTATTTACACAGCCATGGATTCTGGTCATTAATTAATAATAAATCTTTTATAATACCACTAAACGCATGTCCGTACAATTTTCACCGGTTTAAACATTAATTAGGTACACTCGACGAGAGAAGAGCACCCGGATAAAAATAAAAAAAAAACGTAAGCTACAACAGGAACGACGATGATGTGTCGTATAACTTACGGAGGAAATATGACAGAAATGAATCGATTTCCCATTTTTATGGTGATATTATTCCGCAAACCGTAAACGAGTATATAGATCATGTGTGTCGTTCGAGCAAAATTAACACGAAAAAGTGATTTTTGTAGCGGGCGTAACAAGTTGATTGGTGTAAGATAACAAACATATAACATTTAAAGGAAAATAAGGGCCTATCAAATAGGTAAGCAGCCGCTATAAATTGGGCGTAATGTTCGGCACGTGGTTGTTAAGACAAAGTGGATATTATCCCCCGCACGCCACGCGTCACCTTTTTTGTTATGGCATTCTATTATGCATTGTGGGATAGCCTATTGTGGCCATTCACCGAATACGGCCGTAATACAGATGTTGCGGCGGCGCGTCGCCTCGATCAGAAGCATTTTCTTCTCGGCACGACGTCTCTAAAAAAATTGTACTTTGACAAGCAACGCACTCGGTAGCCACATATTCCTTTTAACCGACGTTTTCGACTACAAATAAATAAAAACAAGAAAACTTCAATAAGGAATTTTAATAATCGATATACAGAGTGTTCCGCAATCAAATAAATAGTCATGCTATTCATTTCTGAACTGCCTACGCCGCATAGTGATGCAAATCGACATTTTTCGTCAAAATTCGTTTTTCAGAAACTGTACTTTTGCGGTAAAGGAGGAGGGTCCCTAAGGCCGGTTTTTTGGCTTAATTTATTTTTGGCTGAAAAAATCTGAAAAAAATTTTTTTAGTACCTACTAGCAATCGTTTCCGCCCTAAACGAACCAACCCCCTCACCCTCTTTCCCCCTCCACCCCCTTAAATGAGATGACACACATTTACATTGAATAAAACGAAAGAGAAAAATCAATACTAAATTATACATACATGTTTGTGCATATTTGATTAGCCACTTTGAATTTCGTGATTCTGAATTCATAATTGTAATCAGTGATCCTTGAAAGTTTCTATAAACAAATATTTGAGGATTATGAAGATCTTTTTAATTTTTTCGTCCGCCATATGGAATACGTCATTTTGAATTTCGTAATTCTGCCTTCAGATTCGTAGAGACCCAAAAAACCCCACTTCACAAAAATTCATGCATTTTAAAGACATTTAAAATTTTTTGTCCGCCATATTGAATCCGCCATTTTGAATTTCGTGATTTAGAGTCCAGATTCGTAATCATAGACCCAAAAAACCTAATTACAAAAAAATTCATGCATTTTGGAAACATTTCAATTTTCTTGTCTGCCATATTGGATCCACCATTTTGAATGTCGTGATTCTGAGACCAGATTCGCGATCAGCGACCCAAAAAACTCTTCACATGTAAGATTCGTAGAAATTGAATGTCTTTCGCATCTCTAAGCTCTTTAAAGATTCCTCTAATAAGCGATGGTTTTTCTTTGTGCTGTGCTGTGTCAGCGTATTTATCGAGTGTTTTTTTCTTTAAGTGGTTTATTATAGACGTACTCTTAACCATAACTAAACTTTTCTTGAATGATATCCTGTTGCGAGGCTACTTCGCTTACATGAAATTATCTTTAATGCGCATGCTCAGTAAAACATGGATATAATTTTAATTTATCAATTCCTATAAAAGTCAATATTGTTCTATAAATTTAAATACATGAATTCCATAATTATTTTAGTTTGTCACTTGGGGTTTGAAACTTCTTAAATATTTCTAATATTGCCAATATATCGCGATATTTAAGGTCACGACAAAGAAGACATTTTTTTGGCACTTATGTCCAAAGTACATAATGTCGAAAATCGATCTAGTAAAATTATTTTTCATGACAATGTGCATTATGGAGTTGCCTATTATTTGGCGTATGTGACGTCACTACTAAAAAGATCTATTCCAGAACCTCTTAAGTCGAATGTCACGTACCCTCCACTAATCCGAGCTACCTTAACCCTGAATCTGGCTGCATACTATTAAAATTTGAGAAAAATTACGTTGCGCATGTACCGGCAAACAAAGTAGTACAATCTCGTGCGAGTTTGTTGTGTGGTCATGTCAGAAATGTTCGATAATCCGAAATACCTTCGCCCCAATTAGTTCGGATTATCGAGGTCCTGCTGAATTGTATAAAATTAGTAATTGAATATGGAGCCAATTCCAAACATTAGAGAAAAAGGACATGCATTTAACTTCATATGTAATGAAAATAATGAAGGAAAGAAGGGCAAAAATAATTGACATCTATAACTGATTTTTAAGTCTTATACACCTCAATAGCTTTTATGAAGTCGCTGTTATTGTTTAATAAATCGATATATTTTAAACATTACATGGTTAAATAACGAGCGAAGCTAATTTGTATGAATCCGGGACATCCGGAGCTGGCAATAATGGGGGTTAAATTAAATTTCCTTGGTTAAAAATCATTATCTGGTGGTAATTGAAAATAAAGCACAGTGACGTGTCGGTGTTCATTTAACAAACACGCTCAGCTAGGCGTGTAGAGTTTGACGGTCTATTCCGGTCTATGGTCAATTCCGGAGTCGTCCGGGCACAGTTAAGGGTAGCAGGGAATACACTAACTCCGTCCCAGGAGGCCACCTCTGCGGTTACGGTGATGCGAGGACGTATGCATTATTCATCCAACATTCAATTATATCTAAAATCTGCACCGCATTCTTACTGCAATACGTACTAACGCGCCAGTCGACCATCGGTACGGTTTTTATTATCACGGGGGTGCCGAACGCCGAAATGCTAATAACAATTTCGAATTAAGAAACAGCTCTGAACCGTATTTGAGGGACAAGTGAGGAAATTTATCTACCTTAACGCGTTGAACCGAGAAAACTTTGTTTCGTTTAATAAATGCCATTTTTTTAAATATGATTGATATTGACATTGATTTTTTCAGCACCTACAACGTTTTGTGTACCTTCATCGTAGATCAATGACAGATCCACCAATGGAGAACCTCGATAATCCGAACTAATCGAGGCCGAAGGTAGTTCGGATAACCAAACATTGTTCACACAAACACGCAGCAATCGGCCGTAGAATTAAAAAATGCATAAATATACATAGTTCCATTTGAAATAACAGAGCTGATGACGAAGGTGTTTTTTGTTTGTTTTCTCATGATTGTCGTATAATTCTCTCATTGTTCCCCCGTTCCCTCAACAGAGCATATCATTTATACGAACCAGGGTAGTTATTTTGGTTGTAAAACACCGCCATTCTGTTTTATGACGGATATATTAATTTAATTCCTGCGCTAGACTGAATACAACTTGTGCTGAAATGTCGGTTATATCATATCCAACATTTATACCAAAGCAAAACTCGTACGCTTAATAAAATAACAATTTTACTTGTAGCGATTTGCTTATGGAATTTGATAATTTTTACAATTGGGATATAAACAGAAGGGCGGTGAACTAAATGGCATGTGAACGTAACAATGACAGATGCCCTACCGAAATCGTCGTTCCAAAACTAACTAAAACACCTAACAAGAACACAAGACAGATTCTTTCAGTAATCACAGGGGTTGTGGGTTTTCTAAAAGGGAGCAGATCCTCAATCCGTTGCTCATTCTATACGACGTAAAACATAACAAGAAATATCCTGTTTGAAAAGATTAATTTGCTGGTTTTTACCCGAGGGGAATTTGCTATTACAACGCTCAGAGGCGCTGATAGCGACCGAAAACGCTAATCTTCCATTATTATTTAATATCGATTGCCGATTTCAGATTGATTCAAAAAATTATAATTTATTGCTACATTAAATCGTCTATATTAATTGGGTCACACTTAAAGCTAAAATTTCTATTAATTGAACAATAAGTATTGTAATTTTTCACTAACGTTTTGTAAATAACTTTTTGGGATAGAGGATGCAGCAAATTATCAGATCAATGCCTTTTTTATTTTTAACTGGTGGACTGAGGAAAATCTCCCATCCATAAAGTTAACACTAAAATACCCCCGAGTTTGTTGAACGTGTTTTATTATATGAGATCCCCAGAGTGCCATTTCGGTATTTGGCGATTCTCGCAACATACTGCTTAGGATCAGATGAAATATCGCGCCTCGCAGATAAAATTTCTGTGCGGGGTAACACGTTTTAGTTAGTAGTGTGATGTTTAAGATGGAGCTTGATATAAATCTAGCTGTAATTGTACTGGGTTTTGATAAATTCGCAAGTAATTATGAAAAATGCTTCTTTCTCTCTCAACAGAGCAGGGAAAAGTAGGCGGTAACTCTACAAAACGGTTTTTGTTTTTTAAAATATAAATTAATAAAAACCGCATATATTTTTTAGAACGAAAAACAATTATAATCTATCCAGTCATGTTCCATTTTTTAACATTGTCGTTATAAAATGTCATTGTAACTAAACGTTTAAGAAAAAAACAGTAGGATTTAAAAAAAACAATTTAACGGTGACCTTATCCTTGACCTTGACTCAAATTTTTAAGGTCAAGGTCAACCTAAAAATTTCAAACAGAAACCCCTATTTTTTGTTTTATAAATCGATTGAGCTCGATTCTCCACTCTACGGCCGAATATGGAATCAAAATTTTTTCTTGGTTATCCTTGAAGGTCATTTCAAGGTCGAATTTGTTTTTTCTTAATAACTCGACGGGACTTTAACTGTAGAGGAAAATGTTGCAAGTAGTACTTTTAATGACAAATTTATTGGTGACCTTTTATTTAGAAATATTAAAAAATTAAAAAATAAGATAAAAATAATAAACAATAAAAAGTTGAAATAATAAGAAAAAAAAGGTTAAGCATAAGGGCATAAAGACATTGCGTGCAACATTGTTCTCTACAGTTCAATCCTATCGAGTTATTGAGAAAAAATAAAATTGACCTTGAAATGACCTTTCAGGATATCCAAGAAAAAAATTTGATTCCATATTTATAAAATACAAAATAGGGGCTTCTATTTGAAATTTTGAAGTTGATTTTGGCTTGACCTTAAAAATTGGAGTCAAGGTCAAAGACAAGATCACCGCTAAATTGGTGTTTTGAAATCCTACAACTTTTTTCTTAAACTTTTTTGATAGGATTTCAGCCTGAAGAGTTATCCCCGGATTCAGGTCTTTTTAGGACACCGTGTATATATTTTGCATACATAGATACTGAAGAACATTAAATTCATTTGATTTCTTTAAAAATAATTTTTACTGTGAACAAGATTTTGTAGAATTTCTTTTGCCTTGACTGAACATGACAGTATAGATCGGAAGTAGATTAGAAACTTGGGCAAATTTACAAGCAACTACTCGAAAAGTTGTAATTTTATTGTAAAATGAAAATGGCTCTATTTTGAAGGTAAATAAGTACAAAATTATAAATAACAATAAATTCATTTTGCGATCATAGTAAATGTCAACGTACAATACAACAGAATTACATTAAACTTATAGAAAAACATATACCTATCGACTGACAAAATCACAATTATATCTGTAGTTTTTCTGCACTTTTCCCAAAAATATTCTTATTCACAGAATTAATTTAACAAAAATCCGCAATATTTGCATTAATATTATGAAAACTCATTTTTTTTCTAATAAATACTTATTCGACAAATCGCTTGTAATAACCTTTGATTATTTAATCATATTTAATGGACAGCTTCAACAGTCTTTAATTAATGAATATCTACCTGCGCTTAAAAGAAATTAATTAATAAAAATTATTTTTAATGAAGGAATAACGATTGGTAATTAACGGTATTGCCAAACATTTTTTGAATTTCGATTTAATACGTTTTATGATGCTTTCTATTTTAAAAACATACGTTAAACTCTCGCATTTTTTACTCGATTCTAAAGGAAGGAAACAAATTAAAAAATCTTTGGCCATGAATGATATTTGTCGAGACAATCATTTAAATATCTTTGGTACAGGTTCAAATAAACAAAAAAACCGTTGTTAAATATTTCAATGCCTAAAATTGTTATATCAATAACATACTGTTCATTTAGGTATCATTTTTTGAGGTAGGTATGTTTAATAAACTTATTTATGTACTGTTCTAATGAACAGTTTTTGTTTTAATCCTCCATTTGTTAATCCATTTGTTATTATACATTAATTAATATTATTCTGACGTAATTATTTACGTCTGTATTATGTCGCTGGATAAATAAATAAACTTCTGGTAGGTATCGAAGATTGACTTCATTTGCTAAGATTAAAAATTAAAAAAAAAATGAATTTGTTTGAACTAGCTTAATATCTTTAAAATAGAGTACTTATTATACATCAGTTGTACAAAACAGAATGGGGACCAGCAGAGTAATACGTTTTTTAATTTCGGAAATTTAAGCCGGTCATTCCCATCCCAAATAACGAATAGCCAATATTATTGGGTAGTATTCCGGATCCTAACACGGTCGATGGGCATGTTTTCAATCACTGTAAATACCATTACGTAAGCCAGTGTGTACTCATGTGGGATAATACCCCCGGCGCTTCAATTATTGCTATTATTGTGGTACCCAGAAACGCGAAGAAGATTATCCCGGATTTTAACATGTAACAGAAGGAACTTACAAATGTATGTAACGTCTATACTCGTTTAAGGGCTCAACTCTTTCCTCGAGAAAAATTTGGAGGGGAACGCCCATTACGCGCCTAATCCAGGATTATCTTGCAGAAACAATTTCGCGCGGAACTAAAAACTCAATTATCCGTATTGTAATTTGAAGCTTGAAGAAAACGAATATTCCTAAGCCAATAAAATTATTTAATAACACGAAACACTGATTTAATAAGACCCTGTAACATTAAAATTAAATTTAATAACACCCTGTATATGAAAGAAATAGTACAAAACTCACCCATACAGCCAGACCTCGATAATCCGAAATAAGGTAGTACGGATTACCAAAGGTCGAATTATTATACAACAAACTCAGGCTTCAGTATACATTTTCGAACTCGCTGAAAACGCTGGTTTTGTCAGATTTACTCTAACTAATAAAAAATTGTCCTAATTTCCTTGAGCTATATTATAGTTTATGTATAATTCCGTAGGAAACATGACCAAAATATGAGTGCCCAAAACCTTTATAAAAATGACCAAATAATCGTTTTCGGACACTATGAAAACGCTGGTTTTATCAGATTAACTCGTAACTAAAAAAAATTTTGTCGTAATTTTCTTGGGCATATTATATTATAGTTTATATATATTCCCTAGGAAAAAGGCCAATATATGAAAGTGGCCAAACCCTTTATAAAAACGAACAAATATACGTCTTCGGACTAGCTGAAAAAGCTGGTTTTATCAGATTTACTCTAACTAAAAAAAAATTTTGTCCTAATTTTCTTAAGCTATATTATAGTTTATGTATATCCCTAGGAAAAATTACCAAAATATGAAAGTGCCCAAAACCTTTATAAAAACGATCAAACATACGTTTTCAGACTCGCTGAAAACGCTGGTATTATTATCAAATTTGCTCTAACTAAAAAAAAATTTTGTCCTAATTTTCTTGAGCTATATTATAGTTTATGTTTATCCCTAGGAAAAATTACCAAAATATGAAAGTGCCCAAACCCTTTATAAAATCGCTCAAACATACGTTTTCAGACTCGCTGAAAACGCTGGTATTATCAGATTTACTCTAACTAAAAAAAAATTTTGTCCTAATTTTCTTCAGCTATATTATAGTTTATGTATACTGCCTAGGAAAAATTACCTAAATATGAAAGTGGCCAAACCCTTTATAAAATCGCCCAAAAATACGTATTGAGACTCGCCGAAAACGCTGGTAGTATCAGATTTACTCTAACTAATAAAAAATTGTCCTAATTTCCTTGAGCTATATTATAGTTTATGTATAATTCCGTAGGAAACATGACCAAAATATGAAAGTGCCCAAAACCTTTATAAAAATGACCAAATAATCGTTTTCGGACACTATGAAAACGCTGGTTTTATCAGATTAACTCGTAACTAAAAAAAATTTTGTCCTAATTTTCTTGGGCTATATTATAGTTTATATATATTCCCTAGGAAAAAGGCCAATATATGAAAGTGGCCAAACCCTTTATAAAAACGCCCAAATATACGTCTTCGGACTCGCTGAAAAAGCTGGTTTTATCAGATTTACTCTAACTAAAAAAAAATTTTGTCCTAATTTTCTTGAGCTATATTATAGTTTATGTATATCCCTAGGAAAAATTACCAAAATATGAAAGTGCCCAAAACCTTTATAAAAACGCCCAAACATACGTCTACAGACTCGCTGAAAACGCTGGTATTATCAGATTTACTTTAACTAAAAAAAAATTTTGTCCTAATTTTCTTGAGCTATATTATAGTTTATGTATATTCTCTAGGAAAAATTACCAAAATATGAAAGCGCCCAAACCTTTTATAAAAACGCCCAAACATACGTTTTCAGACTCGCTGAAAACGCTGGTATTATCAGATTTTCTCTAACTAAACAAAAATTTTGTCCTAATTTTCTTGAGCTATGTTATAGTTTATGTATATCCCTAGGAACAATTACCAAAATATGAAAGTGCCCAAACCCTTTATAAAAACGATCAAACATACGTTTTCAGACTCGCTGAAAACGCTGGTATTATCAGATTTGCTCTAACTAAAAAAAAAAATTTGTCCTAATTTTCTTGAGCTATATTATAGTTTATGTATATCCCTAGGAAAAATTACCAAAATATGAAAGTGCCCAAAACCCTTTAAAAAATCGCCCAAACATACGTTTTCAGACTCGCTGAAAACGCTGGTATTATCAGATTTACTCTAACTAAAAAAAATTTTGTCCTAATTTTCTTGAGCTATATTATAGTTTATGTATATTCCCTAGGAAAAATTACCAAAATATGAAAGCGCCCAAACCTTTTATAAAAACGCCCAAACATACGTTTTCAGACTTGCTGAAAACGCTGGTATTATCAGATTTTCTCTAACTAAAAAAAAATTTTGTCCTAATTTTCTTAAGCTATATTATAGTTTATGTATATTCCTAGGAAATATTACCAAAATATGAAAGTGCCCAAACCCTTTATAAAATCGCCCAAACATACGTTTTCAGACTCGCTGAAGACGCTGGTATTATCAGATTTACTCTAACTAAAAAAAAATTTTGTCCTAATTTTCTTCTAGGAAAAATTACCAAAATATGAAAGTGCCCAAACCCTTTATAAAATCGCCCAAACATACGTTTTCAGACTCGCTGAAAACGCTGGTATTATCAGATTTACTGTAACTAAAAAAAAACTCTGTCCTAATTTTCTTGAGCTATATTATAGTTTATGTATATTACCTAGGAAAAATTACCTAAATATGAAAGTGGCCAAACCCATTATAAAAACGCCCAAAAATACGTTTTCAGACTCGCTGAAAACGTTGGTATTATCAGATTTACTCTAAAAAAAAATTTGTCCTAATTTTCTTGAGCTATATTATAGTTTATATACTTCTATCTATTCCCTAGGAAAAATGGCCAATCTATGAAAGTGGTCAAACCCTTTATAAAAACGCCCAAACATACGTTTTCAGACTCGTTGAAAACGCTTGTATTATCAGATTTACTCTAACTAAAAAAAAATTTTGTCCTAATTTTCTTGAGCTATATTATAGTTTATGTATATCCCTAGGAAAAATTACCAAAATATGAAAGTGGCCAAACCCTTTATAAAAACGCCCAAAAATACGTATTGAGACTCGCCGAAAACGCTGGTATTATCAGATTTACTCTAACTAAAAAAAAATTGTCCTAATTTTCTTGAGCTACATTGTAGTTTATATACATTCCCTAGGAAAAATGGCCAATATATGAAAGTGGCCAAACCCTTTATAAAAACGCCCAAATATACGTTTTCGGACTCGCTGAAAACGCTGGTTTTATCAGATTTACTCTAACAAAAAAAAATGTTGTCTTAATTTTTTAAGCTATATTATAGTTTATAAGTATATATTTCGTTGGAAAAATTACCAAAATATGAAACTGCCCAAAACTTATATAAAAGCAGCCAAATATACGTTTTCGAACTCGCTGAAAACGCTGGTTTTGTCAAAAATGACCAAAATAAGAAAGTGCCCAAAATCTTTATAAAAACGTCCAAATATTACGTGAAGAAAACAAAAAACTCCCTGTGCCAAGAAAATACCTAACACGAAACACTGATTTAGCAACACCCTGTATATGAATGAAACAACGTAACTTATTGAATTGTAATAACCAAAACTGAATGTAATAATATTTAAAGAAACAAAATTTTAAATCAATACGTAATAAATTTGTGGTAAGTATACATATATATTTTTTCAGTACCTCTAGATAATTTCTAGAAAATTAAAAAAATTGACAAAAATATTCTTAAAATGTTCAACAGTAATGTGGTAACAAAGGTTGCAATAAAAATTGAAAAAACTTATCCAGCCGTTTGTATTATACTGTAAAACCTCGATAATCCGAACTGATTAGGACCTGAGATAGTTCGGATTACCAGAAAGTTCGAAATATCAAATATTGCTCTGATTCTTTTATTTAAATATCCAAATCTAAATTTGATGCACGTTTTAGCTATCAGTGACTCATATTTATAAAAATGGGTTGGACGCATTTTCCGAGACACCATTTTTTTTCAGGATAACTATGATTTTTGTGAATCTGTATAAACGTGAGTCAGTCTGTAGAATTAAGGTAAAACCCTGTATAAAGTGTTGGTAAATGTATGGGCCAAAATTGTGGGAAATTTTCTTGTAATTTCAAAACTGTACCAAAAAAAAACTTGTATCTTTTGACTGCGTATTTTTATATAATTGTATAGATACCTACGTACATTTTAATAGTAACGGAGATATAACTGTATATCAGCAAAAATTATTTCTCTTATTGGCATAATGTCACCTAAAAGATGCCCTGTATGGAGCGTAATTTCGTTAACAATACTAATGTGATTTTATATACGAATTTTGAGTTTAGCATTGTCCACCCCCTAAGAAAGTATAGTTAAAGCACACCACCTTGCCGAAGCCGTTCACCTTCTTAAATTAAAATCATCAAGTTAATAGAGAAAAACGCCCTCATTCCGAGACGCTAGAATAAAACACAAAAAAAGATTTAAACAGCTAAAAACAGTATTTATGTTTCACATTTTCGAGAAAGGAACTCATATGTATCTAAAGTTCCATTGGTCAATTATCAAGGGTTGGTAGCAGTTCCCCGCTGTCAGTTCGAATGAGACTCCTCCATTGGACAGAACCGAGGACTGAAGTGTAAACACAACCCCTATTCGGTATTTAAGGCGGGGCCTCTAAAGGGTGATTTACCATGTAACAAATATTGTCATTTCTCCGCTAAGGACCCTAGCGGACACTGCTATTCGGTGCTCTTCTATTACATGTGTTGGTGATTGTTTAAAATATTGTGCATAATCCTGATATCGAGGTGAGTTTCTCGTTTTTTATATAAATTAAATTCTAGCCATATTGGACTTGATTGATATTCCCAAGGCAATATATTTTTAATAAATACACCTTTTTTTGTTTAGTCAATTTTTACGTGAAGTTTTGAAAATAAACTGTACTGCCTAGGCCTAGACAGTGTAATCACAGTTCATTTAAAAGTTAAATAAATAATTTTTTCTATTAATCAACTATTATTTTTAGAATGGACTCCTTAAAACCACGTATGGTGGAGTCTCCTTCACCAGGATTGCCAACAAAAAAAGAATTAAGTCCAAAGCCGAATCAGGTACGACATGTTCTGCGTAAAGTACACTCATAGATTTAAGAGAACTACTACCAGCGTCGAGTTTCCACCTCTATTTTTTCTATTTAGCTTTGTACTAAAACAACAACATAGAACCTCGTCTTATTATCCCATCAGAAACATTGGTCCGGCAGGCAGTCGCTGTCTCTTAAATATATGAATCTAGTTTACACACCTTTTATTAATTGCGGTTCAGGTCAGAAAAAAGTTTTATAGACCGATTAGAACCTCCCTTGAAAGAGTTTATCTACATGTTGGTTTCAGGTGTCTACTGTTGTACTATACGGGGTGCCCATAGTTTCCTTGGTAATAGAGAACCAGGAGAGGCTGTGCTTGGCTCAGATATCGAATACCCTGCTGAAACAGTACAGTTACAACGAAATTCATAACCGACGCGTTGCCTTAGGTAAGTGTAAATCCCTCAAATAGTGTATGTCAGTAACATAAATGCAAGCTGAAATATTAAAGTTAAATGATAAAATAACAAACGAACTGTATATTTGAAAATAATAATAATTTAAATCATTTTTCTACACCTCTAACTTTTACTTGATTTTTTTTATGTTTGGAATAATAATACAAATATCGTATTTTGCCACATTATGAACCACCCTGTATACGGATTTCCATGAGCTAATCTTTACATCTGATCTGGTTCTTAAAATAAGAAAAAAGTTTCCAACAAAGAAAATATCTAGTGTTTAAGTGTTTAAGACAATATGATTGCACAAAAATAATTGCTGCTTAATTAAAAATGTTGTTAACTTTTAATTCTCCAAATTATTGTTTAATCTTTTATGCTTGAAAATTGGTAGGTAATTCTAAATAAAAAAAATGTAATATCAAGATGAAGAAAAATTTTACGTAGGTCCTGTGGGTATGGCTAAAAAAATATTTGAGTCAAGAATATATTTATTTGCACTGTATTTTTGTTATAACATAACAGACATTTTTTATACTTACATATTTACATACATTTTTGTATGCATAAAAGATAGTTCCCTATGCCAAACTGTCTTTAAATTCATTACAAAAACCGAAAAATGCTAGTAATATTAAAATAATTTTAAAAACTAGCAGATCACTTCGTTTTTTTAACTTAAATTACTTTGTAAATATTTTTTCTGCATATAAAAATGTGAATATTTTTTTATGTCTGTTTAAAAATTGTGAATATGATTTTTATTTAAAAAGTATGGTAATATTTTTTCTTGTTTTTAATGTATAGAATGGCTCCCCTAAATAAAGAAACAAATTTCTCCAAGACCCTATATTTCAGTCTAATCAACGATAAAATGTATCTGTTTTAAAAAATCATCAAGAGATATACAGTGTGTTTGTAAATAATTGCGAAATATTGTAGGGGGTGGTTGCCGAAGTTATTTTGTGAAACAAAGTTCATATGGTCGAAATATGCTTCGTTTTCGAGATACAAAGTGTTTAAATTTTAATTTTTTATCTAAGTATTTTTATTAATTATTTCAGAGTTTTAAAGATATTGACTCGAATTTTGATGGTTGTATTTGATTTAGAAATATTCACAGCAACCTACTAGATAATGTATCAATAGAAATTAAAAATACACTACTTGCAATAAAATATGTTTTATTTTTTTCCTACGAAAAAAATCGAAGAGACCAATTTCATAATTTCATTCAGAATCTAAAATAATATCAAAACGGGAAAAAGTCAGTGGCGTACCATTTTTTTTATTAAAAAAAGGTTGTGGCATTCTCGCACGAACGCCACTGATGCAAGCAGAAATATTCGGATCACGCCACATGCACATTTATTCCTCCAGAGTTTTTCAAATTTCGAGTCAATATCTTTAAAACTGAAAAATTAATAAAAAATAAATAAAAAATTAAAATTTAAACACTCTGTATCTCGGAAACGAAGCATGTTTCGACCTACGTTTGTATGAACTTTTTGTCAGAAAATAACTTCAGCAACCACTACCTAAAATATTTCGCACTTATTTGCACACACCCTGCATAAAAAAACTACAGGCGTACGCATAAAAATGTTACAGAGTGGTTCCTAAAAGCTCTTGTGTGATTTTCTTGCATATTCTAGTAATAATAGGTATTATACTTTCAAATAAATAAGAAATATCTAGCTTAAACTACTTTAAAGTTTGAGCTAGCTTTAATTTTGAGTTTTCGACATACATTTACTTACAAGTCAATTTATTTTCACTTTTTTACCTACTCTTGAAGTTATTAAAATAACTGTAGGTATATGTAAAATAATATTTTTCATAATAAAGGATGGATACAACCAGGTTTTTTTTATCTTTTACAAAACTATTTTATTTTCACAGTGATATCTAAATTTTAATTTGATATTAGTATTCGAATTTTCAAATTTCATAATGTTCTAACTTTAAGTAAAATTGAAATTGAAAAATAAGAAAACAGGTGTTAGTGCCTATCCGCTGATTAAGGAAAAAAAATAATTAAGTAGCTCGACAAATTGTATATAAACATGGCTCCGCAAATCGATAGTTTTCGAGATACAGGGTGTTGAAATTATAAAAAAATTTCACTTTTTCTGAAATATCTCTGAAGGCGTTTCATATACTTAAAATGACGAAACTTAGGCTGAAGATTTATCTAATTAAAGTTAAAAATCCACCGAATTTTTCTATAAATACCCGGGCCAGTGGCGTAGATACAGGGAGTTACTTTCACTAAAAACCCCAGAAATTCGACATCATTAAATATTTTGAAAATTTTGTTCCAACTTATGTTTTTTTGTGTTTTCAAGAAATAAAGTCTCTTTTATTTTATTAACATAATTTTGGAACCACATACTTGATTTGCAAACTTCTAAATATTACGATTTTCCGAGTAATTTTTCTCTAACAAAAATGTAAAATTTCACGCCATTGATTTTTTTTGGATCTGTCAAGATTAGTTTGTATTTACAACTGTGCTTCTAGCAAAAAAAATACTTTAATTTTTTTTGAATAAATTTAATTAAAATTAAAAAAGTAATAAATCGAAAATGGTTCGTAGAATAAAATAAAATGAAGGATACCTTTTTTCTAGGAAATATTTTATAAATATAATCAGTTCCTGTTCTACTGTTAATTACTTACAGTCATTTTTAAGATTAAATTATTAAAATGTTTAGAAGTGTTTTATGTTTTATGCAGAATGTAAAAATCGAATTTTTAAAATCAAGTAGCCATGCTTTGATAACCAAACAAATGCACTTGCTGTCATTTACAATCATTTCATTTTTAAACGTAGTAAATAATTGTTTGAAAAATTCATAAAATTCTTTTACGTGCATGCATTTTTTTCGAAATGGGTAATTTTACCACAAGAGAAGCAGCTGACATCGTTTACGCTTACGGCTTTTGTGACGGTATTTTCCAATAACTTAATATAAATAATTTTATCAGCCTGTATTATGTTAGGAGTCATTTTAGTAGAGAGATATTATTAGGGCTGTCAGAACTAAGCCGCGGGACATAGGCGTACGCATTATTTATTACAAAGCAACAAATTAAATTGTCTATAATACACCAACAAATAGGAATTAATTACGCAACACCCGTACGACAACAAAGCAACAGTATACTAACGCGACATGAACATGAAAAGCATTGTGAGGCAGCGGCACACGCATGTCTCGGTTGACCCCCTCGGCACGCCACTAAATTACGGCTCTCTGTGACAGCCTTTGATATTATTAGACAATTTTTTTTTTGTAAATCCATATAATTTTTTACTGGAGCATTTTACTGAAAATATTTAAAGATAAAGTAACATCTACAAAGTTCTTCTGGAAACACTTAAAAAAATACTATTTTTTTTTATTAACTTCAACGCCCTGTACCATTGTAAGGCATTTTGCAACAAACGTTTATTTGACCAATTAATTTTCATTGGGGATGAGTTAAATTTTTGACACCTGACGACTCACCCTTAACAGAACCTATAAATCACCCCCTAAAATCATCCCCCGTCGAATTTCCAGGTATAACCTGCGTGCAGTGCACCCCTGTCCAGTTGGAGATCCTCCGACGAGCCGGAGCCATGCCGGTCTCCTCGAGGAGGTGCGGCATGATCACCAGACGGGAAGCGGAGCGGCTCTGCAAGAGCTTTCTCGGAGACAACGCCCCTCCACGTTTGCCGGAAGACTTCGCCTTCGCCGTACACCACGAATGCGCCTGGGGGTGCCGCGGCTCGTTCCTACCGTCGCGGTACAACTCCTCCCGCGCCAAATGCATCAAGTGCACCGTGTGCGGTCTGTTCTTCTCGCCCAACAAGTTCATCTTCCACTCGCACCGCCTCAGCCCGAACGACAAGTACGTGCAGCCCGACGCGGCCAACTTCAACTCGTGGCGTCGCCACATGAAACTGAGCGGGTCGCCTCCCGAGGAGATCATACACGCCTGGGAGGACGTCAAGGCCATGTTCAACGGGGGCACGAGGAAGCGGCTGCTGGCCAGTTCTATAGTGTCGCGAGCTCCCAAGCAGAACAAGATAGAGCCCCAGCCGCAGCCGATCGTACCCTCACCGAGGATCCCGAACTGCCAAGACATCTCGCTGCCGATTTCAAGGGTGGCCATGGATTTCATCTACCACAAGCCCTTAGCTTTCTCCTCTTATTCCTCCTTTCCCTGGCTGAAGCGGAACCCCATTCTGTTCCCGCAGGATAACCCGTTCTTTCCCATCGACAAGACTTATCAGTCGGCTTTTAAACCTGTGCAACCGGTGGTGGAAAGGACTGTCTCCCAAAAGGACGAGGAAAGTGACGACGAAGTCGATATTGAGACTACTGACGAGAAAACCGACTCGACGACCAACTGGGACCTTAAGGAGGAAAAGGCAAGTGACTGTCTAAATATTTTGTGTTTAATTTCAGAAATATCACAAGTCTAATGAAATTTTACATTTCGAGCCTTAGGTTGCCCCAAACAATACCCATTTTATATGATGACTAAAATTATGTATTTTTTATGAACATTTTTTGTTCAGAAATTATCCCTCTATCTCTTCTCCTAAAAAAGTTACAATAACAAACACTATACAAAAATGTATCCTATTGTATTGGAATTAGTCACGATTTAATCATAATTTAATAGAAATTCTATACGACAGCCCACTTTTGCATTAAATTTAAAAAGAAGCTCTATGCAAAGAATTTTGAGCTCCAATGGTTACCATGACTATAGGCTAAATAATTGTTAATTTGGAAATAGATAATAGACTCTTACAACGCATTCTTTGGACCGATGAGAGTCGTTTTAGAAGTAATGGCAAGCCAAGTAATAGAAATGAACATTACTGGGCCACTGAAAATTCACACTATGTTAATCCCATTCAAAATCAGGGCCGTCATGGAATAAATGTTTGGTGTGTCATTATTGAAATGCATATAATTGGCCCATACTTTTATGAAAATGTATTGAACCTTAAAATTCTTTCGGAACTAAGTGGATTGGAATTAATGGGTCTGTAGAATGGGCTTCAAACTCTCCATACTTAACGCCTCTAGACTATTTTTATGGGGAACATTAAAAAATCGAATATATATATCGGAGACACCCACGAGAAGTTTGGAGCATTTAAAGCAAAAAAAAAACAAGTTCGTGAGAATCTTTCAAGAGAAATGTTGTTTAAAGCTTCAAGAGTTATTAGTTACAATTAAAATTGTTTAATATTTTCTATATTTAGTTCTCCTATTTAACCGTCATTATATGTATTTTATATTTTTATATAAAATACATATAATATATTTTTTATTTTATATTTTTCTTCGTTTCTTTTTTAACAAGAACATAGCAACCAATATGTAAACAAATTTGTGACAGGAGTTACAGCGATTGTTTTTCACAGTAATGTTGATTAAGTCATAACTAGTTCCAATACAATAGAATACATTTTTGTATAATGTTTGTTATTGTAACTTAAAAATTTCTACACAAAAAATGTTCATAAAAAATAGATAATTTTAGTTATCATAAAAAATGGGTATGTTCGTGGAAAAAAAAAGTTGTTTTTTTTATTTTCCAAATTTTGAAAAAAAATGTTTTTCAAGTGCAATACGGACCCTAACGAGTCCACGCCATCTAAACAGATTTTGACAGTCGTTTTTCGTTTGTCTGTTATGGGCCCGAGATGTGAACTTTGGGACACCCTGTACATATTTGTTGATGTTTACGCACTGAAAAAACAGCATCCACCAAAAAACAGTTGATTTGACATTGACTTTAAGCTTCAAGGTCAAGCCAAGGCCAACTTGAAAATATTAAAGGAAACACCCTTTTTACTCCAGAAATTGATATAGCGACAAATTTTACGTCCGATAAGGTGTCAGAAAATATCTCTTCTATGTCCTTGCAGGTCATTTGGAGGTCAATATCATTTTTCGAATGACTCGACAAAATGTTTTAAGCAGAATTTGTAGAATTTTGAACGACATATTGGATGGATGACCTTTGATTTGGTCTAACAGCTGTAGACTTCCAGAATGACCTTTTAATTATTAATAATCTAACAATGTGTTAAATTAAAAGATTATATTGATAGTTTCAGTCGAGTACATCTATTAAATTCTACTACTTTTATATCCATTATTTTTTGTGAAAAAACTTAGTTTGACCTTGAAATGACTTCCAAGGTCATTCTGGAAAATTTCTGTGATCCCAGATTCCTACATAAACTTTGACGGTGTATGGGTTGCTGGCATATAAAATTGCTTATTCCATTTGATATCAAGGTAACCACAGTTTGACCTTGAAATTTGTGATGAAGGTCAGTCAAATCCAAGATTATCCCCAAATTTGTCAATGAAAATCCTATGAAGTTTGTCGGAATCATTTTCATCCACAATTCGACCTTTTCGAGTTACTCAAGAGATAATATCCTGGACATTCTGGAAAAATTTCTTTGATTACAAATTCTGACATAAAATTTGGCATTGTATTGGCTGTTGTAATAAAAAATACCCCATTTGATATTAATTTGACCTTGAAACTTGTGATAAAGGTCAAGTTTTGCTGGGATTAAAGAAAAATAAGTTTGCCCTCTAAGTGACCTTGAAGGGAAAATTTTTCTGACCCCTTATTCGGATGTAAAGTTTTGTGCTCGATTGCTGGTATCAAAAATAGATTGTTGGGTATAATATTTTCAAGCTGACCTTGGTTTGACCTTGAGGCGTAAGGTCAAGGACATATACAAGATCACCGGAATATTAGTTTCTTAATGTCCTACAAAGTTGTTTGATAGGACTAATGTATACTTTTTAAAATAAAAATATAAATTTGACAGTTTTTAGTTATACATTGAATTTTTCTTTATTATCGTATACTTATGTGGTTTGGCCATTTTTTTATAAGAAAGACATTATAGGATGTGATTGGCAAAAAATAATTATTAGATTTTATTCAAATCAAGTGTTCTGATCATTACTAGGGAGGGAGAGAGATAGAGAATCGAATTGAATGGGCTCCTACTAAACCTTCTTTTGTATTTTCTACGTAGGTATAAAGGACGAAGTTAACAAGTGATGAAGGTTTTATTCCCCGAGGAGGGGTAGAAATTGACGCAATTATAACTAGTCCCCCTCATGCAACGAAAATAACAGCCTAAAGATGAGTGAATTTTATTACCACCAACCCTCCCTAATAGATAATGCGAAATGATTTGTTGTGATTTTATTTTCAATCATTGGAAAATTACTCGATCAAAACCGTCCTCAACTGTATACAATATCTATTCGTTATGTTTCACTTCGTTATTTCATTTGTTTGTATTTTTTTTGTTATGTTTTATTGTTATCATATTTTTACAAGACTACGCAGCAAAATAGAATGTTGTGAAGGGTGTTTACCAATCATTTAAAAATCCAAGGAAAATGTGACATGTAACACCTCTGCATTGCGATGCTCAAAAAATCAAAATAAAATTACCAATATTTCATGTGAAAAGTGGACATTAATCTATATCTGATCACTAAAATGGGATCCGTAGTGATATCTTTCAAATGTGTAAGTTCACAGTGAAAAATGCGACATATTTTGCCTTTTCAAGCATTAGAAAGTGTGCTAAAAGATCGAAATCGTTCAGCCATATACAATGCTAATGCACTGCACATACAAATTAGGTCGTATAATAAAAATACCCAGTACGGCAGCTGTGAAGGTTTCTTTAATGCATTTATTTTTTAATTTTATTATTTACTTGACTCGTTGTTTGATTTCGTGCTTTAAAAAATGTGGTGTGGGCCGAAACTTGCCAGCCGATTGTCGTCGCGTTTGAGTTTTTATTGAATCGTATGGTTTAATAAAAAAGAGTCCTGTTTACTAAGAGCGTAATTTAGTGTTATTCCTTGTTCGACGTGACACCGTCAGTAAATAATGATGTGGAGAGCATTTCACGACTGGCGAACTTTGTCATCAATTATTATAGACGAAAGCTAAAGAGAGCGTAACGCTTTTGTAAATATGCACACAACGGGCAAGTATAAATAGATTGTACAGGGTGTGTTGTCGTACGCCACCCTTTCCGCCCCGATTAATGCGTTAGTGTTTTTAATCAAATGTAACCTAATACTTAAGCGTTCATGTTTAACGCAGGCACAGCAACCTTTCAAGGCGATTAAATGTAAACACGGCGTGACGTCTAATGTTTTCCGAAATTAAATTTGAATTATTTATTTGAATATCTGTAAGTATCCCCGGGCTAAATATTGAAATAATCGCGCGGGAAAGAGTAAATACAATTAAAGGACTGTGTACACTTTTCGAGTTCAATGGGATTCGAACGATTTACCTACGAATTAACTTTTACTTATTTAGGTTTCGCACTTGTGAAAATCACGGCTGGTCCCACTTACACCGAAAGGCGATGCCACTCGTCACACGAGGGAAACGAATATCCTTTACTAATTCAGTTCAAAATCCGGTCCCAAAACGCAAAACGTTTATTTTACTGGGAAGAACTGTTTTAAAAAGCGACAACTGAAAATTTAATAGGTATTTAATAAATAAAGATCGTATTTTTATACATTGGAACATGGAACGATCTTTTTTAATTTTGAAAAGAATGAATGTCCAAAATAGTAACATGTACAGTGTGGCACATGTTAAATGGAAATACCCATGTCAAAGAATTGAACGAACGATTTAATTATAAATACGTATATCAAAAGTTTGGAAATAATGGCATGAGCCATGAAAACATACAAAAAAATTGCAGCTCGGTCTCATTTTTTAAAACTTCTTTTCAAACCTTTCTTTTGTTTTATGTTGCGGGTATAATTCGATGCTAGTTGGAGTCCAAATTATAATCCGTTCACCTATAAATCAGGACTCTATATACAGTGTGTCCAACATTATTTTAAATTTTTAAATTGCGCAAAATCGTTTTATTTTTTCTGGCTTTATTTGAAAACGAATTTTAAAATACATTACATATTTACATTGCCACTTTTTTCGCTCTATCCAATGGCGGCAACATTTTTGCAATCTGACGTTTCGTCTTCGAGGGGCCATCATCAGGTTAATATTTCAAATACGTCGCTGCTATTTTTATGACAAAATTTAGTCATTTTTAATTCTGAATTAGATAATATTACTATCGTAATTTTTTTTACCATTACTAGCAATACTAATTAGAAATAATAAAACATTTCTTAAATTCGTATTACTTTTTATTGGGTAGGTACAACTTTTTTAAATTATTGAATATAAAAAAATTGTTGGATATTTTGTGCTGTATTGATTGTTATACTGTTATGACTTCCTCCAATAGATATTTTGAAAGCGTTCAGAGCCGTACTCAGGAAAAATTTTAAATGATAGCTAAAACAAGCTAAAACCTTTTTACAATAGTAATGTCATCTAATTCAGAATTTAAAATGACTAGATTTTGTCATCAAAATAGCAGCGATGTATTTAAAAAAATTAACCTGATGATGGTCTCTCGAAAACGAAACGTCGGATTGCAAAAATGGTGACGTAAATATGCAATTTATTTTAAAATTCGTGTTCAAATAAAGCCAGAAAAAAAATAAGTAAAACGATTTTGCAAAATTTCGGGTTTTTCCGGATATCTCCGAAACTACCCGGAATTTTAAATTTTCTAAACGGCATATTGTTGGGTAGTATAAAAAAACACAACTTTTTTTTAATTTGAGCCACCACGTATATCTCACCGTTTCCTAGATCCTAATGCTATCCCATCCTTATCTTGGACACACTGTATATGTATATGTTTATAAAAAAAGTTCGTTCTTGAAATCTGTTTATATAGAAAATGTTAAATCTATGGTGAAATAATAAATTACACTCACCTGTGCAGCAGCAACGTATCTAGAGAAAACATCCTGACAAAAAAAAATTTTAATTTTTATAGTCAAAAGTTTAATTTAAAATTTAATTTACAATGTTATCTAGATAAAATTATATAGAAAAGACTTATTAATTTAACTGGACTTGCAAAATTCATTTGAAAAACACTGGTTATGGTGGTTATGGTTACCGCCTCGCAGTTTGGGCTCTGTTTAGTCCGACCATAACCAAATAGTAGCTATTTATCGCTTATTTTTCTTCTTAAATGAAATTTGTTTACGTGGGGTGTAAAATTTTGAAAAGATTGTAAAAGTTACATTAAATTGAAAAATCAGTGGTGCGAGAAACACCAATTTATAATAAAAAAAATAATTGAAAATTTTATTTCGGACTTTCACTATAAAAATAATTTTGAGCGCATTTTTCCTATATTTCAATAGTACTTAAAATAAAAATACCCAGTTGTATTTGATTTTTTTTCGTTACTTTGTACCTAAATTTTCCGTCCTTCCTGGTCAAGCCGCCACTGCTTTTATGAGTGTAATGCTGTACACGGCTGATAGAAGAAATTCCATTACTTTAACAAGCAGAGAAATAGTGGACGTAAGACTGACTACGTAAGTTTGACGTGAATTTCAGGAGAGGGATTCAGTTTGTAGGAAATGCAGTTCCCGACGTTCCAGAAGTCCTATAAAATATATCTCGTCAGACACGGTGGCGAGTAATTTTTACGGTTATTGAACAAAGTAATAAAAGTTAACAAGATAAAAATGTCTAGGTGTAACTATAAAATAAAGAAGCGGAGCTTTAGAGCAAAGTTAGAAGTCGTAGAATTTCCATATTATGAAATCTCCCGTCATTATTTTTAGGTGAAACGAGGCAAGACGTACATTTAAGTTGCTCCGGAATGACCCTGTTATCTTGTAACTGTACGTGTCTTGTTTCGCGATATAAAAAAGCAATCAAGTACAAAATCAGCATCGGTATCGACATCGACTGTTCGTATGTTTCCGCGGGGACACATTTGTCCTCTACCGCTTGTTGCCAACTCCCTTAAGAATAAGAACTCATTTAACTTGGAATGTTTATTTATTTTATTATTGTCGCAACTAATGGTGTATTTTATTACTTTTTCAATTTTACAGATCGCTCTCCAGAAATCCGTTTCAGTCGATAAAAATGTATACCTACGGCAAAGAAAGTATGCACACCGTAAAAAAAATTGATTGCATGGAATTTGAAATGATTTCAGTAATTTAACGCTCCAAGCAGGGCCGGAATAACCTATGGTGAGGCCCAGGGCTTCAGGACCTCTTCTCAAAAAAAACGATATTAAATTTCTAAACCTAAACACTTTTTGGTTTAATTCTAAGAAAAGCGATATTAAATTTCAAAATCTAAGAAAAGTCACTTACGATATTCAAAAACGAAATTTCAAAACCTAACATCAAACCAAAACATTTTTTGGTTTGATTCTAAAAACAAAGCTAAAATTCATTTTGCCAGATCTTACCGAGGCCCCCGATCTCGCGAGGCCCGGGGCTACAGCTCCCGTAGCCCTGCCTCGAAGCTTTCATAACAATCAAAATTAAAACAGTCTCCACAGGAGTCAACCAGTATACATATACTATCTACTACCTATATTTTTCTTAGTGTAGATTCTAGAACCTTCTTCATATTCACATATTATGTCTTTATAATGTTTCGAACGTTCTCGGTGAATTTTATTCCATAAATAGGTCCTTGATGTGTATTACGAATTAAGGGACTGAGAAAGTAACCTATTAAATTAATTTAACCAGTAAGAAGGCTAAAATTCATTTTGCCAGATCTTAACGAGGCCCCCGATCTCGGGAGGCCCGGGGCTACAGCCCTCGTAGCCCTGCCTCGAAGCTTTCATAACCATCAAAATTATAACAGTCTCCACAGTAGTCAACCAGTAAACATGTACTATCTACTACCTATATTTTTCTTAGTGTAGATTCTAGAACCTTCTTCAGATTCACATTGTATGTCTTTATAATGATTCGAACGTTCTCGGTGAATTTTATTCCATAAATAGGTCCTTGATGTATATTACGAATTAAAGGACTGCGAATGTAATCTTTTAAATTAATTTAACCAGTAAGAAAGCAAAAATTCATTTTGCCAGATCTTACCGAGGCCCCCGATCTCGGGAGGCCCGGGGCTACAGCCCCCGTAGCCCTGCCTCGAAGCTTTCATAACAATCAAAATTAAAACAGTCTCCACAGGAGTCAACCAGTATACATATACAATCTATTACCTAAATTTTTTCTTAGTGTTGATTCTAGAACCTTCTTCAGATGCACATATTATATCCTTATAACGTTTCGCACGTTCTCGGTCAATTTTATTTCATAAATAGGTGCTTAATGTATATTACGAATTCAGGGACTGTGAATGTAACCTTTTAAATTAATTTAACCAGTAAGAACGTACCGCATTTCAAAATTAGGTCCGTTATAAGTTTCATTTAATTTCAGGCTTCAGTAACGCCTACTTTAATTTTCGTGGGGTGTTCAGCAAATGTCAACATTTGACATTTAGGGAATGTTTGGCGAACATCATTTAAGTTATCTCTAGGCATAATAGTCGCATAAAATAACAATCGCGTCGACGCTAATAAAATTTAAAATCAAAAACCAACTACTCGAACTCGAATACTGGCACATATGAAGCGTAAAAATGAAATACCCCTTTGGAAAATAATTTTGTATCTCAATTAATTATGAAAATCTAATTAATTTAATTTAGTGTGTCGGTGGAGTTGTTTTCTAAATCGCATTAAAGGAACAGAACGTGCAAAAAAATGGTGGCTCTAATTTAAAAATTCCGAAACGCCGATTTGTATTAAAATGTTTCGTTTATTTAGAGGTACTTTTCGAGCGTTGTTAATTTAATGTGACATTCCGAACGAGAATGAGCCATTTTTTTAAATTACTTCACTAAATCGCGGGGGAAATGCCAAACCGGGGCCCTCTGGATAAAATCACTCAGCAGCTTTTACAACTCAATTTTGAATTAAAATTTACATAATACGGGGTCGCCGTCTCCTTTGACTCGATACTGTTAACAAATTAACATCGGAGAACAATCCTTAAATTCTAAATAACTCACCGCCCATCAAAAGTTTTATAACAAACAACAAAAAATTAGTGTACGGCAACTACAAGAAAAAAAAATAGGGGGTGATCTACTCATAAAATCTAAGTACATAAATTTGATTAATTTGGAAAAATTGTGAAATTTAAAAAAATAATAATTTAATGCGACTTCAACGGAAAACGTAGTGACCAAATAGTCTTTTTTTAGGTAAATAATCGAATTATAATTAATTTTTGAAAACACACTTTAATTCTTGTGTACGCCGCCACTGTAATACTCATATACCTACTTATAACAAGATTGTCGGCAACCTACAGTGCATGCGGAGGGAGATAGTGCGGGTCAACGGGGCTAAAGCGAAGGGGGTTAGTTGTTATTGTTGTTGCGCATTTGAAGACAGTACATTTAACTGTCAATTTGAATGTTTTTCATCGTTATTAAATTGCAAACAACTCCGCATCCTGAGCACCACATAGATAAAAGTGGCAGGTTACACATCTAAAAGATTATGCGAGCCTTGAATATTGTATATTCAATGAGTTATTTAAACCCTTTAAAGATTTAGAACCTTGACGATTTTATTTGATTGGTGTAGTTTGTTATCAGTAACAAGTGTGAGGACTTTGAGAAAAATCGTTTAACTGTTAAAAAACATGATGAAATATTAATTAAAAGCTTAGCTTTGTTCCTAATGCTTAGAAACAATGGATTTTGAACCTTGTGTTAAATATTATACTGGAATGCGCCTAGGAACAAAGCTATTATTTTCATGAGTAGAATCAGTCATATAGATTCGGAATCACCACATTTTAGAGATACGGGGTGTTCAAAATTAACGAAATAGTGAATTATTTCACGCTGCAAAAATATATGCGGAAGCCATATACATAAAGTTTTGTTTAATTCACAGATAACGTGATTACTTGAATTATTATTTATATAAAATAACTTGATGTAATAATTACTTTGGTATCTACATATTACAATATTTGCTAATTACCTCGAAAATGGAAAATATAGCTTTTCTTCAGAGTTTTCTTCTTGCAAGAAGTAAAAATGCAAACATTACTAAATCAACCCAGAAAACTACGCCCCTGTATTCAGTTAATTAGTGACGTATAATCCGCCATAAAAGTTTGGCTAAGCATTTTATTTACATCCTGTATAACTAAAGAAAAACGCACAACATAAATAAACAGATTCTGTTTACTAAACATTTCAAAATCATTTTAAATCAACTTCAATTTAATGTAAAGTCCATTGATATTATTAATATTTTTAATGGATTTGTTAAATAATGTTAGAAATACTACTGCACGCAAAAAAAATTTCTTGCTTCAAATGTACAACATTTGATTTTAAGGGATCGCACGTTTATATATAGCAAAAAAACTATTTTCTTCTTTCAAGAAAATTATTTATTTATTTAAATACTTTAAATTTCTACACAGAAATATATAATTTCTTACTTTAAAATACATATTTGATACTTACGGTTAAACAAATTCTATTCTTAATTTTATGATCTACATAGATTTTATAGAAACATGTTTTGTATTGTATCGTTCGTTTAATCGTACATATTTATTTTAAGAATATATTTGGATATAAAAAAAAGTAATAAAAAAATATTTTGTGTCAAACTCACAACACCTAGTACAACAACAAGGATCGTTCGTAATCGTAAGTTTAACCAGCCCAGTCCTCATCATTATGTCGTTAGAACAATCCAGTTGCTTTAGTTTGGTTACTCACAAGGAGATGTGTATACACAGAGCGTAAGTGTTGTAAGTGGCTCCATATATCGTGCTACTGCCCACCTACGCCATTCTGCGACCTACAATTTTCTTTCAAGAAAATATAAGTTTGATTATAATATGCTACATTTGTCTTGAATAATTTCTACCTTAATACTAAATTCTAAATATATATATTTTAAGGAACTGGTAGTTTTGAAACAAATATGTTTGCAGTTTATGATGAACTGTAAGAGATATTGTAGCTAAAGTCCGAGATAATAAATTTGAAAACTATAAAAGATTTGAATTAAATTGTATATATTTATAAGTAATATAAATTCTAAGAAAAATTATAGGTTACAGCAAATATTTCACATAGTTTGACGAAAGTATATACATTTGAATAGAATAAAATATCATTTACGGCAAATAATTTCATTTAAAGCTATCTGCTCATTTGATCCAAATTCTTTTTTTTTTCAGTGTTATTTCTAAGAACTTAAAAATAAAAATACTGCATAAGTCTATTATGATATTACATCAGCGACTGCATGTACCTCGCGCTGGGTTATATTTCTGGATATTTAAAGTCAGGACCATTAATTACGTAATTGAAGCCCTCGCCTCGGGGCTTATTAATTTCTGCTTAACATCAGCTAAGTATAATCCTATAGAAGCAGGGACAATTTCAGCTCAAGAGCTAAGCCCCAAGTTATACAGCTTTGATTAAATATACATTTGCAGGGTATTAAAAATTTGTAATAAACATTCATTAAAAAAAATCATCTACGTTTAAATTGTTGTTGTTTAAACATCTTTTACAAAAGGGAATAATTTGATTATGTCGCGCAAACTCGCGTATACCGCTTACGCCCAAACCGGTTCCTCGCTCGGAGCAGGCTATGGTCTGTTTGTCTGAAGTAGCTATAATAGAATATTCCTAATCCCCCATAGCTGCAACTGTAATACCTTTGGGAGAAGAAAATACAAGCGTTTCCATGCTCACTAAGCGTATGAACCCTAGCTAAAGATATTATTACGGCATCGTGCGACACTTTTTTGTAAATGTAATGCCTTTAATTTGATGCCAGAAACACGAGTAACTTTACAATAAAAGTAAAACGTTCGTTTAAATTAACTAAAAGTAAGAACGTATTCGAGAAATCTCGTCCCTTGACTTATCCCTCCCATTGATTTTATCTCTTCGGATGTGAAATTAAGTAATCCGAATGCGAACAACGCTATGTCCAATCAATAGAGAATTAAAGAAGGCGCGACCGTGATTCCAATTTTTAAAATGCGTATAGTTAACCCAATTAAAAGTTCAGTGTAAATAATCAGACTTTTCGTCCTCTGGAGTACAATTCCGTCATGCTTTTTAAAGGGACGTAAAGTAGCCACTTAAATATTAATTAAAATCTTCCGGAAAAGTCAGTATTTAAAAAAGTAATTTTAGTTGGTCAAGTAAATAGTATCGACCGATCTGTAGAAGGATTAAAAGTTAAAAATGATTATCGCTTTAACCGGCAGGGACTAGATAGAAGAATAATACGCAAACATAGACCCATAATAGGATTCTTACAAGTAAATTAAAACGATGATAATGAATACGATCTCACAATGAAATTTAACGTTTGTATAACTTAACAATAGATTAATTACTGTGTTTCTATAGCCACATGAATAATTAACGGTCTGGACTGAATATACACAATGCCAGTATTGAATTTACTCAGTGCATATACCCGTTACTGTCTGAAGTTGCCTCTGGGGAAAAACTCAAAAATCGGTAGACGAATCTGGGAAAACAAAATTAATTAATCAGGAACACTGGAAGCTCCTCTATAATTTTGATACATGCCTAACGCGCCTCGCTTAATGTCATTGTACACTGGGCGTTTTGAAAAAATAATGCGAGTTTTTTTCTGTAATATTTTGTATTATCGATCTTAAGACAGAACTTTTTTTGAGGTAAGATTTTCTGCCATTAAAAATATCAATAAACAGGGAACGAACTTAAACTATACCACAGATAAATAACGAGATAGAAGCGCCACGTCGAGTGGTGTGACGTCACAAATACGAACGACTCGAACCGTAAAATATTTTACAAGAAGAATTTATTTACCATTTAATTCCTTGCGAATACATCTGTTAATAACTAAGCGTTTATTTCACAATACAGGGTGTTCAAAACCTCATAGTAATATCCATTTTCAATCATTATTTTGGATGTTCTATTCTTTATTGGAAATTTGTATTCTACGACTAATGGTACGTGACTGCGTCATTATTTTAGTTTCATGATAGATCGAGCTGTTATCGACGAAATTCAATAGACCTTTTTAGTAGTGACGTCACATACGCCAAATACTAGGCAACCCCATAGTACACATTGTCATGAAGAATTTCTCAGTATTTTTACTAGATCGATTTTTGACCTTATGTACTTTGGACATAAGTGCCAAAAAATGTCTTATTTGTCATGACCTCAAATATCGCGATATTCTGGCAATATTAGAAATATTTAAGAAGTTTCGAACCCCAAGTGACGAACTAAATGAATTATAGAATTTACATATTTAAATTTATAGAACAATATTGACTTTTATTAATTAATAAATTAAAACTATATCAGTGTTACTGAACATGCGCATTAAAGATAATTTCAAGTAAGCGAAGTAGCCTCGCAACAGGATATCATTCAAGAAAAGTTTGGTATTGGTCTTTAATAAACCACTCGAAGAAATAAACACTCAATAAATATACAGACACATACAGCACCAAGAAAAACAATAAAAATACTTAGTAGAACTAGAAAATGCCAAGATTAAACAAAAGAAGAGAAAATAGTCTCACCTGCGTATGAGGCTATTGTTCCCGAGCATGTGCAGTAGAAATAACACGGCTAACGTAAAATTTTTACTTCATTTAAATTTTGCAATATTATTTTATACCGTTTTTTGTAAGTTTTAAGTACATTAGTGTATCTATTTTACGAAACACGTGTTTGTTGTTCTTAAATACTTCTAAATCCTAGCAAAAATAAGTTGTTTATTTTTATAGTACCTATCTATGTAAATAGTACACGAGGATCAGATTCGGTTTGCACAATTTCAACTATGACAATTATTGCGGGTTGCCTAAATATGTGACGTCACACTAAAAAAAGTCTATTGTTTCGATTTCTCCTACTGAGAACCGATTTAGGTTAAAAAAATCACTCTTTATATTATTTTTAATCGTAATGTTCTTTAATTACCACTACATGTTAAATAAACGTAAGTAACTACAGTTTCTCATCGTGATCCATCGAGTCACTCCTGTCCTGTCCCAATCAGTAGTTCAGTGTAACGAAAACAAATTATTTAAAACATTTCGTGATTCGACGACGCCATAAAGTGACACACAATTGCTATCTGCGATCTGTAAAAATCAGAAACTTTAACAACTGTTACGGATCATTATAACTTCCAACAAAATCGACATGAAATTCTGTTATGAACATATTTACTAATTCATTATCTGTCACGCTAATCGAATGAAAATAATGAAATCACTTGCGACAATGGTGTACCCTTGTCTCTGTCGCGCTACCCCTGATCCAAACGGATTGAAGTAGCTTTGCTGCGTTATCGCGTATAAAAATATATCGATGTAATAATAAGTGTAATAAAACCACACAATGACACAAAGCACAAATTCATTTAATAGAGATCCTCTACATTATTTTAACAATACGATTTCGATATCGCAAGTTATTAATTTTTAAATAAGGCAATAAAAATGTTTAATCAAGATTACTTTGTAATATACGTACTATTTTCCGCGTTTTCCGCTCTAGAATTATACGGATATTATTTATGTCGTTTATTAGATTAAAATAATTATTTAATAACAGTAATATTTTTTTAATACGTCATGATTTGTATTATTTTGTTATCCTACTTTCTCTGGATCGATATTCTTCCGTATAAAAGTTTTGACAATATTCACCGCTTGGTGTACCAAAAAACTATGTACTTACTGTACATAAAGGTTGAAACACTTGTATATTTTTAGGTTGTAGACCAGTCAACTCCACAAACACCAAGAGATGTTCCAGCACCTGCTCAAAGGGAGGAAATGTCCGCTATTTCACATAAACTTTGGAATCTCTCAAGGTTGTCTTTCGATGGCACTGATAGGACGAATTTTTTATACAGGCAGGATTTACATCGCCATTTTTTAATAGGATCAAGTGGTACGTGCACAAAATAATTAGGAAAGTACGACATTTTACTCTTTTTTGAAATACAGTATACATTTTTTTTTTCATAACTCGAAAAATGATAAGGTCAAAACATACGGATCCATTCCATGTTTTATTATACTTTTCACTTGAAATTCAGATCCTGGTTTTTTGTATTTCGTAAGATTTACGTTCGCGTGTACATCTGTAAGACATATAGAATGGAAACAGCGTTGAAAATACCGTGTACCTTCCCGAAACGTATTAACGACTGTGCAAATCCCTCCAAATTACGGTTTCTGTTGGAGAGGATGATATGGAATAAAGCTACCAAAACACTAGATACAGAAAGAGAAATGCTGGAGTACCAATTAATTTGAGACTTATTCATGTAAAGTATTTGCCTAACCGATTTGATTACACTTTGGTAATTAACAGATCCGCTTATAAATGAATACTCTGTGAAGTTAAGTTACACCTCTCTCCATTCATCATGGTAGTAAATACTGCTTTATTGGTTTTGAATCATACAGTTTACTGGATTACCCGACTGACAAACGGTACAAAATTATATGCGCTATCAAAACAAATAGCAACAATAATAACTGAATAGCGTTGACGTCAATAGCATCCTTTCCGAAGTAAAGACGTTCCATTTGGACATTAGTTACGAGAAAACTCATACTTACAAATTGCGCTGCTGCAATAAAATGAAACAAATTATACATATTATATTTGCGGTGGAATATAATATGTCATATATTTGAAAAAATTGAAAACGCAACTAAATCAATGTTCAGTTGTAAGAATTTGAGAACGGGTCTATACTAAATACCATGGGCGTAGCTAGGATTTTCGCTTGGGGTGGGCTCTATGGAGGCCTCAATAAAAAAAAGGTCACGCAATCAGCGACTTATCGATATACCGATATGAGAAAGATGATATCGGTTTTTTTTTTCTGGCAGGGCAGGGGTGGGCAGTGCACACCCCTGCCCCCCCTCCCTAGCTACGCCCATGCTAGATACATTTCTAAGTTTTCAACTAAACTACTAGTGTTTTTCAGACGATTCCTCCTCGATGCTGAGAACATCTGTTGGTATGGCAATGGGCCTCAAACCCAACGTTGACTGTTCTACTTGTCTAAACCACAACAACACGGTTTACCCAAGTTCTGAGAGTAATAATAAAATAACTTAATTTGTAAGCTATTGTGTATCCTGTACTTGTATTATATATAGAAAATTGAAAAGTGCAATATTATATATATATACCTAACTGTAACATAGAAAAATAATTTTAATATGTGTGTATGCTTAAACGTCTGAAAACATTTATGTTGCCTTGAGTTACAAATTTTTTCTGTGATATTCACTTAATTTATATTATAAATTACTAGGTTCCTAAATTTATATATCTTCTAAACAGTGTTACGATCTTGTCAAATAGCTTAGGAACAGGCAGAAATATAGATTGAACAGATAAATACATAGAAATACAGAATATATCTACATTCAGCTTATTATTGCACGTATTCGGTAGATAAGCTTATATCAAAGCTAGTCACTTATTAAAATCCACCATACAAGAGACAGTTTTTTAAGTACCTACTTGTAAATATTAATTGTGTATGTTGAAAATAATGATATGTATATTTATGTATAAAGTTTATATTATTTTTTAAAAAATTATGTCGCAATAAAAAGTTGTCTAGACAATCTATAATATCAAATGTCAGTATTTATTTTTAAACATAAATACATACCTAGAAATGTACGTATTTTACTTATTGCTTATTTGTTTTTAATTAAATATTTGGCAAAACTAAAGTAGGTATTTACCGTTTAAACCAGTTAAACATATAAATAGACACTAATTGTACTTATGTAGACGAATAAAGTAATGGAATTAAAAGCGTCTCGTTTTACTCCCAACATAACCTAATGACCTAATAATATAGGCTCATCATCGACGATAAAATCGACAGAGAACTCATTTTGCCATAAAAACAGTTTTACATTTTTATTTTCGTTTTTTATATATTTGTTTTTTTTTCATATTTTCGATTTTTAGATGTAAGTGGGCCACTTTTAAATAGAAGGAACACATTCAATAAAAATTTTAAAAAAATGGTATATATATAATGGTATATATATAATAAATACATGTATAATAGGAGCAAAATCTTAAAATTAAAGCAGACGCCGTATGGCCTTGGAACTTACCACCTACAATCACCCTTCGTTATCAGTCTATGGTTTTACACTTCGTACAACATGGAAAATGCTTTTAAAACAAAAAAATTAAATTATTCTCTACACCTCCACTACAATGAATAAGGAAAAAATTATTATCTCGTATGATACCTAACTGCGGCTAATAGTAATAGTCTACAAGCCTGTACCGAGCTTCATTTGGACTTGATCAACAATTTTGGAGTTATCTAAGACAATGTGTTTTTGGCCTACACTGTTATCACGCTTTATCCTTTGCATTTTCAGACACTTAGGTATTCACATCAAAAGCGCCTTCCCCACCTTCAGCGAAGGTGGCGTGACTGCCTGTTTGTTTTGTTACAGCGATTTCAAAATGGCTTCCGTTGGCGTCACTTTGAAAATATTTCGTAGTTTTATGGAAAACTTTTAAAAAATCGATCGTTATCGCGTCATATTTTTGTGTATAAACATAGAGACTTGTGGTGTGTCACACGTGAAACGATTTATTGAAGAAATCGGTGATTTCTACTAAATTTATAGAATTTTTGGGATGCCTAGGCTTTTACAATCGCTGACCGTAGTTAACGCGTATTATTTTTAAAAACTTGTACTGTGGTTTGTTCGTGGAGTGACTATATTACTTAACAAATGTAGTTTTGCCAAATTGTCAGAACTTAAGTTTTTGTGAAGTGAAAATTGAATTCATAACATCAGTGGTTTTCTGAAGTTGTACAGCCAGCAAGGCTGGCTGGACTAGTGTTGGACTCGATTGAAAATTGGTGAGTACACACGTTCATTTTCGTCAATATTTTTCGAAAAGATTTTAATTTATTAACAAATATAACATGAACAAATATTAACACTTACCATAAATCCTGTTGTTAAAACCAATCCATCCAAGAAAATAATGCACTAGTACACACTAAATACACAAGATCACAAGAAAATGTGGTCACGCACCACACACAACACAAAATTAAGTCACAAAACCACAAATTCACATAATATGTAAAATCCCACCATGAAACACATGCAGTGAGACGAATTTGCATGTATTTGCCTTATTACACCTAGAAATCCATCAAATTTTGATACTAGAAAACTTAAAAAAAAATAAATAAATGTTTTTAAACCAGGGAAATATATATCACGACCGTTATCCTTCAAAATATCCTGCAAGCTTTCAGGCTAGTTGCGAGTGAGCCCGCGCTTTTTGCAGCAGGTTATGAACGGAATCGTCCGACTCGGTGTTTTCGCGTTTCTCATTTCAGGATGCACGGTCAGTCTGCTGACGAGGTGATTGAATATTGAGGTAGCTAGTTACGTATAGGATTGTTGGCCAGTGTCAGTGGCGGAAAATTTATTTGAAAAAATCATTGCCGTAGAATTTTTACGTTTTGCTAGAGGTAGTAGGTGGTATACTTCCAAAAAAATGCGAAATTTCTACAGGTTTTTCCAGTTTTCCTGACTCGAATTCTTAAAGGAGTCACATTTGCAGAAAAAAATCATTGATGCAGACATTTCAACAATACCTAATTTTTTTGATATTTCATTAATACATTTGATTTAAACTCGTATTTCTAATAAAATTTCTTTTTTTTAAGAATAATTCTAGTTATTTTAATTTCAATAACTTAATACTTACCTATATAATAGAGCAAAAATTGCTAGAGTTAATAATAAAATATATTTTTAAAAACCAGTTAAGAAGAATGGTCCATTATAGAAATACACAAACGAGTTTTCTTTTTCTCAGAAATACTGCTAGGAATTGAAAAGTAGTGATCAAATTTCCCGAATATTCAGTGACGTCGAATTTCTGGGGTTCTTGTTGAATCCAGCAATGTGTACCAAACTTTATTTATTTTTAAATATCATAAACATATTACCATTTAAAACACTTATGTACAAAAACAATTATTTATTTCATCGAGTAGGTAAGGTATTGAGAATTAAAAATTTTTCATCTTACTCCTAAGTATAGTGTTACCGAACGAACCCTGCAAGAATGTAACATTTAAAACAAATGAATTTTCAATTTACCTGCATGCTATTGGCTATTGACTCATTAGTAGGGGGTGCTGTGCGCTGAGCTCATTATTGGTGCAATTGAATAGCGTCGTTAGCGTCTGTTTGGAAGTAATTTGTCTATTGTAAAAAATATAAAAATCGGTCGTCATCGTGTTATATTTTTGTTTATAAACATAGAGATTCATATTGTGTCCACAGTCACATGTAAACAAGGCGGTTTTTTTGTGTAAAAGTGTGTCAGTAAATTTTCAAATCTGTTTGTAAACGAGTGTCGTTTTGTAAAGAACTATTTATTTTGGTGTTTTACGGTTTAGTTGGTGTGTTTTAACATTAGGATATCTGTGAATAATATTGGTTATTAGTGTTAGTGCGATTATAGAATTATGGAGGTAGTGTCTCTGGATAAGCTGGGTGTACATTCCACAAAATTGTTTGGGTTTGGAGATTTAATAATTGGTGAGTACCCCATTATCCGTATAGACATAGATACAACACTTACACATTGTACTTATGTACTGTTCATATCACCGTAAATTATAAAGTTATTTTAGAATTTTTCAAATAGTTGAGAAAAAACGAACTTTAAACTACAGAGGGATAAAATATATGTATAATCGAATCGGTGCTTTATAAAATGTATAATTTGTACGCTCTTCAGTAAAACCAAAAGATAAACATTTTTTGTTTATATTTTGTAGGCAATATTTCAATTTCAAAAAGATAGTGCATATAAATTTTTCACCATATCGTCACTGTGGCGCTAGTAATCGAGGTTATGTTCACTCTCATTAATTTGACACATTCAAATAATTATTAATTGTAGGTATATTGATATTGATTGAGTTTAATTTTATGTACGTTACAGTAGTTTAAATATTTATACAACTTAGCAATAATGGGAAACACCTTTACAATAAATATGGAAGAAAACTTTAGAAGAAACCAAGAATTTATTACCGAGATGAATACGATAAAGGTTAATTATAATGTTTGTTATTTAAGTACTACGAACTATTTTGTATAATTTTTGTTAGATCGAAAGGCAGTTACAAATGAGGAACCAAATGAGAGAAAGAGAAGTTGCTCTACAAATTGCCAAATCCCGTGAACTTTTTTTTTGGTACGGTGCCTTTTATCTTACTAGCGTAGCTTGGGCTCTTACCAGGTAGCTATATTAATATTGTCCAAATTTTTTACAAAAAACGCCTTTATATAGTTATAGGTATAAAAGGAAACCAATTTATTTAGCTTCGTTAGTCCCACTGACGTTTGTAGTAGCGTACCAGGCTGATTTAGCTTATGGTAATAAGTTGCATCGTATTATAGGTTAGTATTATTGACATTTCCCCACTTGTGTTGTCTAAAAGATTTAATTGGAACTGTGAGACATACGTTTTACATTTTCAGTTGAAGCGGAACATATTTTACAATTTGAAAACGATCTACTTGCACTGCCTTTAGGAGTACCAACGGCTTCCTCAATTGATCTCAAAAGATTGCAAAACGACGAACAGAAAAAGTTACATCCTGTGTTGCCTGCGATTTAAACTCGTGCACTGTTTGATACTTAATTGTTATTTGATTGTGTAGATTAGCTCAAGCATGAAACAGGTGGGATGTATACAAAAAAATGTACGCCTTGCAGAAATTAAAGTGGTCATATTTTGATAATGAGCGTGGGCCCCACACGGTTTTTTAGGGGTTTTGAATAAGAAATAAGTGTGGTCTGCTGAGATCTCAGAAAGGGTTGCACATTTTTCAAAAATATTTTTTTTTCGTGATCAACGGATAAATACTATTGGGAGAGCTTTTTTTAATAACTTTTTCTTCGTATATTCAAATTCTAGTTTAATATTAACATTCCGTCATGTGTAGTGATGTAACTTTAAGAAAAATGGAAATCTTTGGGGTCACGCCCATTTTAATTTTGTTATTTCACAAATTTTCTAAATTTTTTTATCACAAATATTCACAATGTGGGCCTAGAAGTCATCCCCTTAAAATCAGTGTGGGCTTTATGCTTCATTTTCAAAATATTTTTTTTTCTTGAGACAAAGGGGCGTAAGCACCAAAACTGCTGCAAGAATGGAAAGTAATATAAAGAAGTCATAAGCGAATTTTTGGTACGTACGATGGATATCGTAATACTAATTATTTACCAATATAGGTTATTTCAAAGAGAGACTCAGTCGTTATCTTTTTGTCGCTTCCGCCCATTTACAAGATCAATGACGATATGACCACTTTTTATAATTTTCACAAACCATCACTGCACACGACCAATAATTTAAGAGTTAAATTGCCTTTGTCTTTTAAATGTCTCTTTCTAGAATATAAATTGGAAGTTTTAAAATATATTTCTTCGATTTCCAATAAAGTAACCGATTGTTGTGCTGTATAAACATATAATTTGTTATTGTTGCAAAAATACAAACACCCATTGAAAACCATAAATTGAATAGCAGATAGTCGTGCACTGTAGTTCAAAATATTTTTAGTGGATATATCTACATTTCAATATTTAATACTATATAAAGTACTACTCGTTTAAACAAACTGTACACCTATAAAGTGACTTAAACGTATATTCTCAATATTCTAATGTTGTCAATAAAATTATTATAATACTGTTTACTGTTTTTAAAATATATTTACATTCCAGTAGTAATGTTTAGGTATTACTATCATCTGTACAGGGTTATATTGATATAGTTGTAAAGTATGTTGGTAACCACTATGGTTTGAATAGAGTTTTTTTTTATTCCAGTCAAAACACGCACTTTAATAATTTGTAGGAAATGTGTGACGGTTAATAAAATTTTAAATTTAAAGTACGATGGTTTCTTGGGTTGTTATGCCTTAGCTAGAAATCTTTGACCTGCCCTCTAAGGTCACTGCGGACAGAAGGCATCCCGTAGGGGCCTCTGCAACAGGTCGCATCCGATACTTCCAAACGTTTCGCCGTTCTTCACTGTAGGCAGTTGCCAACGCTTGGAAGTATTGGATATGACCCGTTACAGATATCACTACGAAACATCTCTGAAGATCATTGCTTGAGGTGCAGTTTCAGTGGTAGCGGCTTTAGACCCAATGAGAAACGAAATGAACATCAGGGCAGCGTAAGGTTTCTAATAGTGGGTCCGCCCGCCACAGAGCCTAGCGCAAGAACAAGGACATAACCTGAAGAACCATCGTACTTTAAATATTAGCACGGGCCGTGAAAAATTTTAAATTGTTTTCTTGACTATTTCTATTATTTACCTGGATATCTAACTATTTCATTGAGAATCAGATGCCCTATACACCCATTCTAGATATTTTTCGTACATTAATAAACTCAGAAGAGTTGTATGTACTGTAAAATAAATTTTGAGGATTTTCAAGAAAAATTATCCGTCTAGTTAGTTACCTACAAATGATTAAATGTTTGTACTTAATTTTGTATTTTCATACATTTTTCTAATGTGATGTTGATTGTGGTTACTACTTAGGTATAATCTTGATTTTATGTATTGGTTTCTTACTGCTATAGGATTTCATATATCTTATTTATGTGTATTTACAATTGCAAATTAAATATTAGATTCGCGATAGTAATTATGCTACTGAAAATGATTGCATGTGATATCATATTAAGAATACTCGTAATATCCATCCTAAATATTCTTATAAAATGTGATTCAAATAACTTATCTGTAGTTACAAACAGTATTAACGTCATAACGAGATAGTCTTTATCGAGGGGGAAACCGCAGGAGTAATTTAGTATACAAGCCTGAGTAATATTTATGTTACATATCTACATCCCCCCCCCTCCCCCAGTCTCTCTCTACTATTTGAGCAACACTTGAGTAATTAATTATGAAAGCGAGTATTTTAGTGTAGAAATTCTGATCAGCAGTTTCCCTCTCTGTCTTTGTTTGTAGAACTTTTCATGAGAATAGATAAATGAATATGTATACTTTATAAAATAAAGTAGTTTAAAAAAAATTAACTGTTTTACACTTTGGAGTATTATTAATTAAAGTGATACTCAAGCTGTCCATTATGTGTATATCTTTTTTAACTATCAGATTAATTATTTAATTATTAGTAGTAAGAATTGTAGCTTTTTAACTTAACAACAGCATTCGTAAGATTTTGAAATTACATTTTTATTATTAATACGATTATTTTCCATGCAAAGCTTAATATCCCCATTTAAACATGTTATATTGCATCGTATCCTTTTATATTATCTAATATGGCTGCAAATACCACCTAAAAATATTCAATTAGTCCGATTCTGGACGGCAAAATAAATGTTAGAACGACTGTGGCTACTGCCATCTTTTCTACAGTATCCAAACTATAGAAATGTTGAAATGCAAAGGATTCCTTTAATTTTCTGGATGAAAACGTTACGGAGAATATATAAACATAAAAGAATGTACCTTTCCTGTTTTGTCGAATTGATTCATAAAACTACTCAATAATTGTGATTAATTCATGTGTAAATAGTATCTTAAAAGCATTCTGCTGGGTGTGATTATGCTTATACTACCGTACGCGATTTTCTGTATGTCCAGCAGGCGTGTAAAGTTCAGGAAATGTAGGATAAACACGCGAGGTAAAAATATGCTTTTTTCCTTATTTAGAATGTATTATCAGTTGTCTTAGACCCTGAAGAAAACTTGTCTAATTGGTACAGTGAAGAGATATTGTTTCTAACTTGCTTAGTTTTTCTAAACAATTGAACAAAAAATTCATTGAAAATTGCGCATAAAAACGCCCCCCTTAAGTATAGGATAATTTGCTCAACATTTTTTCATCTTAGAAATAAATACTCCGCAATTATAATGTGTAGTACTTTTTGTTTTCTCTTGATAATTTGATTAAATCATAGCACTAATTATTATTAATATCTGTCAGCGTTTAATTAAAAACCCAGTACCATAAATTTGGTGTTATAAAATTCTATTAGTTTTGGCCAATTTATTTCAGGGAAGAAAAAACAGAGATAGATCGAGAGCAACAAACCCTTGTTTAACACATTATTTATATACTAATTCTGAATATAGATTATTTTAGGTTGAAAATCTCAACGAAACATGATTGAAAATAACACTTGTTTAACACATTTTTAATTACTTCACGACATGGAAACTGTTACTATATACTTTTTGAGGACAATTGTTTGTATTGAAATGTTATAAAAAACCATTGAGTAGCATTTTATTTCCTTTATTTTACAATTAATGTTATGCATTTATAAATGATACAAGTTTTTGACAAGTTTCTTTTTTTTACTTTTTTTTTGAACACAAATAAGTACCAGTTATGTGGCAGGGGTCCTCAACATTTTTACATAGAACAAATAGTTTGTGAACATTAAAAGCAAAAGGTACTCATATGTGTGTCATATGAGCTGGGGACGCCTGCTTTATGATATGCACAATATGACAAAATTCCACACAATACAAATTCTTGTGTTATACAAGGGTTCTCCAATAGAGAGATTGGAAATTTGGATTGTTTGACTTGGGAAAGATGGAATAGAAAGTAGGTAGGCTTGTTTAACGTTTGTTATCTATTTAACATTTTCTAAAAAACGGTACAGTACAGTACATCAAAATATTATACACCTAACAATATTATTACTTCTTTAAATGACCTAGACATTTATACATTCTAACATCCTTTTGTACTTTGATATATACCTTGAGCCAGGCCTTTCTAGCCATGTATTTTTAAATAAAACAGCATTCTTAAATATCACCTATATATTTTTCGAAATGCCATTTGAACAGGTATGATAGGGTAAAAATGGCATTTACATTGATAATAATAAATAAATTAAAAATAAAAAATATATCACAGAACATTTAGTCCTAATAGGTTACATTTAATTGTCATCTGGCATTATGATAGTTATAGCACTGGTTGCTGAAGGGGACTGGTCAGTAAACACATATTTACTTGGGGTGAAACGTGCTCCTCCAGAGCTCAACGAACGCCTTAGCGGTTTAGGGGTTTGTCGTTCTCGCTTTGAATATGTTAGCGATTCTAACTCGTGGCTATCCGGTATACTGGATGGCGGCGGTTGAGGCCTTTCCCTCACTCGCTTGGATTTAATGATACAACAAGTTAATTTTGAATACGTAAATTGCCCACAGCTTTTATCGGGGCCGGCTATTGCCAGCAATGATCCCAATAAAAAGGTGGCGTACAACCAGCTTATGCACATTACAATGACTAAAAACACTCCAATTTGTATATAGGGAAGGATTAGAGAAGGCATCATAAATGCTCCTGCCGCGCCCGTTGTTATAGCTGCCATAAGGGCTGGACCTGCCATGTAAGACAGGGCGTGTCTGGCGGCGGCTTCTCTGTTTACAGCTAACGATTCTGGACACATGCGGTAGTTTACAGAGTAATGTAAACTAAAGTCAACAGTGAGACCTATAGCCGTCGAGACTGCTATAGATTCGAGAATATTCAATTTCCACCCTAACAAAACTAATACTGCCATCGTTACAAAAATACTGCTAGTTATAGTTATAATTGCATATAAACTCGTTAATATATTTAGTGTAGACAAAAATAATACTATTAAGGCTAGACCCATTGACATCGCAACTGCAATTTGTGTACTTTCACTTAGTTCCCTCTGCAGATCGTAGAATTCCAACTCACTGATAAACCAGCCATTTTTCATGGCGTCCGGTGCAGTTTTAAGCTCCTCGTTCATCCAGCCTTCTACTTTTGTATAGAATTCATGCATTTGCTCATAAGACATTGAATAACTATAGTTACTATCGTATTCTACAATAACAGCTTTTATTGTCGGATATTGGTCTTTGGAGAACTTGGGACCAGCCATTCCTGGATTTAGAAAATCTATAGGGGTTCCATATATTTCAGCCATCTCTTCTATAATGCATTTGTCGAATATACTCCTGTTAAACGGGAACTTTGAAGTTTCGCAACACGGCGATCGATTCTTGTCCTCGATAGGATCATAGCATTTCCTTTTCATTGATTTCATGAATGTCTCAACGAAACAATTTGGAAGTAAAGGTCCCATCATCGAATGGTAGAATGGCTGTTGCCGTAGCTTTTGACAGAAGTTCTTTAACCATTCCTGTGACTCAGGGTTAGACATGTCGAATTTGGGGTCTAACGTAAGAGTCCCCAGGTTCGAAGGATCCAAGTGATCTCCATTGTCCACTGGAAGCACTCCCCACACGAATCTTAGAGGCAGTTTGTAGTTTGTTTCTTCCATCTAAAATACCAATAAGAAAATATTCATTCATCCGATAAAAATGGCTAAACTTTAAAACTTGTGCATTACTCACCCCTCTTTCCGCATTCCTAAACCAGAAATGGTTCTTGTAGACAAAATCGTACTGTTCGAAGGGATGAGAAGTAGCGAACAATTGAAATTCCACCGTATTTGGCAACTGAAGTTTGGGGTAGAAAAATACTATGACCCCACTAATAAGAGCCATAGCAATCAGCAGTGCAAACCAAAAATATTTGAGCCTAACAACGAAATTGAGCAGACATTCTTCTTTAGCTCTCCAAATCTTATTTAATGTTGAACATTGAAACCAGGTGGTCGACAAATTCCATTGTGGTTTGAAGCAACACCATCTTTGGAAGCACACCATTAGGCAAGTTCGAAGTAACGCCGAATTGGAAAAACACGAACGCTCCCATATTACCATACATGCAGGGAACCACGTCATCATTAAAAAATAATTTGCGATAACCGCAGTCCCTGCAAAAATGCTGAAAGAACATGGAAAATAGATTAATCACTTACTTGTTTTGTGTATTAAAAATTTGACGGTACTGCGACATAAGTCTCACCTGAAACAACTAATTGCTGTCACAGAACTGATATAAGATCCCAGAAATGCTACTGATGTTGTCAGAGCAGTCACAAACATTGTAATAAATGCGTGTTGAAATGTGTCGGTCATAATTTTAAATAATGAACTTCCCTGGTCCTGTTTTTGGATATGCCATATCTTACAGAATATAAAGGCATCGTCAGAGCCAATACCTAAAATTGAACTTTTTTTGTAATCAATAGTTTGCCTATTCACAAATTACAGGAAAAACACATAGAAAGTTTTAAAATTGTAATCGTATAAAATACATAGGTGTAATTTAAATTGAATCGGTAAGATGGAAATTAAATTTCTAAACTAAATTAAGTTGAAAAATTTTCCCAATTCATATGGAATCTTTTCTCTACAGATACATCTATTTCACGTCTCCCACTTTTGGATAAATATGCTGTGTGCGTAATAGACTAAGAGCCTGATAGGAAAATTTTCCTAATAATTTTAGGCACCGTTAAGAGTCTATGACTTAATATTACAAAATAAAAGAAAACATTTGAACACTATGCCGTCAATTCTCCATGGCACATGGGTTATCAGCGGAAAATCACTTTCCAATTTTGGGCCGGGTAAATTAATAAAATAGAAATTGAGAGATTGAGAAAAATGAGACATAAAAACCTTATGCCCTACAAAAATAACGGTTCTGGAGAGAATAAAAAATTTTCATTTTCCAAATATTTTCACTAATGTAAAAATTATAGAAAACTGTACGGCGTGCTGATTTTAAATAAAGATATTTATTTGAAAGTTATATTTTACTATGCCGTACGAATGCACTGGCTCTAAGGGTTTTTAACCCTTGCTCAACCCTTACCTTTTACGTAGAATAAGGAAAATTATTAGAGGCACCCTAAAATTAAAAAATTTAGAAAGTGCTATATGAAACTATACCTCGAGTCATTATGCCGTACATTTTTTATGGCACATGAGGTCACAGTAGGGAAATGAATTTTCCACTCAAGGGGTGGACATTTTAGTGAAAAGTTCATGTACGGCATTTGTGCCCTTTTCGAATTCATTAAAAATGAACTATTACAAAAATATGGCCGTATAAATATCGTGGCACTAAAGGGAAAAAAGTTCCAAAAAAGCGTTTGCATATAACTGCAATTTTTTTTCCATGCATCCAAAAGTTTTTAATACACACATCTACAATTCAAATTGTTTCTTTTGCCAAAATTTATTTTTTATTTTCAATGCCGTATATATTTTGAATCCAATACAACAAATAAAATAAAATATCAACAAATGTCATTAAGATCAGGGTTTAATTAACTTTTCATTTCATTATTTTAGTGGTCTATTTTATAAAATAATTTTCTAAAAATATTTTTTTTTTGTAAAAAAAAGTAAAATAGGTATTATAAACGTTATTAATACTTCTTTCAAATATCAATTTAATTTTTTGGTAATTATTATAAATTTTTCGCATTGAAAAAGATAAATTTGAAAACATATTGATTTAATCAATTTGATTAACATAATTTAGTTTTACACTTTTATTGGTCTACCTACTTGGAATTTACAAAACACAATATAATTTTTCATTATTACTTAACTCCCTTCATAATCTGCAATGAATGCCATACAGGGATCGTTAATTATCGAGTAGTGCAAAATTGAGATTTTAAATTATTTAAATATTTTTATAGCATTCGATGAATGTTCCATCAAAAATGGTGATGATGGTGTTAATGTTATGGGTAAATGCCGTACAGGAATATACAATTTCATAATGTAGTGAAAATGCCTTAGAAAATCCTAATTATGGAAAACCCTGAAATTAAAAATAGACGGCATCCACAATTTTGTTAATTTAACCCTTGAATAATTTAAAACAGAAATAAAATTGAAAATATATAATACTATAGTAGCTGTCAAATGGATTTTCCAAATTGCAAAAATGATAAAAAAAAATTTTTATTCACGGCCAATTGTTTTTTCTGGTACCAATAATTTTGTACGGCACTTTTGTATAAAGACTATAAAGTGGAATAACTTGCTTCCAAAATTTATGCCGTTCAGGAAATAATGATTTTTTACCCAAAGAAAAATTTCGTTAACTTCAGAGCACTCACAATTATGCAATAAATTTTTTTTAGCCAAATATTTTGTACGGCACATATTTTTCATTATTTTAGAGCATAAGTAAAACTCTGAAAACGGTGCCGTACATTTCTCAATAACTTTTTGGAATAGGGGTTGAAATGAGAAAATTTGCGTCAGGGTAAAAGCCTTTAGTAAAGTATAAAGTAAAATATAACTTAATATAAACATTTTTATTTAAAATCAGGCACGCCGTACAGTTTTCTATAATTTTTACATTGGTGAAAATATTTGGAAAATTAAATTTTTTTTATTCTTTCCGCAACCGTTGTTTTTGTACGGCATAAGGTTTTTATGTCTTATTTTTCTAATATTTGTCTTGGGTCGAAATGCCGTCAATTTCTATTTCATTAATTTACTCGGCCCAAAATTGGAAAGTTTGATTTTCTGCTGACAACCCATGTGCCACGGAGAATTGACGGCATAGTGCTCAAATGTTTTCTTTTAGGTTGTAGTATTTAAGTCATAGAGTCTTACGGTACCTAAAATGATTAGGAAGATTTTCCTATCCGGCTCTTAGTCTATAACTGTGGGAGATGAATATTTGCACTCTATGTATTTTTTTAATGCCATTGTCTAATATAAAAAAATGCATTAACTATGACAGTTTTATATCTAAAAATATAAAAATGCAATGACTTTTGCAAGTTTTCTTCATATATTTTTCAGTAAATGTCTTTAACCGTTTATAATTCAACTATAATTACTTGTTATTTTGGCTGGTTTTGTAGGAAATGTACACAAACTTAAATGTAAAGGTGTAGGTATGATTGTTGTTTTTAATTTAGTAAAATCTAGTTTGAATGAACAGATTTGGATCAACCGAGTGTTGGAGTGAAAGGTAAATCAGAAAATAGAAGAAAATGTGTTAATAAATTTCAATTGAGTCATAGTTAACATAATAACAGATACCTGAAAGCATAATGTTAAAAAAGAAAACTGTCAACATAACCACACTGAGAGAGTAAAACACAAGTAGAACACAAACTGAAACACTCTGTATAATAATAAAAAACACAAATATATATTTTTAATGAAAATCAGTTAAGTGGTTACCTGCGAGTTCAATTCCTTTTGTGTTAGAGAACCATACAATAATAAAGTGATAATAAAATGAGACAGGGATCCATCTTTAAAAAAATATTTTTTTTGTAGTACTTTTTTGTGTACTTTTATAGGACTTCTCTTCACCTGTCACATTCTAAAATCTAAGTCTAGAATATTTACAAAAAAAGAGAAGATTGTATCTCTATGTGATTTGTACAAGTGATGTGTGTCGTGTGGAAATGTGAAATGTGAAAGTGGCATGATCTGTATAAATGTATTTGTGATAAACTTAAATTAAATCGACCGTCCCAACAAAGCCGCAACCCAAACAATTCAATATTTAACATTTTAACATTTATATATTTTGTTTTCTGTATAATTATTCGCACTCTTTTGGGACACCCGATGTGTAAAAATCAACTAGTAATACATACCTATTGCGACAATGGTGGCCAACAGATTCATAAAAGGAAAAAATTTGATCTCAAATACAAGAAAATACATAAAATAGGAAATAGCCAAAGAAAATATAATCACGATTATTGTCATGATGGTAAGGAACAATGACTGGGTATAGAGCCACATGCATATGAATACAAAAAGGGCTCCAGTACCCATCAACCAGGTGTCTCGGATTAGGCACTCGTCGAACAGTGCGCTCTTTATGCCAAAATCCATCGCAACCACTTTTACACCATCGTACTCCAAATTTAGTTTTTCCAACTCGTGATAGTACGGTAAAATGGCTGTGCTACAGGCCAAAGGCAAAAATATCATTGCCTCTGTCAACTCAGTTCCTTGTTCGGTATTCTAAAAGAAAGGCGTTTATAATCAGTAGGCTGTTTTTTTTTGGAAGATTCTCTTATCCCCGCAATTTCGACTAATAATTTTTAATGTCAGTAACTGATCGTTATGTACAATCTCGTGTCGCGGTTGAAAATGCCGGCTAAATAGGGTACATACATATAATATTCGTCTTATTTTCCATTCGACCGGTTGCTGTTTATTTATTTTTTGCGAAATGGAGGACAAAGCGAGACGCAAAAATAACACAGAACAAACGGTTCAAATTAGGGATAATCTCGTAAATACTGCACGTATGACGATCCTTACAAAAGAGTTAACTGGTACTCTCATTTAGAAAATGAATAAGATTTTGAATGTTTCTATTATTTTTGGGGCGAAGCTTAATGAGAAAGATTGGTTAAAATAAATAGGTTATTCGTAGAATTTTGATGATTATTTTTTATACAGGGTGTGCATCTACAGGACCAAGTGACGTAGCGTACCACTACGCGGCCTGCTATGATTTTTTTTTGTTATCTTTATTTTTTTTTATTAAATTTTACTAACATTCCTAATACGGTTTCACGAAAAGTCGCCTCCACAAAAAAAAAGTCGTACCCTGTATACATAAAAAACAATAATCGATACTAAAATTTGACAGGGGTGTTCCTCTCGAATTTGAACACCTTGTAGACACTTGGAATCGGCAAAACAATTGCGCCAAAACTTGTTGCTACTTCATTGGTTGAAAATAACCAAAAGAAATTTGTTGAAAAGCTACTTACGTTTGGAGGTAAAAAAGAAGTGCTTGCCAGGAAATTTAAGATATTAAAAACAGCGTCATGTCGGATACATTCGATTGGAACTCCACAATACGGCGTCCTCTTTAGACAATCAGGACTCAGTTCCAAATTGTGGAAGAAAGGAGAACAATTTATCAGTATATTTTTTGTCGTGATTATATCTTCCTCCTAAAGGGATAAACTATTACATATTTTCTTTTGTTTTTGTGTAGATGACTTACCGTTATGGCCAAACACGAAGACCGATTATTTAAAATCGCAATGTAGTTAGGCAAAGACCACGGCTTGCAGCATTTTCTTTTGAATTTCGTGTTTTGGATGCACAGGTCTTCATAATATTTTAACCCGATAAATTCGTGTTCTAATCGACACATTGCTAGCATATTACTTATGGTAAACAAGTCTTTTTTATTGTGGGATGATACAACTAAGTGAGCATATCTTTCATCTAAAATTAAAAGTATTTACCACCTTTGTAACGTGTTTTAATTATCGATATACCTGGACTGCCACAGAAAAATTTGTCTGTCGATTTCCCATTAATATTTTTACTGGGATCGGGAGTTAACATTTTTACAGCGTTCCACCTATCCACATCAATTCTAGTTTCGGTTGTATTTCTAGTTTCGTTTATGAAAACCTGTAAAATTGGGGTAACAGATTGTGAAAAAAACAAATACCTCCCTCTGTTCAAAACAGACAATCAAACAATGTTTTATAGAATTGCGTATTGGTTTTTGTTATTATTTATTTTCTTACTCTCGTTCCTATGGACTTATCTGTTTTATTGTGCACACTTGCCAAGAAAAATACGCGTTTCAAAAATATAATTAGTTGAGGAGACGATTCAATTCGTTAGCATTACATCAGTTTTTATTTTTAGTTTTTTTTATTATGTCCAATCGTGTTTACATTGTGATCCATTAAATAATGACGGAACATACATTGTAGTTTACGCTATAAAAAAAGTAAATTCCTTTTAAAATATGTGGTCAATTCAAGTTGAATTATGCAAGACGCTTTATTTTACTGCTTGCGTTGATCATTTATTTCTTATATAACATGCCAATCATTATATGTCAATAACCACTCAACAAATGGAAACTGCTATTTGAGCACACTTGATATTTTACATCATACATCACGTCTCGGCAAATTCTACGGCCATTTTCTACAAATACGGCTTTATCTTATCTCACCTAGTGTTGCTTTTGCCTAGATACGTTATTTGTTCAATTTTAAACTCTTCTAACGTAAACAAAATTAAATATTTTTTATCGTAAAACAAAATTTGACGCGAATCGGCACCATGGCGTGTTTTATTAAGAAAAAAAGGCGTGAATCAAAAAATTCTGACCAAATTTCAGCTCTAATTTTAAATTCAAGTACTCGCTATTCGATTTTAAAATTTTCCTGTTCATTTAACACGTAAATCTACGTTTTTTAAAAATTTTTAAATCTTTTTAATTTTTTAAATTTCTACTGCATTTCACGTTATTTTATTGTCCATAGGTAGGTGATAACTATAAAGAAATATTTGTTCTTTGAAAGTGTCCATTGTAGGATCTATATGACTTGAAAGGTTTCACTTATAAAAAAACCTTTAGTTAATTTTCGATTTTTCTCATAAATGACTAGACATACAGTAAAAACGTAAATGAAATTAAATTTGCTATAAAAAAAGGTCCTCAGTATCTAAGCTGTAGAGTTATTAGTTCACGAGACAAACAGAATCAAATATATGAAAACTTAAAATATGCTTGTATTATCAAATTTGTCGTATTGAAAATTTGATTGCAAATTGTTAAATAACTGTTTGTTCTACATTGCACTATTTTATAATGATAAAATGCTGCAAAATAAAAAGTTAAAACAGAAAAAATACATAACAATTTAAATATTTTTATGTATTTTTTGTTAAATATTTATATATTTTTTTTATTTTTACATTTTATTCTGCAGCGTTAATGTGTTAAAAACTATTTTGTCGACCATTTTATCATTATAAAATAATATAATGTACAACAAACAGTTATTTAACAATTTCCAATCAAATTTTCAATGCGATAAATTCGGTAAAACAATGATATTTTAAGTTTTCAGTTTTCACAGATTTGATTCTATTTATCTCGTGAACGAATAATTCTATAGCAAATTAATTTCATTTACCTACGTTTTTACTACTGTAAGTCTAGTAATTTATGCGAAAAATGCAAAAATCGATTAAAATTAACTTTCAAGATTTTTTATGTCACATAGATTCCCCTATAATTATCGCCTGTGGACAATAAAATAACGTGGAATGCAGCTGAGATATAGAATATTTAAAAAAACGTAGGTTTACGTGTTAAATGAAAATTTTTAAAATCGAATAGCGAGTACTTAAAATTAAAATTGAGACCTGAAATTTGGTGAAATTTTTTTCCAATTTTAGAACAATATTTCGTCAATAGAGCGAAAAAAAGTGAAGCAAATCATTTTTTCGTAAGTTCTTAATTTTCATGAAAATACGTAATTGATAGATAATTTGCAACTTTAATTAAAAAAAAAATTATTTGGCCTTTAAATTTATGCGTAAAATTTTGGAAATAAATTTCATTAATTTTAATTACGATTACTACTCTGGAAAACTTGTGTTGTATTTGATTTTATTGTCGTAAAATAATTTGAATGGAAAATAAAAATAAAAAACTTGCAAAAATAATGAGCAAGACTTACATTTCCGTATATAGGCCCACTTTTGAATTTTTTTCGCTTTCCCTTTTTTCTTGGAGGCCTGTAGGACGATAAAGAATAATTTCTATTTCGATTTTCTAAAAATTCTTTCGGATTTGTTGCAAGTTCGCCAGAAGGTCTCGTGGATTTAACTAAATTCGCCCAAGCGGTCAAACGGTTTGAAATAGTTGTGCCTCTTGTTGAAAACCCCTAAAATGATAACAAATCGGTGGCTACCATTCAGGTAAACAATAGGTGATAAAATTGAATTTACCGTTTAATAAACCGATTTAATTGCAATTTTTCTAGAAGCAACAGCTATTTCATTAATTAAAAAGGATATTTTATGTAATAATTGTTGCACTTACCATTTGAGGGTCCTGAAAATTCGGAAATGACATGGATTTCAAAGTAAATGGTATGACAATGCATGTTCCTGAAAATACTGCAACAGCTGACAAAATAATAAATGGATGATGAACGAGAATATTAGCAAACCAGCTTAAATTCATTTTTAAAACTCAGTCGATCATTTACAAAGTATTTTTAATGTATGTTTATGTCAGATAAGTGACGAATTTTATCAGATATATGAACCTTCTTTCTTGTGGGCATTGTTAGTGCTGAAAGAGACAACTGTATCACTGGGAGCACTTAACCTTTCTGGTCTGCAAGTGAGCAACAACTAATTACGATATTTTTGATGTAGGTGTACGGAGCAACCCTGGACCTGGATAATCGTCTGGGGTAGCCGGGTGCGGGTAAAATCTTATCTTGCACGCATTAACTGTTTTGTGATATAAACGTTAATTGCGACAGCCACATACCTCAAACTGAATACCGAATGATGAAAATAGGACGATACACTCAAACTACATCCAAATAATACTGTTTTTGATTGATATTTAACGTGCAGCTACTAAAATAATTCAAAACTACAGCGATATTTGTATTACCGATGTTAGCCGAACGCGTACTATTTTTCGTGGTCCACGAACAGATAGAGATGGAAGTCAGCTGTTTATAAACAAATGCGAAGGGAATAAGGGCTGCCTGCTATCCATCACACCCCCTCCTAGCCTAGACATACATTCCCGTCAAGGTTACAACTACTGCGCTTCTGCAACAGGCCGTTCTACAGGGTTATTGAAAATTCTATGTCGATTATTTCCCATTTCTAACGATTTATGGTAATATAAATGCTGCTAATGTAAAGATAGTGATTTCAAGCGAGAACGACGAAAAAAAAACTCCTTTATTATAAATTTTGGTAGAGCCCAGACAGGCGGGGGTGATTGGGGCAACACCTCGTTTTCCTCATGAATAATACGAAGTACATAGTTAATAACGCATCTTTCATCGTACGTATTTTATTTGTAACATATATATTTATTAATGTTTACAGTTACAAACTTCATTGATAACTAATTTGCTTGGGATGTAATTATACCAATAAATTAATTAATTTACATCAAATTCATTAGCTTAAACGTAAAATTAAACAGTTTTATTTTAAACCATATTTATCTTTACAATTACGAATATTGCAATAATCTCTTGTGTACATATTTTGAATTGTAAATACTATTATTAGTGGTTTTACTGGAATTACCAAAGTGTATACAAATAAGTACCTATATTATAAATATATAAAAGCAAATAACATCGTTTAAAATCGACATGCATTTATTGGTTGAAGTAAATATTCTTAACTGTTTATATTTACACCACTTTGCCCTAGCAGTATTAGTATCGCTTGGTTATTAATTTACCTTTTTTTATGTCTTCGTTTTCCTGGTACGCTTTGACGTACTTAATAATTTTTATATGAATCATGCATTATATTCCGCTAATAAAGGAAAATGTATAAAATGAAATTGTTGCGTTTCAAGTTAAATTAATTAAATACCGATGACTTTTTAAATAAAACCAAAGTTACATATCTGTTTTGGTAGGTCTGAAAGAAATTGTGGAACACCGCATGTACATATCTTTTCAAATGTTTACGGAATAAAAGCAGCAAATATTTGAGGTGCCAACGAAGGTATTTTATCCAAGCATTATATGTATTTCAAATTGTTTAGGCCGCAGGTTTGCAGATCATCGGTTTGGAATGCAAAGCATCCATTTCGACTGTAAGGGATTGGTCCAGTTTTGACCACACCATACCTAATTACATATAATAACAATCAATAGTGGTCAAATGAATAAAGTTGCCAAAGTATTTAATACTCAGTTACAGAGTGAAAAATTTCCGTTTCATAAACATGTTTCCCGATAAGCATTGTTAATAAACAGATATACAGGGTTCTATTGTTTACTTTATTAAACAAATATCTTCAATCGTTAGGAACATGGATTGATAAGTTTTATCGGTTGTTAACAGATTACAGTTTTAAAGGCTTCTTATCTGTGTGCGACGTTCCTCATAGTTTATAAATCTACGTCGTTTAAAATATTTATGTATAATCATTGTACATAATATACTGTACAAAATAACGTAACATTTACAAACAAAATTGTGTATTTAACGCTGACAATTTAATGGGTGACTATTGAAAAAAGTAATAATACCCACCTTCCGAGATTTTTATGTAACCGCTGGCTGTCAGTAATTGTTTGCCTGTTAAATCAAGTCGGGTTTTCCAAATTATCGACTTAACGTTTAGGGAACTGTATATTTAATGTATGTATATGTATATATGTGTATTTAATAAATAAATATGTATTTAATAAATAAATATTATCTATTGTGCAGTTAGAACTCAAATTAACAGTGCAACGCTGCTTTTAGCATTACTCTTTATTGGAAAGTTCAACGAAATTGGTAAATTTTGCATAGGATTGAAATTAGCCTTACCAAGACTTCTCGATAATAATAACAATAAAATAATAAATAGTCACTAAACAAATATCGAATCAATTATACCTAGTGTCCAGTTCAAACACGTTTTGAAGTGCGAAACAGCGTAAATGAACTACTAATCACTTGATCTACAATATAAAACAATGTTGATACATTTCGATCCCCAGTTCATCGAACTGTAGACTAAACTCTTAGCCGTTAAGCCAGTCTGAGACCTTTGTTGAATGACTGCGGGACTGATTGTTGTTTTTTTTTTTTTGATAATTTGTATCGATGGCGGTCCGAGTAGGGTTACTAAGTCGGTTAGGTCACGAATTTCGGGTAGCGTCAATTTCAACCGGCTTGGTTAGGAACGAACTGCTGTTGTGAGTTTAAGCAAAGGTTTCAGTAACTGTATACAAAAATATACTTACCCATATCTTCTATCAAGATGAGTCGAGTTATTTCAATATTAGATTCTCTAATTGGTGCGTACTTGGCATCTATGTTAAACTTAAAATTGGTCTATTTCATAGATTTAAATTTGGAAGGGAATAATTTACGGCATTACTGAATCTTTTTGGTAACACTTTTTGATGTGTACCTTATCTTTGTCAGGGTTTGTGTTTTTTGTTTTTTTCTTGACCTTATCTTTCATTTCAATTTTGTACTTTTTAGCGTTATTCGGCTTATTTAAAATCTGGGAGATTGTTGAAGAATTCTGTCATCCAATTGGTTAGCGAATGGGGTCATTCAGTAAACTTTCAAAAAACGTTCTTATTTTATATTCACAAAGTATTGCTCATGATTAGGCGATCCTGAAAATTTCAACTTAATCCGTCGCGCGGTTTTCAAACTATATGACTTTTAAAATGCGAATATTTGCGTCAGCCGTGGCAATGTAATGACGTCACCGCATGGGACGGTCGGCCGGCTTGGCGCTACTTCCAGATGAATTTCTGCATCTACGGAATGTTTGTACGTTTGTAGCGAAAGTCTTTATGTTTTTGTACAATAAGAATAAGGATTTTGCGTTTAATTGGACGAAACCGTTTGTCACAGGTTTCAAATACAAAATTCTTACTATTTTTATTCGCATGGAAACTACATAATCAAAGTAGAGACTAATAGACTATTGATTTTAGATCCGCACGACAGAATTACGGCGACATTATTATTTTATTAGGCGTCTTCACACTAGTGCTCTCCCACTGGGGAACAATACAATATTTGTAATCTTTTTCTGTTCTGTCTTCCATATTGCTAACAAAAATCGGTATCTTAACGTACTAAATCGAAACTTAACAGGCAACTAAAACCCGACTGGACTGACTGACAATACACGCAAGCATGCGGCATCGGTTTCCCATGCGGTGACGTCACACCCGCCGGTTCAGCGGATACTCCGCGCGCCAGTTTGATTTCTTTTTGGACGATTTGTAGGCGATATAGAATTCTAATTTTTTGCAGAGAACCTTAAAATTACAATATATTTCTGTTAAGCAAAAAAATTTGCTGAATGAGCCCATTAAAGATGATTTTAATACACTTTTGAGAATTTAAATTTAAAAGGTAACCATTTTCAAATAAAATTGCTGTTGAATCTTGAAAAGTTGAGACGTTTATGCTGTTTTGAAGTGTCAAATTTGTTTATTTTTAATATTTTTACTTTTGAATGTTTATATGTTCTGGTACCTTGTACTTTTACACGAGTGCACAAAGGGAGGGGATAAAAAATGTGGATGTTATATGTAATAACTTATTTTTATTTTATATAAAATAATAGAGAAATGTACATTATGTCACAGAGTACAAAATATAATTAAAAATATAAATAGTAATAGGTACAGTTATCAATTAATAAAGTAGTTTTTAATGTGACTACCAATTGGGTAGGTATAAAGGAACTCAGGCTGCGATGTATTGATGACTGGCATTTGATCCATCTTTGAATGAATGTCTTTGAGGGATTCTACACATTTCGGTACACACTTTAATTAATAAGGCAATTAGTTCCACCGTTTAACATACATGTAATATCATTAATAGACAAGTATCTTAAACTAGAGTATCCATAGGTAAACTGGAAAAAGACTAGTCTTCCGTGGTTAGGCAAAATGCTTCACTAAACCTAATTGCTTACACTATGTATTGAACTGTTTTGTTTGTTTAAGTAGGCATCCCAACAAATGCAGTTAATAAATATCACTATCTTTGGTAATTTCAACTTAAACTACTTTACAATAAGTCATGCTGTTCCGTCTCTCGCTGAAATAATAATCAGATCTTTCATAGGAATACTTTTAATAGAATTTTTAAGAAGTGATATGTGGCTAGCACTGCGTTGTCGACGCACCTGTTGTAGGACACCCACTTACGTAACCATTCGCCGTGGCGGTCACACCGACGCCGCTCTCGGAAATACTGGGAAACTGGTGATGAGTATCGATATCCAACTCATCGGAGTCTTGGGATTCGGAGGGGGTGTATCCGCCGAGTCGGTCGGACACTTTCCGCAACGGCGTCGTCTGGTGGTCGTCTTGACTCGGCGAGGGGGTGGGACGGGACGCGCGTGCCTCCGCCCCGGCCGGGCTGTGGTAGAACGAGACCTGTGCGAAATTTGGGCTGGCGTCATCTAACAGAAGCTGGCAAAGCTTTAGGAACGCCGGCCTCGCGGTCGGTTTGTGTTGCCAGCAGTACCTCATCAACGTGTACAGTTTATCGGGGCAATTTTCCGGCCTTTCCATTACTCCGCCGTCTATGACGTACCGTAATACTTGATCGTTCGAGAGTCCCTGGTAGGGTTGCGACGCCAGCGTAGCCATCTCCCACAAGACTACACCGTAACTCCACACGTCGCTGCTACTAGTGAAAACCCCATCCTTGAGGCTCTCGGGTGCCATCCACCGCACAGGCAAAAGGCCTTTCGTCCCTTTCCTGTAGTAATCCGTCTCGTATATGTCACGAGTCATCCCGAAATCTCCTATTTTTACGGTTAAGTCTTCCGAAACCATACAATTCCTAGCTGCCAGGTCCCGGTGTACGAACTTCTTCGCCGACAGATAAGCCATGCCGTCCGCTATCTCGATGGCCATCTGAAGGATCTGCTTCAGGGTGGGGGGGTGTTTTATAAGCGTAGGGTCGTAGTTTTCGATGTCCGGCCTGTGCGATCGCAGATAAGACTTCAAATCACCGTTCGCCATCAATTCCATGATCACAAGAGTGGGCTGGCCCTGCGACACCACCCCTAACAACCTAACGACGTGGGCAGTATCGAACGCCTTCATTACAGACGCCTCGTTCAGGAATTCCAGCCTCTCTCTGCAACAGAAAATCGTTTATTAATCTAAGAGACGGATATCGCCGGAAACAAATTCTCTACAGGCTATATGCCTTAGCTAGCAACGAATTACACTAACAATATCATTAAATTCAACTAGGATCATTCGTCGGTCAAACACACCCGATATATACCCGTTTCGGGCTTGTTAGCCCTCGTCAGTATGCCGTAGGTACAACAACCCATCCAATTTCTTTGATTCTTTAAATCCAGAATAGACCAGGGCGGATCTGTCGAAATATCCCACTTCTTCAAAATTCATTTAAAGTATAAAATGTATTTCTTATTAAGTATTTGTGCGGCTTCTTCTTAAAAAATATAAAATTATTTGTGTTCTTTCTCAGAATTTGTTTGAAACTTTTAAACCTAAATAAAATGGTGAATCACAAGATATTTTGTATTTAAAAAAAGGAATGTGGAATTTCTTATCTCGGCTTCTAATGGACTAATTTCGATCTTTTTTTTTAATTCGATGTCTCGTGAGCTAAGGAATTCGATTATCGTAATGCCAACTGTCTAATTTGCACATATTTTGTTATAAACAAAGTTTATTATTTATGCATTAAATATACTGTATATTTTACCCTATGCTATTGCATTTTTTCAATGAAAAAATTTGTTTACGTATATATTTCAACACTGAATATGAATATATTTAGTTATAATTATTATAATTATTTAAATAATTATTGTTTAAACAAATACAATTTGTTTTTTATTTGGAAATTAATTGTTTTGTTAAATGCAAATAAAATTTAAAAAAAATAGTACTATAAAATTATAATTTTTGAAAAAAACTAAATTGCAAATTGATAAATGTAATCTAATTGTTTAAAAATAAAAAACATAATGTTAATTTTAAAAATTTACTGTGGCCGTGGTAATCAACCGATTTCAATTTTCAAAAATCATTTGAAAGGTTGAACGGTCTTTTCTATGTGAAAAAATTTTCCAAGTGTCTACATGCTTTATTTCAGGCTGTGCAACATTTTGAAAATTGGAACAATTTTTTTCAAAATTTTTGTCAAAAAATTATTTTACGAAAACTATCGAACCGATTTTAATGAAATTTGTGTGCCGTTTTATTATACTCCAAAGTTTTTTTTACCAGTTTGAATGCCATCGGAGCAATTAAAATATTTTTAAAAAATTATCCAATAAACCTTTATTATTTTGCCTTTTTTTCATCAATTATTGCTATTTTGCAACATCGGTAATAAATTTAAACATTTTTAACTTGCAATATATTGTGCAAAATTCAATTCTAAAACTTTTTTCCTCTTCAATATTTTTCTAAAATGCATAGATTCCAAAATGTAAGTAAAAAACTCAAATAAAATGGGTATTTTTTAAAAATTTTTGTGAGTTCTACTGAAGGTAATCCTGAAAAAATTTGCTTGCCCCCTCTCACATTCACCTCAAAACAGATCCGCCCTGGTCTAGAAAGGATAAGCATAAATAAAAGATGTCACTGAGAGCTACATCTTGTGTATCTATGCTGGCTTAATTCAATGCTGGCTAGATGCAACACCTTTTATTTATTTATATTAATTAATCGTCATGAAATAAAAATCGTTTCCGACTGCACTGCCGTCATTTTAAGACGATTTAAGATTGAAATAGTCACCTGTTGGTGGCGTGTTCGTTGACAGTTTTTATGGCACATCTCACTTCCGGTTGGCCTTTGATGTCGTGCGCGATGCCCTCCCACACCATCCCGAAGCTGCCTTGGCCCAATTCTTTGATCAGGTCGATTTTCTTTCTTGGCACCTCCCACTCGTCCGGTATGTAAACGCTAGGCACGTATTCAGGATTCACCGACTGGATAAGTCTCATGTTCTCTTTATCTTTCTGATGCTTCCGGTAGAAACACCCGCCGAATAGGAATAACTGAAAGAAAGGTTCGTTACGACTCGATACGTCTAGATCCTTTTAGTTTTAGAACAATTCCGCCTCGTGACTTTGAAAATGAGCAACAATATAAACTGATGTAAAATGCGAAACGCTCGTAGGACTTCAAAGTTGGAGGGGGAACCGCAATATTTTGGGAATATTTCACTTACGCCAAGGAATATAATTAAAGTAACAGAAACTATCACTATGGTATTCGATGATGATTCATTAATATAGAAATAAATGTACGGAGAGTATTCTCCTTCCCCTGCCGAGGTGGTTGCGACGACTCGCAAGCTGTAGTTACCAGGAAACAGTTTCATTATTCTGTAACTACTGTCGTTTGTGAAATCTTTCGACGTTACGCACTCCGGGTTTGCCTTTGCCTGAAAATTTATGAGGTTGAAATTTAGTTGCTTGCAAGTACACCAATTCTTACATTATCGATGTCGATTCGCTTGTATTCTACTGAAATGGTGAATATTACTCCATTCGGTTCTTCCGGCGGTTCCCAGGCTATCGTCACCGTATCGAGACTTTGATTTGTAATGTGGACCTTATTAATACGGTCAGCTCCACCTAAAATCACAATAAATATCTGCACAAAAGTAATCAACATTATTATTTTTCAACATTATTCGTACCAATTTCAGCTTTCTAGTAATTCTTTATTTATTTCTTTATATACTTTTTTTAGAGTCGCGGACATGTGAAAAGTGGACGCGGAATTATTTGTTGAATTCATAATTCCCGCAAAAAATTTTTGAGGTTGGTACATGTAAAATTAAAGATATTTATAATAGCCATTTTCTTGTAATTTTGTTGGTAATTGTTTAACTGAACCTGACATTTTAAAAATATAACCTCTTTTATATGTCCATATTTTATTATTTTTGGCAAAGTTAAGGATTAGTAAATAGTAATCAGTTAATTCATAATTTAATATTTAATACACAAATAGTTTATAAATGAAGTATGACGCCAAAATCAACAGTTTGGTTATATTTTTCTGAATCGAATAAATATCATTATAAATGTAACTTCTGCTCAAAAACAATTTTTAAGAATTCCAGTAGGATGGAAAAACATTTAAATAAGTGTATTGGCTGTCGGGGGAAAATTAAAGAAGTCTAAAGGTAGGTAATAAGTAAAATATATCGACACGTGAAAACATGACGTCACTTATTAGATTAGATTCAAGGTCAAAAGTACTTTTCCTGACATGTCCATAACACACTTTTCCGAAGTGCCCATCTCTACTTTTTTTAATACTGATTGGCTGTTCAGGAGGTTTGATACCAGGGCCCGCTAAAAATAGGGTTGTCCTTTATCTACAATTAACACATATAAGGTTGGTGAAATTAGGGCAGATTGTGGAATTTGAAACAAAATGACTTGCCAAGGAGGAATTTGAGCAATTTTTTAATAAATTGTTTTATATCTGCGAAATTACAGATCACTCTCTGCCAGTTTGGCGATACTGAAGACATGGAAGTAACTTCTGTTAATTACATCAATAAATTTCAAGTTTTTCTTCATGTGAAAACTGCATTTTTTTGTCACCAGTTACAAATTTAACTGAACTGTCAAGAGAATAATTTTATATTTTCGCAAAAACAGAGAAGAGTCTATGGAGAACAACTCACTGAATTCAAAAATGGCGCCCACGTGAAAAAACAAAATGTAACAACATATTTCAATTCTTCACAAAAAAGTGTTCTAACTGTGTCCGAGTATAAAAAGTACACTTCTTTCTGTTATCGATTAATAAAAAGGAAAATAAAAATTTTCAGATTTCTGTTGGTAACCTAGAAACCAAAAAATGAGGTTAAATTCCTCCTCTGCAACTTAACCGACTTAATTTGACTGACTCTTCTTGAGGTAACCGATATTCCAATGATGCGGCTCGAAAAACAAACACCCTATGTGGAAAGTAAAACAAGATTTTGGAAAGATACGTACGTTTCTTCAGCGTCCTCTGAGTTTGCATGCTGGTGCTGCTGCATCTGCTCTCCATATCATTGTCCCCTTCCTTCTCTCGACAGGCCTGGACGTTGATAACGTAAAAGGTGAAATGGTGCAGTTTGTCGATAAAAAAATCAGTCTTTCCGTAAACGGGAAAACTAAACGACTCCCAAATATCGGTACCATTTTCGGTGACGTTTTGTATCACGTTATTCTTAAAGCTCGGCGACAGGCTCTCGGTGTTGTTTGGGAACGTATAAGCCGTTGCCTGACGTTTTGTCCTTATCGGATCTTTCCTAAGGAAAAATTTATTTGATTCACGTAATATTACCGAAGTTAGTTTTAATCTACCTTCTTATATAAACTTTGTTTTGGAGTTCGTCCTCGAACTTTATCCTCGCGGCTTCTTCCATTTCGTTAATGCTGATACTCCTCTCAGGGTTCTCGGCGCATATGCAGGTATCGTTACTTTTTGGTGAGGGGGTGGGTTGAATAACTTGTGGTGCTTCAGTCTTAGTAGGGGCTGAAACAATCAACTCAAGAAATACGCACGGCGCTCAAGTTGTCGACTACTCACGATCTTTACAGTAGTTTCTGTCTTTGGAATACATATCGCCATTCGAGTGCTTCTTGCCGGACACGATATAATGGGTTATGTTGCCGTTTGGGTTTGCCGGAGGCAGCCATGAGATTTTCAAGGAGTCGCTGGAATTGCTTATGACTTGTAGATTCTGTGGCGGCGACGGCACTGTAAATAAGTTTAGTTAAGGGTGGGGAAACACTGGTTATTCTCCGTCTTACTCGAAGCGTTCGTACGGAAATACTTGATTTCGCTCTGCGCCCCGGTCCTCGCGCTAGCGATGGTGTACGTTTTCACGTAAAAAGCGTAATAAGTGTACGGCTTCAGATTTGGCAGGGGCTGGACGATTTTTTTCTCGCCTGGTTGGTTCGCCACGTCATACACGCGCCAACTGAAACATAATCCGATTTTTATCGGAACAGCCTTTCTAAATACTTTAATTCTTACTTGTCTTGGCTGCAGGCGTCTCTTCCGTCGTAAAGAGTAATGTTTCTAGAAGGGGCTTCGATGCAGTACACCGTATAAGCTAGAAGGCTTCGTTGGTCTTCCATTTCGAACTGATTCCATTCCAGTGTAATGAAATTGCTTTCGACGTACGTAATTTTTACTGGCAGATCCGTTACGTTACCTGAAATTGGTGGGAAAATGTATTCTGCCCGTTTCGATACGCGATTAATACTTACAAGCGATCTGATCTCCGTTGGAATTTGGTGCTACTTCGTGATCGGTGAAATGCGGTAAATGGGGCATAGCCACTTCCTGCAGCTTCTCAATTTTGTACATGCACAATTTTGGATTAAAATGGAAAAATAACGATCCGTTGTCTATCTTCAAGGTTCTATTTTTCCAGTCCCATAATTCTTGCAAATTTTGATTATCCAGTATAACGACCGCGTATCTGGAAGGGTAAATTTTTAGAATGGCGTAAATGAAGGAAACGCTAAATATACTTTTGACTCTCCAACTTCTCGCCCTTGATCCGCTTGAGACTCTTTAGGAAGTTCAGAGACACAAGTGAGAAAGATCGAACAATTTTGAGATAACCGGATATTTCTTCTATCATATTAAGATTTTCTTCTAACACATTTACTACCTTACCTGGAAATTATGAATGACAGCGTAAGGAAATTAAACGATTTTTTATCAAACTTACTGCCTGCTCGAATTTGAATCTCGAGAGAACCTTTGATATGGGTACACCCTCTCAGTTGTTTTGCCAGTGCTATGCTGTCTACGTTGATCCCATCGCAAACTTTTTCACACCTCCCTAAATTATCGTACATGTAATCATTAAAAAAAATATGATTCGGACATATAAAAACAAAATAATTGAAAAATAAAATGATTTGATGTTACGGTTCTGACGTTTATTTTTATTCTATCTGGGATACACTATATAGAATTTAGTTAAATCTAAAAATAGTTGTTTTTATGTGTCATGAAAGGGTATTACCTCCGCAATGTATACATGTGTTGTTTACACTCTTGTAGTTGGGAGGACAATGCAAAATACAGGACTGCTTAAAAATTTTATAGGCAATTTCGTTGGTGGCATGGAATTCTAATGGCTTTGGCATACTAATACATTCTTCTTTTGTGATACAGCGTCGATCCAAATACTGAAAAAGGGCATGTCATATTATCAAATACAACGAAAATAACGTGTTGTGGTGATTTATTAATATTTTGCACATTCATCACTTCTCAGAGTTAATTTTAATATACAAAATGTCCGGATATATCTCGGTAAGCAGAAAACAAATGAAGATAAATTATTTTTCAATATAATAGACCCGAAGAATTGTATTTGGAAACTGTAACTTTCTCAAAATTACATGTTGCTATTTTTTTAGGGCCACATGCAAAAAAAAATGCCTCAAACAAATATACAAGGTGCAAATTTGAGTGGGGGTCATATTCATACAGACGCTTCCTTTGACCTTAAGAAACACATATCAATGGTTTATTTTTTCAAATTCCGCCGCAAAAACTGTATTTTTACAAGTAACCTAACAAAAAACTCAAAATAAATACACAAAAATAAATGATCTGTTGATGGCTTCCAGCTGTGAAAAACATTCAAATTCACAGTTAGATGTACCCTCTCCAAATACAGAACAACGCCCTTCGCTTCGTCACCATTGACCCGCACTATCTCCCTTTACATGCATTGTAAGTTGCCTACAATTCATTTATTTGTAATACGTGATTACAGTGGCGGCGTACATAGGCGGGATTTCGCCCAAATCATTGAGGGGGCAAACATCTCGAAAAATTTTACACTCCCCTATAAGAAAAACCCAGAGATTGCGAATTCTGCCTATTTGCGGTTTAACTACGATCTGTTGCCATACGACTATTTATATTATATTTTTGGGGGGCCGCCTATGGCAGCGTACACAAGTATTAAAGTGCATTTTAAAAAACTAATTATAACTTGACTATTTATTTGATTAAAAAAAGAATTTCAAATTCGTATTCAAGGGAACACTATCATCCCTAAAAAAACTGACCTCCACTTAAAGTTACAACCTGTATTTCTTTTACTGCAGGTTGAATTCTATAATTTCTACCCTTGTATTTGTAGTAGAAACTAGTTTAAGGTAAGTTTAATTAATTTAATCTTGTTTCAACAAAATTTATTTTGTGGCATATATTTTTGTTTGTATTCCAAGACAATTCCTAGAAATAATTTTATAGGAAAATAGAAAATGAATATATGTAACAAAATTGTAGTCAACTTAAACACAATTGTCGTATTTTTAACATGAATTTTAAAAAATCAATTCTTCTATCGAAATCTTTTAACATCTCATTATTCTATACCCCTTATACAACTTTACCAACATTTGTTCATTTTTAAATTTCTTATAGGTATAAATATAAAATTTTTAAGATTTGCAATTTTTTTAAGCAAAATAAAGTTTCTTTTCATTTCAAAATAAATATCTGACCTGAATCGGACACCCTGTATGTCAAAAAAAAAAAACGTTTAGAAAGTATTTATAAGGAATTACTCCACCTTTATCAGGGAACATTTGTGTGATAAGAGAAATTCATCCAATTCTTACTTGAGCCAGTAAAATCCTGTCAGGATCTAGTTGGCACTAAAGCTTTAGCCTCTTGGTATTAGTTATAGTGCGTTGGATTAGACATATTATTAGACGTTAATTAGAAAGAAGTGTAAAATTAAAATAAGTTTGAAAACGGATAAAGCTTGTTGCAGATCGGAACTGACCTTGAAATAATTAGGCGGGCAGCTTTGGGTGCACTGCCTCTTCTTCTCAGTCTCAACGGTGAAATTTTTACACACGGTGCAATCGTCGGGATCGTCGTTGCTGCAACCCCCCAGACACAGGGGGCCGCAGCACTGTCCGCGGTCGTTGCAGGCGGTGCAGTTGTCCGGGCAGATCTTCTGGCAGTGCCGTCTGTTCCAGCAGAGGTGTCTGTCTTTTTCGAAACTGTCACCGCTAGTCCTTGGGGCTTTCGGGCAAGCCACCGTCGCGCTGTTATTATCGCCGTTAACTTTCACGTCGATGTTACCGGGACATACCGGACACTCGTTTTCGGGCTTCAGGCTCTTTATAAAACTCTTCTCGCTCTTGTCGTGGACTATGCGGTCCCAGTCGATGGTGTGAACGAAACACAAGGAAGGATTCTTGTCGATGCGCACCGCACCGTGTGTGATGTCTGTGAGGGAATATAAGCCGATTTCTTGTAAACTTGACATCTCGAATATCACAAATGCATTAGAAAAGAATAGGCTTTGACCGCGGATAACCGATAAATTCGGAAACAACTGCCCTATGCTACGCAATCCGCTCACTCTGTACAGTAATAGGTAGTCTGTTATCTCAGTCAGAAGCGGGAACTGTCTCTTCAGGAACTCCGACTCCGAAACGTTGTCGAAGAGCAAGATCTGGAGGAACCCTTCGATCACCTCGCAGTTCTCCAGTTTCGAGAACGCGTCCAGTGAATTTCGGACGTCCACGCTTTTGCAAACTGAAACAAGAAAGCATACACTTAGTACCTTCGGCAAACACGTCGAAGTTCCAACTCAAAATAGCTCAAAATCAAATGAATATTACACGAAATATATTTTTCAATAATCGCGCAAAAAAATTTTACGGGTTGTTCGCCAATTTCAAAATTCACGTGACTTAAAACGTGCCCTAGCAAAGCTCCTTCATATCTTTTTAACCGTTGAAAATATCGAAAAATTACAGTTGACGAATAGTTCTAATGTTTCGCGATGAAATTTCGTCAAAAGAGTTTTCGAGAAATAGTTAATTTCATTAGAACTTCCCTACTTCGAAATTCATAAATACTCCTTAAATAAGTTACATTTCCCCGCAATTAGAGCAGCCCGATCGTCGTGGTTTGTATGAAATAGTAGAACTATTCGAGCACAAATACAGAACTGCTGTTATTTTCATCAGAACTCCCGATTTCGAAATTCATAAATACTTCTTAATTAATTAAATTAGATTTCTCCGCAGTTAGGCCGAGCAGCTGGAACGTCGTGGCTTACATGAAATAGTAGAATTATTGGAGCATAATTCAATTTTTACTAAAACTCCCATTTTCGAAATTCATAAATACTTAAATTAATTAAATTTGAAATTTTTACAACTACTTAGATCGGCCAGAACGACGTGGTTTAGAAGAAACAGTAGAGCTATTGGAGCACAATGTAAAACTGCTCATATATTCACCAGAACTCCCTGCTTTGGAATTCTCAAAAACTGCTTACATTATTTACATTCGATATCTCTGCAATTAGAGCAGCTGGAGCATAAGGGTTTGCATGAACTATTGGAGCACAATTCAGAACTGCTGCAAATTTTACCAAAACTCCCGGTTTCCGAAATTCATAATTTCACCAGAACTCCCCTTTTCTGTTTCATAAAAACTCCTAAAACTAATTAAATTCGAACCTGTACTTTCGGAGATATCGCCACGCAGTTTGCACGAAACAGTAGAACAATCGAGCACAATGTAGAACTACTCTTCCTTTGAAATTCTTAAAAACTGCTTAAGTTATTTAAATTCTATATCCCCGCAATTAGAATCGCTAGAGCGACGCCTGTTGATCAAAATAGTAGAACCAATCGAGCAAAATGCAGAATTGCTGCTATTCTTTTTTTTTGAAATTTCAAAGTACATGACGGTCGAGGTGGGCTATGGCTAAGCCACTAACTGCAAATTGTTCACAGCTAAAGTCTGAACTGTAACGTTTTTCAACGGTTACAAAAATAGTGATGAATTTAAAAAAAGGGTATTATGTTTTTATAGAAATAAAGGAAACCTGTTTGAAATTTCGTAAAAGATAAATATGTAGGTACTACTTTTTTAATTAATGAGTAAAGTTGCAATACGACTAGCTAGCTACTTTTTTCTCATAATTTATTAACAGGCTATGGAAACTCTTCATGGACCGCATTCTTTTTTTTTACTATCAAATTAAGCATAATGTACTTTTTTTAAATAAAATAATTGCAATTTTTCTACATGCTTTATTACGCAAATCAATAATCATCTACGTGTCAAAACGCATTTAATGCGACTTTATAGCATTTTTAACGCAACTGAAATAAGTATGAACGTCTTGGATATATCAAATATATTCCAAGTGTTTCAATAATTCAGTAGTGGCAGATATCGCACGAAATAGAAGAAGCGAAATTATGAAAATTTCTACCAAATCAGCCCATTTATTATTGCAGCTGTTAAATGGATCGTACACGCCACTTAAATAAATTTAAATACTTTGTCTACGCGCAAAATGTTATAAAATTTATTGCCTAGCTCACAACTTTTAAAGTTATAATTATAGAGACATCAAGAGAAATAATTTAAAAAGTCTATACGTCAAGAATACTTCTCCGATCACGATCCCTAATTGGCTTTTAGACATATTAAAATAATTCGGATCATTTCACCTTAACATGATTTAAACATTAAGATCTTCAACATGTGTGAAGTTCTAGATGGTTTTTACATCTGCCGTTCCGCGGTCAGGTGTAAATCTAGATAAAGTTATATTCATGATGTAATTTCCATTTTTATTTATTTTAATTCCAATAGGCACTGCTGATAGGTAGTCGGAGGTCAGTGCCCTTAACGAAGTCTTGGTCGATCAAATGTTAACATGTAAATTATTTTAATAATCTTTGTAATGATAAACCATTTTAATGATATTTCTGATTATCCAATAAATAAATGTCTGTCTGTAGTAATTTAGGCATATTTTTATCAATTGTACAATTAAAACGTGGAAAAAACATAACCACTATAAAATTAAACAACCTGTATATGGCGATTCGTTTCCACGTGTGATATAGAGCGTCTATCTAAATATATTCATCGTCATTAGTGTCTAGATAAAAGAGACTGATCCTAGCCACGTTTGTGATATCATTTTCATTATTTACTTTATTGTAGATTTTTCCTTTCCCAAATATTAAATATTATCGGAGTCGGTTGTTTACACTTTGATTACTCAGGCCGACAAGATTTCAACCCAACAACACGAATATGCTTTCCCAAAGCATTTTGGTGAGCTGAATTCGAATCCGATTTTTTGACATATTAGAGGTTATGTTACATGTAAAGGTAATTTTTTTGCTGAAACCATTAGGGTCTTAAAGTAGGTATTATACTCTTACTACTTAATAGTTTTGGGATTGAGCATATTAGCCTCTTTAGCGTGTAAATGTATTTCCAAATTGATATAATGCGTAAAATATCGGCCATATGTTATATCGTATTTTTTTTTTAACTAAGTTTTTTGCAAAATTTGACGTGATAAGATATTTTGGAGTTCATATTCACGATCAGCGACCCCAAAAACATGAAAGATCCCTACTTCCGGGTGCCGATGAATTTAGGTTTGTGGTGCTGTGTATATTCGAAAATCGAGTAATAAGTCAAATTACTGAATTTCAACATGCGATTTCTCAAAGACGAAAAATGATATCGGGATAAATCCAAGAGTAAGTATAGTACTTTAAGACCTCATTAATGGTTTTAGCAAAAAAAATGACCTATCCATGTAACATAACCCCAAATATGTAAAAAAAACGCGATTTTGGTACTTTTAGGTTAGGATATCTCGGATACCAGAGCCAATCGTGAAATTTGGACCTCAGATTCGAATTGAGGATCAACCTGCGGAATACTCACTAAATCTAGTCTCGTTGCGGTGGACTGGCCCGGGCGTCAGCTCCTGGGCCCCGGCGGGCCGGATGGGTCCGGGAATCAGAAGAGCAAAGGCCGCACCGTAAAACAGCAGGGTGCCGGCCAGCGGGCAGCCAGGACCGTGCCAGCCAATGAATCGGCGCAATTGGGCCGTTTGGGCAAAGCCGTGGACGGCCATCAGTGGGACCCCGTAGACATGGGCGAAATTGTCGGGCGAGATCCCTCAAACTGTACCAGCCGCGAATTCGGTCGCTGTGAACGTGTTGCTGCGATGCTGCGCGCCTTGGTTGTGGACATGTTCCTCATAAGACTCCCTCGCAAACGCGCGACAGTTGACCGGCTAGTCACATCGTCTCGCTGCACCTGAAACAAGGATTTTTTCTCATTAAAATATCGTAGAATGCAATTGTAGGCAATTGAAAAAAAGCAAAAAATTCGATTTTTTGATTTTTACTTTTTTGCCTCTAATTTTTTTTTTTTATTAAATATAGATAGGTATGGGCATTGCTTCATAGAAAAAAAGTAGATAAAATTTCCTTAAATATAAGAGGTTGTAAAGTATTTTTGGATGAAAATTGACTGATATATGGCCGCTCAAACTTACAATTAGCCAATTTTTCGATTTTCGTCTCGTTTACCGTTATACGTTTTAATTATCATTTTTTGCAAAAAAGGAAGGAAATAAGTCGTTCAAGGATTTTCATCACTTGACTTGTTTGAAGGGTCATAAAATAATGAAAAAACCGCGGGGTGCTATTAAATTAGAGGGATGAAATTGAAGATAGGGGTGAAAATGCACTTTTGCAGTTTTTTAAATATAGCACGAAAACGAAGCAAAATATCGGTATAGTTCAAAGGAAAAATTTTGTAGAGAATTGAATTTGCCATCGAAATGGCTTATTTAAAAGAAAAATTTTATGCAAAAAATCGTTAATAAACAATTTTGGAAAAAGCAAAAAATTAAAATTTTTTGATTTTATTTACTTTTTTGACTGTTGTGAAAATCTTTATTTATTATTAACAAATAAAACTTTTGAAATATTTTTTTATTAAGTAAAGAACCAATTTGTTGTAAAAATAATAGGAATTATAATCATTATTATGTTAAAAACGACGAAAATTTAAAAAATATTTAAGTTGGACCGGTTATAACAGTCAATATTAATCCAAAAACTTTTGGAAACGCATCAATTTGAAGGGAATCTCATCTAGATTTTTTGTACAGCAATTTTCTTTGCCTACTTCTACTAAAACAAAAATTAGAGTCAAAAAAGCAAAAAAAATCTTATTTTTTGCTTTTTTTCAAATTGTTCAATAACGATTTTTTGTTAAAATTTCCTTTTAAATTTTTTAAATAGGCCATTTCGATGGGAAATTCAATTCTCTAAATAATTTTTCCTATGAACTATAGCGAAATTTTGCTTCGTTTTCGAGCTACACTTAAAAAACTGAAAGGGGTGCATTTTCACCCCTATCTCTAATTTCCCCCCTCTAATTTAATAGCACTCCGCGGTTTTTTCATATAAAATGACTCTTTGAACGATTCATGCAATAAAATTGGTTGAACGTCATAGTTCCTTTTAACCCTGTTTTTTTGGATATAATCAATAGCCTATTAGGATTATTATGGTTTATAGTAACAGCAATTTTTTTACTTAATATCCGTAAATAATACAGCGTCGATTTTATTATGAAAGGAGCTTGAAATCACCGTCGGGTGTACCTCGAGGCTCAAGTCTTGGACCATTGCTGTTTTTTATTTTTATAAACGCATTCATTGAAGAAATAATATAATATTGTAAAATAACGTGAACATCACGGCGATCATTCATCAAAACTCATTTATTTGTAGCATAGTTTTCGCTCTTCTTTTCTTTATAACAAAGTTAATGCAATAAACTCTTAAAAATCGTTTTGTCTAACCAAAAACCTGACACTGCTTTTTCCAGTGAAAAATTTTTGGACAGAAGTACTTAGTGTCGAGTTTGTCTAAAGACGGTTTCTTAAACTTTTAGCCTATAAGGTAGCACCAACACCCGCCTAGAGGATGGCGTCGTTGATTACTGCTATCCAGATTCGGCGAAATGCTGATACTTAATATAAGGAAACACCGTACTATCGAGTTTTTATATAACCTTGTACACAATTATATTGATTGTTTGTTTTCGCTTCAAAATAATAACTGGTTAGTCCCTTGTATAGAATCTAGACAATTTGTTGTGCTTTATAATCAGTGCCAGCATGTTTTCTTATCCTCTATATACAATGTGTCCTAATTTTAATAATCCTCATCGTTTTAAATACTGCTACGCCTAATATCATAAGTCTACCGACTATAATGTCGTGGTTGCTCTATTTGTGCATTTTTATTAAATATTTTAATTATACATTTATACCTTTTATACTTTTTAAGAAATACACAATCTTTTATTTTTTAAACGAGTAGCTAGATATATAAAAAATATGTCAAACCAGTACTATATAATAGACTGGTAGATAAAATCCCGTTAACCTTTCCTACATATTTTTCTCACATATCAAATAAAATCATTTTGTTTATTGTTATATAACGTTTTAAGTTCTGAAACTGTAAGCAAATTTAACGCCCTGTATCTCGAATATGGAGGCAAAAAGTTTACAGGGCCAAGGTCATTTGTTTTTCAAAAAGGAGTCCGTTTCTGTGATTTGAGAATTTAAGGGAAAAAGTGTTAAGCGTGGTATGGCCGAATTGTTCCATTGTAGTTCTGAATTTTCTCGCTTTTTTGTCACAAAACGTGCAACAGATTTTTCAACGAATTGGCGCCTTACTAGGGGGCTAGGCATACCGTTCCTCTTGGGGCAATAAAACTAATTACCGAGCTATTTTTAGACGCGTATCGCAAATAATACTGTGTTCTTTGGCAACTAACATGTTTATAACTGGTGTATGACTCGGGAAGGTTCTCACGCCTGGTGGAAAAAAAAATATTCATTAATAATTACAATTATGTATTCAGTTTTCGTAACATAAATAAACCGATTAAAAAAAAAACTGATGAATAACATCAACCGACGATAATAATGAATGATTATGCTCAAAAAACAACGTCTCGCGCTCTAAATCCAATCTTTTTCGCGATGTATCGGATCCACTAAAAAAAAACGTCCTAGAATTCTCTATTTTCGGTTTCAAAAGAGACACCTTTGCTCCCCGTACAATATAGAACGTGCAAAAAATATCTATTTTTAAAAGTATAAACATATACCAAAATTGGGTGAAATTGGGTGCGTAGGTGACAGGTGCAGTGTATTAAAAAACTGGCCTTGAGCAAAATAAAATAAACTTGATCTACATAATATTTTCCGGTATAAAAGGGACACTTATTTTGTTTTTTCGCGACGAGGAGGTTTAACTAAGGATAACGGCGAGGATACAGAGAATGACGAATTCCTTTTCGTTTTCTTCATTAATAAAACCAAAATTGCACCAATCATTAACACCAGAAAGAGAACGAAAAATAAATAAATAAAAGCGAAACAAAAAGCTAACTTGATTGTTTTTGCGTCTCCCTCAAATTCCCGGTCAAAGACGTATAAGGCTATTAGCAGACTGTAAAATACGAGGTAAAATAACTATTAGAGATTTTGTTACTTTTTTGTTGCTATTTTGTTAAACTAAAATGAATTTTGCACCTTCAGCCGTTTCGGGAAAATTATAAACTGCCGACTTAGATCTTTGTTTATTTTAAACAAAGTCAGTGTAGCTTCAGTGCAGGCAGCTGAAGCAACAAATTATTTTGTTGACATATTATGTGTCCAGTATCCTAGTTTTATAATAATCACAGCCACACAAAAAATCAGCGACCCCCGAAAACTAAATTTGGCGCAAATGTGTTATTTTTTGAAAATTTGTTCGTCCATCTTGGATCGGCCATCTTGAATTTTGCAAAATTGACCTCGGATCCGTGATCAGCGACCACGAAAACCCCCGAACACCAAATTTGGCGCGAATCTGTTATTATCTGAAAATTCGTGATATCTCACCCGTTTTTTTGAGGTTAGAAAAAGAACCAATCAATTCTGAGCGCGGATTGACGTTCGGCGGGGTCTTAACCATAGAAGTGAACATTTGGATATAGAAACAAAATTTTGTTGTATTTTTCCTAGTACTTTTTTGTGAATTTTTGCCATTTTTGATCTGTTTTTTGAGGTTAGGACATTTCTGACACCGGATTCGTGATCAGATGGCAAAAAAACTGCGGATAATATATGTCGCATGAAAAGTACAGACAACTGTTTTTTTGTGTGGCTGTGAATTAATAAAAATTAACTGAAAAGTATTTTTTTTTTTTCACTAAAGATGCGTGTCATTTCGCATAATTTACAATGCCATTTATGAAATATGTCGGAATGTTCACCATTTACAAAAGCAAAACATTTGTGTAAACTTTTCGTTGCAATACGTGAAAAGGTGCCGAGCAATCCCGCACTCTGTATACATATTTCTCGAAAAATAGTTGAATGGTCAAAATTTATTTTGGTGTAACAAAATGTTTTTTATATTAATGTAACATTATCGACAAAAGAACATATCCCGAATAATTTTTTCGCATAATTGCATTTATTTCATGTTCTTTCTTTTTTTTTGGCATTAGAAATAGTCCAAACCGAATATATAACTATGGATTCTGAAAATACTCCTAAAATAACAAATTCCGGTGCCATTGTGATTGCCGTAGGTCGTATGCGAATTAGATGCTGAGAAATTGCCTGGACTAGCTTAAGATTTAAGTCGGCGGTTGTTATTTTCTCGAAAATGGCTTAAAGTAGGTACAAAATTCATTTGTATTATAGCATATACCACCTTAAAATATCTGATTTAATCTTAGGGAATATGAATATATGTTCTAAATTGTAGAAACGCAATATTACGTTATACCTCCCAAAATTTAAAATAGTCACTATTGTATAAGCAACTGAACCGTTTGCTAAAACGCCTAATTCAATGCAGTCACATTCGCTTTTATTTGTAGATGTACTTTGAAATAAAAATAAACGTCTTCTGTTATTTTTATTTCTGCGCCGTTAAAAATAACCCTACTACTGGACTGACATCCGCGATTTACAAGTTCTTGAAATAACGAGGTACCGATAAATTAAAATTGAACTTTTTTTAACTACGCCTGTCAATGTCAAGAGAAAAGCACTGCCAGAAAAAAATCCAACAGGTTGGCTCCTCAGAAAATTCATAACGTGCCTTATTTACGTGGAGCGAGTTACTTCTGGAAGGCTGTACTATGTATTTTTTTTTACATCCTTCTTTATTACAAAACGAGAACAATCGTCTTTTAAGAAGGCCATTAATTTTCCCGTTTGTTTACCTTACATCTGATTATTTTTTTGCAAATATTAAATATTAAATAAAAGGCGAAGGTCAAAGGTAAAATTATCCATCTTCATAAAAAAAAAATGTAATTAAGTGAAGTAATATGTACATATGTACTTACAGCTTTATTGTTTTTCTCTGAGAAATATTAATAAATTAAAAATATTTCATTTCACCCAAAAGAAATTAAGCAGACATCAAACACGTTATTTGTCAGGGCTTCATTACAAAAATTACTTGTTTACGAGGACAAAGTAAATATCTCAAACGAGCTCCTTGGCAACCTTTTTTTTTGTTTGATATTGTCATTCCGTTTATTTCTTATTCAATTCTTCGCTGTAACGAAAATTAGACTAGCTTTAATAAATTTTTATTAAAAATGTTCCGTAGGCATATAATCATTTTATTTATTGGCAGGTAAATACTAGTCCCTGTGTATATAAGGAATCACAAAGAGGACTCTTTTATTTGAACAGTGTTTAATTTTATTTGTAAAATTTTATAAAACAGAAACGGATATTAAATTTTTTTATTCGAATAAGTAATAGGTAAAAGATTACTCAAGTTTCATATTCTGTCGTATTTTGATAGACCTGATGTTAATACTAGTTGTAATATTAATTTACGACTTACCCTGTTTACAAAGCAACTACATAACACAATAACAGCATTTGCACTTGTAGACCTGCTTCGCTATTCTGTTGCGTGGAGAAACGTTCTTTAGCATTAGACTTAAAAATTTAATAATAAGTGTTATGCTTAATGCAATCGAAGGCACCTATCTAGGACTATTGACGTTTCGCTCCTTATATTAGTGCATAACCTAAATAATACTTGTATATAATTACCGAGTGATTCTGACAGTTTGACAAATACGTTTTTATCGGACCGACATTTATTTACGGGTACTCAGGCTTGTGTAAATTGATTGTGTATTGTTGTTTGTTTTTTGTTTTCGTGATAGCGAAAATGTCATGTCTATCCCTATACGGGGTAGTTCAAAGTGCTCTAGTCACACGATTATAGACTGTGTCTCGAAATAATGGAACATAATTCATATTTTTTTCCTGTTGAAATTTAAAAAAATCGCCGAAACAGGTCAATTAGTAAATTGAAATTGTCACTTTCCTGCAATTTTTTCTATTTTTTGAGCCATGTTTAAAGACCTTTCGACATTTTTTTAATAGAACGCTCTATATTTTATAGTACAAATAGATAACTCTTCTAAATCCTTCGATAGTGTATGGTGTGTTCACATACACTTAGCTTTTTAGATAACCCCATAAAAAATCTAGTGGGGTTAAGTCAAGGGAGCGTGGTGGCCATTCATCGATTTGGGCATATTCATAATTAAAATTTCAATTTTCTATTTTTAGCTTAAACAGCCAATCATTTTTCAAAATTGTTCCATCATTTTGGAACGTCATTGAGAACTGTACAGATGTTTACCTAGATTTTTTATCACATTTATCACAATAGCATTGGCCACTTATTTTTTTGTTACAAATCTCTACTGGAACATTTTTCACTCATTTTCCTTATTTGCTTATGTACAAATTTTTATTCGTAAACCTGATTGGTGCGCTTTCCAAGTACGTTCTATAACTTGTTAAGATTTGAATTATTATATATTCAATGTTGTTTGACTTTAACTGATAACAATTAATTACATATTTTAGAAATTATACTCCTTTGTGACTGTCAAATTTTACATACGTTGGTTAGCGAATTTTTATTTAAAATTTGTACCCCCCCCCCTCGATGTAGTTTATACCAAATTTTGAGGAAGGATATTCATTGCAAATGGCATCAATGTTCACAACTGCTTTCTTAAATCCAAATAAAACAGTTTTGTTAGGAACAACAAGAAAACACGTGGAGAGGGTGAATAATCCAGTGGTGTACTCAAATTTAAGACGCTAACCAATTCTCGTCAAACTATGCCACCGAAATAAAGTACGCGAAGTGACAAGTTCAAATTGTATGTCATGTAACAGAATTTTTTAAGCACTATCTTAAAAAAACGAATTAAATCTGTCAATAAAAAGTAGCCATTTGAAATGGACCACACTGTATATAGTTTAAATTTAAAATAAGCTTATCACACAGGTTGATTAAATTTAAGTTATGTTTAAAACTTTCACGAATAAAAAACAAACATACAGGAGATCTGTTCTGTATTCTTCAAGTGATTCAAAATTTCTATGTCAATAATTTTGATTATACAAATTGTATCGCCGAACAAAAATGATTTATACATTTTTTTTGGAAAAATTTATTCGATTTTCACTTAAAAAAAATGGTTGTATTTTCGAATGAAATGGATGAATTATTTTGGCAGTAAATTTTGAACGGACTGACGTAAGCGTCCCCTTGTGCATTTTGCCGTTAATAAATAAACAAAAACGTTTGTCTAGATCGGGCAATGAATCTTATGCAGACCGAGTTAAACTGCTTAATGAAAAATAATTTAAATTTTGAGTTATTAGGTCACAGGTTACGAGCTAAGCCTACGCATCAGCATCAATATAGCACTCATTATGGATAAATTGATGTTATTGAAAACGAAAGATCATACCCTTATAATAGAGAAATATTGCGCATATCAAATGCGACGGTAACATATACGACTAATTTTTTAAAGGCTATGTTCGTCCTTTGAATTTCTTATACGACCGACGTCAATACAAACTGCGAGAGAAAAGTCACATGCAAGTTATGTGTCGCCTCATAAACATCACTTCGATTGCTTTGACTTTTTACGGAGTGAAAATCTAAAAACCAAAACAAACATTCGAATAGAGCTCGTTAAATTGGTAAAAACAATTTAGAAAGAGCGGTTTATCCGGCTTTTGCCAATCAATGCGGAGATCCAAAAAGATAACATCCAACAAAAACCGACACAAAGTAAATTGTTAAAAATGTCTATCAGTGTGGTAGGTGGCTTGTTATTTTCTATGTGAGCGTTCACTTTCACCTTGTTACTGCACTCGAACCGATTCCGACGTTTAGAGGGCCACACACACTGGTGGTACACGCGAACAATTAAAAAAAACCGTATCGTTTCAGTTCTGCTCCTAAGAAACAATGTACAGACCTGAGCAAAACTGAGAAGGAACTAAATATTAGAAACAAAATTCCTAGTTACTATTTATTGCAATCGACGCAATTTTTGCTTGGAGACTTAACTGATCGTGTATGGAATGCTTTACACCGCATTCTCGTGTGAGATATTCTTTTGATAGTGATAGTTCTTTCTCATTGCAACTGAATAGCAAATCTAATCGGGGTTTTGAAAACATCAAAGTATTCTCTTATCGTTTTTTTTTTAAATCATCTAAAAATGTAGACTTCTTTTATTCTTTAATTTTTGTAACTAGTTTATGAATATTCCAATGACGTCCATTTTAGAGAAGTGGAGAGCCACGTGGCCTCAGCGACTCCAAATACTGACATTCGATTTTACAATCGTCGTTGCGACAGTGTTTACAATAGTTTTTTAGTAGTTAGTGGCTTGCGTGTATAGCAACTCGAAGGCCATAACTTGTATAAACTATTCAACTTACCGATTCCAGATTTCGTGTGAGTTATTAGACAGTGATAAGGAATGAGAGGATGCGATGCCAAAACGTGCTGGTATTAATAACGCAGTTTATATGTTTAATTCAAAATAATCAATCAATCAATATTTTTTGACGCTCGAAGGCTAATTTTGTAGGTCTTTTAAAGAGGAAAAATAAAGTACTTTACTGTTTTCTATTATACAATTAACCACCCTGTAAACAATCTTCCCCCCATTTTTATGACTGTGGAAACTAATATGTTATTGTACATAATATTTAGCATCTACAGTGTAGGAAAGTACCGATGGTCTATCAGAAGTTACGTGAGAGCGATAAAGTAAGCCATAGAAATCCATGCGATAGAGAAGGATGGCTATAATGAAGGCCTCTCATAGTCACCGCCCGTTTCGCCCTTCCACAAATAAGATCCACTTCTTATTTGTGGAAGGGCGAAATGGGCGTTGACTATTAGACGCCTTCATTATAGCCATCCTTGTCTATCACATGGATTTCTATGGCTTACTTTATCGCTCTCACGTAACTTCTGATAGACCATCGGTACTTTCCTACACTGTATAGTGATAAATTCAGCTTGCCGAAACAAAAAGTTGCGAAATGGTCATTTCCCAGCTTATTTTCCCGGCCTACTATTTAGCCCGGTTTATCTCTCACAGTGCTATGGATTATAACAGTTAAACTGCGGGCACTCTTAAATTTGTTTAATTTTGCATTCCCTGGTGTAATAAAGTAAAAGTCTGTAAACGGTGTCGTATTATTTTCGGTGGAACTAAAATAAATATAAATATCACTTTCGATGACAAATTTTAGACTAAACAGAAGCGATAACAGCTGCATATGACCGATATGAATAAGAGCTGCACCTATTAATGTAAACACGTAAAATTTTCGTTGACAGAACTTTTCAGGGTATCAGTAACGATCTGCGTAAAATGAATGAATGAACTCGCTCTATTTCCCAAATGCCTTTCATTGAAAACCCTTGTTTTGTATCTATTTTCGGGTAAACACCTTCAAAAGGTCATAAGGTCGCCACAACGCAGCGTAAATAATTATTTTTACACAAAGAGAAAGTGTATCGCTGATTTGATTCGTTTTTGATCGCAACTTATAGAAAATCTGTTATTATCTCGATATTATCAATATTTGGCTACACGTAATAATTCAGTTGTGTTTGAACAAAGGAATATATTTATAAGTTCGCAAAAACTATCCCGTTTAAAATTTTGGCGTGGCAAACGTAAATTATTACATATATTTTGTTGTTCCAACATCCGATGCCCGTATCGATATGCAGTTTCCCGCAAATTGCAGATATGGAAAAACAAAATTCTACCGCCATTCTATGCCCTTGAAGTTACATTTTGTAAACATCCATCGAAATATATTCACTAGCGTTAGGGGACGAGTCAACCGAGTAGTATGCAATCAAAATAAACAAATGCAAGGCTGTCGATGTTATTATAACTCGGATTGCTATAAAAATAGTCTGCGAATAAATTTCGTCTCGCTCCTAACGGTCCTTTTCCACGCACACCCTTGCAGACAATAAAAAATAAGGTTTAGGATATATTCGACAAACTACAGTTGTCATTTTAAATATTTGGAATTGGATTCTAGTGCTGATAAGCTTTCCATGGCTACACTGATAAAAGTATAAAATAATTGTTTTTTTACTGATATATAAGTACGGTAATTGTTTGTGGTAATTAAAGAAAAACACGTGAATATTGACGTCAATTATTTAATGAGCACTAATCGAGTTTTGTCTACAATCCACGTTAAATATTATTTCGATATTAGATTAAAATATATACCGTGCGTGCTACAAATAAAAACAAAAGCATCGGTCTTAATTCCTCTGTTATTAAATGAATAACTTCTATAAATTAAGTAACCTTTTAAATGTTTACCAAACTATAAACAAAATTTCAATAACTTATACATTGTTTGTTCTATTTAACTTTCACAGTTTTTTATTTACACATAGCAAGTGCAATAAAGTAATATTTACGCATCGTTTAAACTAGATTTATCACTAGGTTCATCATTAGATACTACAAATTAATGGAATTATAAATAAATAATGTTTGTTTACAAATAGGACCGCATATCTATCCGATTTGAACAGTGAATATAAAGACAAGAAAGTTAAATTAGGAATATGTTCTTTACAGAAGAAAGTTACCTCTATCGGAAGTAATATAAGAAATCTAGCGGAATTTTTTTTTCAAAATTCGCCTCCCTTTCGAAAGGTCCACGGACTTCAGTATTTTTTTTGGCTATCCCACCTGTCACCTATTTTAGTTTGATTCATCCTCTTCAATTTGAGCTGTTTAGAGAACTCAAACTATTTTTTGATACAAGAAACTTGATTCAAAACATGATTTAGGTTTATTACTGGTCACACTACAAGGTGTTCATTGGGGATGACTCACCCCTAAAATTGTACCGAACTTTTTTTCATTAACCGAATTGAAATATAGTACTATTAATTCACAGCAGAATTTAATTTTTGGTGACTAGTGTATAAACCAATTAAAAGTCAACGAAATCAAATATAATTAATAATACGCTCCTCCTTTTTCGAGCTACTACTATAAATGTCTTACACTTCCGGTAGATTAGGTTGTGAATGAGTTCAATGTGAATGAATGAATCGAAACTATAGTAAATATTCATTTCAGAGTAAGTGCTTTCCTGGCTAATCCAGCACACCGAACCAGGTACTTTTAAGCTACGTCTAAAGTCAGCAAATCAATTTTATAACATTAAATAAATAACTCACGCGGATCGATCTCGGCCAATAATTAAAAAGATCGGCGAATCGTGTGAGCTACATTTTTTGTGTATTGTACGTTCGCCTGACTGTATTTTTTTCACCTCGTTTGCTATACACCTATTAAGGAGTCAGTCATTGATCTAATAGAAACAAAAACATTTCCGCTACCCAAAAAAGGCGAGCAAAATTATACAACCGACGTTAAGTCAATGAAGTGATTCATACTTTTTTTGGCGTCACTGAATTTGCGTTCGAAGCGTAGGTAAATATTGTTTACTTAAATGTATACCTACAAAACTATTCGGAATAACCAATAGGTGGTTATGTGCTTGAAACAAGGCACCATCGCAGGACGCAAATATGCAACCGCATTCGTACCGACGCATTTAAGCAAGGTGCAACGTATGCCGAATTTCCCGCAGACTGTAGGTGTTGACATTGGTCTTAAAATAGAGAACGAAAACACAAAATTCAAATAAATAAAAAATAACATACATAGTTTACTATATTAGCAAAATTATTTTGATCGAATTATTCCAACACCAAAAGGTGGTAATCTATTTCTATAACATCTACAATTCCTTATCAAGGTTACGCCGGCACAAATCTTACGAGTTACAAACGGCAATGTTATTTTTTCCCGGAATCTTATTGTAAATCTGTTAATAGAATGAATTGCCTATTGTTTAGTTGTAATTCTAATTTGAAAGTTTGAATAGTTTGTTACTGGACTCCAGTACCGTTATATACGAATCTAAAACAACAAATTAATTCAGGATGCCTGCGGTAAAACCTTCCATACAAACAAAAATAGTTAATGGATATTACACATAAACATAAATAATGTATATGCTGTTAGTAAAGATAATCCTATTTTAGACAATGAAAAACTAAATATAGAAAATAAAACAGTTAACCTAGGTTCGAACCCGGAACTTACGCGCAGAAAATCCAATGCCACATTTATTAATATTTTATGATTGTATGTAAATAAAAATAATTAGTCTTGTATTTCAAACAGGATTCTCACACATTGTTACATTATTTCCCTTATTCAAAATAGTGATTAAAAATACTATACATATCGAAATAATTAATTACAATATATCTAATTGTCGGAACGCATTCACATTAAATCACCATCACTGCAATCCTTTAATGTTTCACTAAAAGAACTTAGTAAATTAATTTCATTATGTGAGTACAATTTTAATCCGGTGTTTTATTTATACAACTATTTATCCGCGAATTATATTACATCACGTATCTATTTACATTTTAAAACAAATTTAACACAGTTTATAGTATCACTCATTATCTTCATACCATTACTTTCCGATCAAGGTCCCGATTGATTAAAAGTTGAAAAAGTAAAAATTAATTATCTGAATTTAATTACTTTTTAATTACTTATTAGAGTAATATCCAAGCCAAAGCTAATTTTAATTGATAACATTAGTTCCTCCCAGTTCAATCTCTTCATATTTCTTACATTTACAGATTCCGAACAAAGCAGAAAAAAATAACAAATAATTGTACCGTTAAATCGCGAAAATAAATAATGGGAATATTTATGCCATTCAGATCCTATTAATCAGAGTACCGAATTAAGTAGGCGATGAAAAATATGTTTGTTGAGTCGCCAGTTCCAAAACAAGCAAAATGCGGAATATAAAACGAAAAATAAAACAAAAATATTATTAGCACCATCCTAACGCAAAACATATTGCAGACAATTTGATGGACGCCCCTGTAGCAGACTTCAACTGCTGAAGAAAATACAGGTTTATTTCAGGTTTTCTAGTTTTATTGATTGTTTTAATAATTATTGAAATGAAAGCAGTCTAACTCTCAGTAAATCTTTTCCGCTCTCAAAAACTGCGCCATAAATTCAAATAAAGTTGGCTACAGTCGCACTATTCCTCCATATTTACTTAGACAGAATCTTAATAGATGTATCTGAACTACTGCCAAATAGACACCAAATACAAGATAAAAGTTTATCGTTTCAAAGCTTTTCACTGTGTATTTACATGATTTAGGTTATTTACAAATAGTTTGTATGTCTCGAAAAGATACACTGGCGGTTACAGTGTAGTTAGTTGCCATGTTAAATAATTTAATCGTACAGATTTAATATTTACGAGAGATATAATTTTGCTGTTAATAATAACACTGTTAGGTTGGTAACTCACCAAAAACAGTTGCTGTTGCAAAAACACGACACACGATCGGTTAACATACGTGCTATTGGTTAGTCAACAAGTCAAATGTCAAAACACACCACGGAATCTTCGCAGATTTCTGTATCTAGTGGAAAACGCAGCTCTTTTTTATTTCTCATGTGTCAGACTGTGACTGAAGATAACTATACACCTACTTGATATTTCTTTTGTTTACGCCGACTCGACGATCGATAACCAAGCAGTACTAACGACTAATTAGCAACACAGTTGCTTCATTAAATAAAATAATCACGTACTCCTTGAGTTTCCTTTTGGCAATTTTACGCCCTTGGCTAATACACTTTTTTTCAGGATTGCGCCGAATTTCGCAAAGCGTAGGTGCCTCAGAATTATGTGAAAAAAAATTTTGAGTTAACATTTTTAGATTTTTTTGCGATTCGTGCTGCCATTTATTCCTATCGTTCAAAATGACACGTTACCAAAGCTACGGTAAAGCAGAGACGGTATTGATTTAATCAAAATCCAAATAAAAAAATGTTTTCGGCTGTGAAACAAGGTCTCACTCTTAATCAAACCTCCTGTAATACGTACTAGGTACAAGTTGCTTCATAAGTAACAATTTCATTTTTTTTTTCTTAATACAAGAGACTACTGGATCATTTTTTAATGCAGGTGTTATATTACACGTGTTCTGGCGGTCTAAACTTTAGAACTAGAATTAATACATAAATTTAAAGTATCCAGGCTTGATTAATATGTTTTTCTCTTAAACCCCTTGATTTACTAAACAAAGTATATTACAAAGATTAAACAAATAGACGCCGAATTACTATCGTTACTCATAGTGAGACAGATTATTTTTTACGGCTGGAGATTTTTATCGCAATTTTTATCTGATCAGTTCAAGGAATTTTAGGAAAAAATCGATAAAATGCGTTAGTTAATAACAAAATATCAAACGAAACTACCGAAAACATTTCAATTATTCCAATTCCAAAACTTTACAGATTAGATTACGTATATGAGTCTTACCAGTAAATATACGTCAGTAGCTTCTACATCAACTACAAAAAAGTTATGTGTGGTGTCAATATTGTATTTTTAATTGGTAATAAATAAAGATAACTTCGTTAGCTTGCTAATGGACTACTTTTTGTAGAATTATTTAATTTAATTAAAAAATTGCGTTTTAAAGTGAAAAACGTTAATCATTTTTTATGTCTGTTCTCTAGTTGAACCTGTAACCATTTTTTAAGGTTTCATAAATCTTTATTGTCACAGATGAATCAAAATTTACCTCACACACACCGAAAGCCCACAATACACATTTGTTTACGTTATTCCAAGGGCGTAACCCAAGAGAGGGATTGAGGGTATTTAGTTTTTGGTTTTTGCCTCTGAGGAACCTTTAATCATTTGAAATATAAAACGAGTAGTTTTTATATACGATTTGTCTTTGGGGGTCTTCCTAATTATAATAATAATTGCTGATATAGCGATTTGCACGCATCTTTTAATTAATTTGTTCTGTTCCGGAATGTATTTTTACGAGAAAGCAAATGAATAATTTATCTGAAATAATATCCTACATCGATGACCGTGACCTTAGCTTAATTCGAACACCTGAGCTTTGTTTTCGGTTCTGCTGGCATCAGAAATAACAATCGCATGTGATATTAAAAAAAAATTTGGTCCAGACCCAGATTCGCCTCAAGGATTTTTCAAAGAATAGGAGAAAAAAACATCGTGACGAAAACATAACAGACCCGCAGACCGACTATCTGTTTTTCTTTGTCTAGGGTAAACCGATGTCTATGTGTAACTAAGCCATATTCTTTTGTTTCTTTTTCGAGAAACTATTAAATCAATTCATTACGACAGCCTACAGATAAGAAAATAAACTCAAAGTCCTGATCGCACATAAAACGTTTGAGATCGGTTTCATCTTATTGTTTACTTAAGAGTTACTTATTTTAAAAGGTTACATCAGTGTTGTCAAAACAATGGATGGAAAAAGAGCTGTGGCGTTGTTTTGTCTGGGGTAGTTGATGAAAACCCACATTAAACAACTATCACTTATTTATTATTTAGTATTCCATTGCTGATATTTATTTATACACGAAATTATAGAAAAATCATCAGTCCTTAATTTTGCCGAAAACATGCGATTATGACCTATTGAAAATTAGAAATTTAATTAAAATCACAATAAACGACATTTCAACAGATGGTTCGCGAAACACGTCAAAGTAATAATTAGACGCTATTAATAAAAGCGCTTCTAACTGTTACTATTACTATTATCGAGACTATTATCTTTTAATACCAGCGTTAACAGTAATTCTGCAAGAATGTGTGCTTAATTACTCAAACATTCCATCGAAAGAAAAGGAACTTTTTTAACTAAACGATTCTTGCAAAAGTACGATCCTACTCGTTGAATAAGCCAACACATTAAAGACACATTAACAACAAATCAAGTGAATCTAAACTGAACAGAAAAAACTAATTTTATTAGCACTATTAAAAGTTCCAGAGGTAATTTAGTTAGCAAACAATTTAAGGGTGTTTTAACTGATTCGTTTTGCATCATTTCATATTCAGTGGGAGGATATCTGCCATTCTGCCATCCTATTTTCGTGTCATACTGATGCGTCGAAAGTCGAAACTGTCTTTTACACTGAAACAAATATAGCACAAAAACAAGTGCACTAAAGCAGGCTGCCAACTTACAAGGCCCAAACGAAACTTACTAAATTTGGCGCCATATTTGAAACGCCACCTTTACAAAACGAAAAGTTCCTAAGGCCCTGGATCAGTGTTGCCACTGGTGTCACAGACCACTGAAGTAGGGTTACCGTTACCAACCCATGGTACATCAATACTACCGCGTCAAATTAAAAATTACTAAATATAAAATATTATTTTGATGAATTATGACAACTAACGTGTTTGTTTAGAATTCGTATCGTTTATTTTTTTATACTAAATTAAGCACAAAATCAAGTGCACTAAAGCACGCTGCCAACCGACAAGGTCGAACCGAAACTTACTAAATTTGGCGCCATATTTAAAACGCCACCTTTACAAAACGAAATGTTCCTAAGGTCCTGGATCAGTGTTGCCACTGGTGTCACAGACCACTGAAGTGGGGTTACCGTTGCCAACTCATGGCACATCGATATTACCGCGTCAAATTAAAAATTACTAAATATAAAATATAATTTTTATGAATTATGCCAACTAACGTGTTTGTTTGGAATTCGTATCGTTTATTTTTGATACTTACTAAATTAACGCATATGTAGGTATACCAAGAATTCACATTAACAACTAATTATTTAAATAATGTTGATTATAAACACCGGACTGGTTTTAGTTATAAGAATAGATGTGTGGATGTTTGTTAACAAAACAAAATTGTTTTATTGTGTGTCTACAATAAAATTTTGGAAATTCACTTGGTAATCGATTTGAGTAATTTGAGCTATAGTGTATTTTAAAGTAAATTCTAGTTGCAGCTTCAATATAAAAGACATTACCTGAATGTGCAGGTGTAGGCGCATTTTTCTTTATGTGGCCGACTTTTCCGCGTGATGATAAGTAACTATCGATCCTTTTTCTTCGTAATACTAGCAAAATATTTCGCAATAGTTAACTACATAGTTTTCGAAAATAACTGTTTGCTCAGCAGATAGTAGATGAACGTTATACGCGGGCGGGTGTAGATTTTAAAAAAGTAACGGCATGAATGAAAATGCGTCTTTATGTCGGTCATAAGGTCGCTGGGGTATCTGGTGTAAACACGGTGGTAATTGTTGATAATTGGATAAATAAATTTTTGAGGTGGATACGCGCCGATTTTTACTACGAACGCTGCTTACATTTTTTGCCGGTAATGACTGGGTCAGTCACCGCGAATTTATAACAGTTCCTGTAGGTTCATGGAAATGCCTATTGCTAACGTTACCATTTTTTTTTTTCAAACCAAGTTTGGCATTTCGGTATTTGAGTAGCGTTGGATATTTTGGTAGCCATGGAGTAAAATCATGGAAAAGTAGCTTAGTCATTGTGACGATTGAATTATTCCTAAAAATCCATGGAAACTCACCATTAAAAATAAAAGTGGGAGGTGCGGGTCAATGACCCGACATTACGGACGTGGTTAATTTAAATCCAAGAAAAAATGTATTTGGATATTTTTCATGAATGAACTAGGATTATTCTGTTGTGGAACGGGTACAAGCTGGGTCCCCCTTCCAAAGCAGTCAAACTGAGGGGAACTTGACCTCATACTCGGCGATCTTCCGAGCTCTAAGCGGCACTGTTGCAGGTATTCCACCTAGGTCCCGGATATGGGTAATTTTGCGGGAAGCGCAAAATGAAACAAGCAAAACGCGAATCGTCAAAGACAAGTAAATAGAAAACGTTTGAAGTAATTGAAAGTGTTTGAGCACGTGGTTTCGCCACGCCCCAAAGCGTACTATAAGTTACTCCAAAGTGGGAGGGCAAATGTTATGACGGCAAGTCGAATCAATATCCCGCAATACATTCCATTGCAGACGCCACCCAAGATAATTTCCGGACAAGACTATAAAATTTACAAATTAACATTAACAAGATTTTACGCGACGAGGATGCCCCGCAGATGTTTTAGGACACTCTATATCTACGCTCTGTTATTGAACACATTTTGTGAAATGTGTAGGTACCTACCTAATTAAGAATGCTACACAATAATAAAGGAACATTCACCTTGTTTGTTTCCCAGTCGAATCGCTTATACGTTCCAAATCAGGCTATATGTGAGCGATTATGAAAAAAACATTTTCAGAAAGAATCCGAGTAATAATGCGAATTGATAGATACGAAAGTTGTTTACGAAATATAATTTTTCGAGTTGTGTAACTGTAGTTGAATCATCGGTAGGAGCAGGCGAATGAGTGTGCAAGTTTGTTGTTTGTCTCATGTGATCCTACACTGAAAACAATTTATAAACTATTATTTACCTTATAGAAGAGTATCTCGTCGAAAACATTTAACTTGACATGTGGTATATTCACAAACACAGTTACGATTCTAAACAAACCGATGCACAAGTACAACCACACTCTGTGTATTTGTTATATTTGAAACTGTTGTTGTTCCAGGTTTATTACACTATTTCACTTAAAACGTAATACATACTTTTCGTCCACCATGCTTACTGAGACATACAACTTCACTAATATTTGTTTGGTGATTAAGTTCTACGGTTACAACGTTGCCGTCATCGCATGTTTTAAAAACCTTTCACTGCTGGATTATTTACAAAATTTTTCACACAACCGCACGACGTTCCTTGATTAAAACCGTGTTTCATTGACGTTTTCGGAGATAAGGGCTAATATAGCTCATTGATGAGATGTTTCACATTTAAATATTTTGTAACCTCGTAAACAGGCAACGCAGGACCGGCAGAGCGACGGAACCATGAAGCGAGTATTTTCACCTCCCAATCACCCTACAAAGCTGCTCATAAAGAAAGTGTGCGCATGTTTTTCATGTTGCGAAGTATTAGACAAGGACGGCGCAAATAATTAATAAGCGAAACAAAGAAAAGATATATAACAAACCATTAAAATCGCGCCCCCTTTTGAAAAATATGACAACTAAGTTTAAATATTTCATGGTTAACAAGATTTAATATCTTTTTCTTACCATATAATGTATATACAAAGTATCTATCTTATCTTTTCTCTTCTCGCTCGCAACAAAACAACAGCCGCGGTCGGCGTATCTTCTAGTCAAATAGTATGTATTCGCAGGATGTTATACCCTCTTATCATTTCTCATTTATTAAGATATTTAAACGACCCCTTTAATTGTTACAAGCAGTTATATTGCAATAATAGACAACAGTTTCACCGTGTTGTACATACACCTTAAATATTAATTACAACGTTGCAAAATGCGAAGTAAAAACAATTCTTTGACGTTTGACATGACGTAAGTAAAAACAAATAAATATAATCTCTTATTATGATATTAAACAAACTCTAAGGTAGATCGCTGACGATGCGATTTTGCTAAGCAAATAAAGTCGTGTTTATTGCGAGGACTGTACTTGGAAGATAGCGTTAACGGCCAATTCTTCTGCCTCCAAAATACTTCAGGTAGTCTTTTTGTTCGTTTTTGTATAGACAGAGAAAGAGGGACCGTGAATTTTCTGTACTGTCAGGGCGAGGGGGCCACTTTATGCAAGGAGGGAAAAGGGAGAAAGGTTACTTATACCTACTTAGTATGTTTCTCTACGAAACTCGATAACAAATAACCAGTTTACAATTAATAAAATGTCAATAAGTTTCATATATTTCCGTGTGTACACCCCTTTATTTGTCCAACAGAAAACTTTATTGATCGAAACGTAATAATATTAAAACGTATTGAAATATAACTTAATTGTTTTAGTAGACAATAATATGTTTTAAAACTTTTAAATGACATGTTTTGTACTAAAACCACATACTTCTCACACATAGAAGTATGTGACTAAAACATTTGTTTGATGGAGTAGATATGCCTTCTTGCAATTAATCGTCTGTAATTAAAATAATTTCTATTTTTGGATATCACATGTATCATTAGTTTCTAATTTTAGATTGTGAAAGAAATATAGGACCTAATTTGCTTTTTTCAAGAAGAATTGCCTACGCAGGTAGGTTTATCAAAAAATGTTACTATATTTTATATACATACATATTATATTTGAATAAGGATAAAGGCACATAGTTTTCTAACTATTAAAACCAAGACATCAAAAATATAATAGGTGCCATAATTGAATTATTTTATTTTGGAAAGAATAATTTCGTATTAAATCGATGTTAATGCAAATTGAACCTCCATTCTATCGTGTTTTATAATGAAATTAGTTCATTTGAGGGGAATAAACGGTTTCGCTGCAAATATTTAGGGGCATTGTCTCCGACTGCACTGCTGGTTGCATAACGATTTTAGCGTTGAACCTTATTTTTAGGTCTACACACTTCAAGGAATGTACCTTGAATTCAAGGTTGACAAAACATCGTGTTTGTTCTGCAGTTGCTTTAGTTCACAAACGCTCCTCTTGGTTCTACTGAGATGATCCGCCACATATGCCCTTTCGCAAGAAATCTGTTTCATTAAAAATTTTTCTTCTAAATGTTAGCATACCTACTTAGCAATCACATTTTTTATTATTTTTGATGATTAGTTCAGTTTCTGACCACCGATTTCTATTCGGTTTTTATATTCCTCGTCATCGATTTTTTATTGTTAAATTTAACTTTTCGTAAAGCTTAGCAACCATAATGGGAGTTTTCAAGGAAAAATCGATACGAAATAGAACGTCAGGAACAAAACAGAAAATTTTCAAACAATTTGGATTCAAAATGGCGGCTGTAGCTGATGGCAAGCAACATCATTTATGCAAAGGTCTTGGAATAAAAAAAAACAAAAATTTTCAGATATACCTATACTAAAAAATAATAATTGTTGATTTAGTGAACATTAAAAAAAAGTATTGCAAAAAACAACAAATTTTGCATTAAATTGTTAACAATGAAAATTAATCAATCGAAAAACTTCTACGATGTTCACCGAATTATGTTGTTATGAAGCTCTGCACAAAATTTCAAGCTGATGCATTCAGAACTTTTTGATTATTTTTCCGGCCAGTTAAAAAATTGTGGTTTCTCGAAAAAACCCTTTTAAAGTTTTTGTTGACATTTAGCATACTTCAAACGGCAATGCCTGCTCCATATAATTGACCTACACAGGACTGGATTAAGGGGGGGCTACGGGGGTTGTAGTTCTGGGCCTCACGAGATCGGGGGGCTTCGGGAAGATCTGGTAAAATTAAATTTAGCTTTTTTTTTAGAATCATACCAAAAAGTGTTTAGGTTTTGAAATTTTTATATCGACAAGATGCTGATTGCGTGACTTTTGTCTTAACAAATTTATATTAATTATTTTTTTTTATAACTTAGATACTAATATCTACGAAGCCATAAAAGGGCCATGTCTAAAATTTTTTTTTAATTCAGACTAAACAACGAATTCACACTTTAAACTCTGAATTCGGAGTTTAACTCTCAATTGAGCAGCAAAAGGATATAAGTATAAATATTAAGGGCCCAAAAGTTAGAAACAGGTAATTGTAAGCTGGTCAAGGGCGCCTCTAATGCCATGTCGCATAGTGTTAATGATCCCGAAGAAGTATAATACACTTTACCTAAAAATGAATTTATTCCTCGAGTGATATCTAGGTTTTAACTGAAAATTAAAATTTTTTAAATTCAGCACCTTCCAGGATCCCTTAGAAAAATTTTAGAGGAATTTTCATTGGAACGAAACTGAATAATTCAGAGATTAAAGTCTGAATTCAAAGTTTAAAGTCTGAATTCAAAATTTAAAGTCTAAATTCAAAGTTTAAGTCTGAATTCAAAGTTTAAAGTCTGAATCAAGAGTTTAAAGTCTGAATTCAAAGTTTAAAGTCTAAATTTAGAGTTAAAAGTTTGAATTCAAAGTTTAAAGTCTGAATTCAAAATTTAGTCTGAATTCAAAGTTTAAAGTCTGAATTCAGAGTTCAAAGTCTGAATTCAGAGTTTAAACTCTGAATTAAAAAAAAAATTAGACATGGCCCTTCTACGGCTTCGTAAATATCAACTGCTACATTTAGTAATAAATATTAACATCACAGGAGTTTTGTTTTGATACTGCACGTTTTTGAAATGAACAATGACGAGAATATAAAATAACACAAGAAACCTATATTTGTGAACTGTGGAAGAGTTCGATCGAGATTTTTTTGAAACACACGAACACATGAACTGTTTTTAAATTTTAGAACTAATCAGTGTGTTCGAGTTTAATTTTTTTTGTAACTATCTCCTCTACATCTGCGCCCGAATCAGATTTCACTGTAACATTTCCACAATCCACATTTCTTTCAAGCTTCACCGTAACCTTTTCGTAACTTAAGTGAGACCTATAAGGCATCATCACTTGAGTGTTTTCTGGAATGTCTCCTTTCTGTATGTAAGCCACCGTAGTGTACATCGTGTAACCTTTGTCTATGTTCAAGTGACCTTTATGAAGTAGAAATCCAATCATGTGCTCAGCTTCTTCCTTTGTACAACTTGGTTTCTTTATTGAAGGAATTCTTAGTTCTTTAGTTCCCGACTGGAACCATGCTGTTATCAGTTTGTTCAGGGTCAATTTGACTTCCTTCTGGCTGGCCGCTTCAATCAATTGGACGATGTCTTTAAGAGCTGGATTAATATCATAATAGGAGACTTCCTTAGGGTTCCTGCAGTGGTCACACATTTTGGTGCAGTCTGTTGGTTCCCACTTGTCTTCAAAGAACTCGGCTATCAAGGCTCTTCGACATCTAAACAGGAGAAAATTACGTTACGATACGAGCAGAATCGTTTGTTGCTTTGTTTATGTTCTTCAAATTCATTTTGAAGAATTCTTACCTACTCTGATCCAGGCAGTACCCCAAAATAGATTTTGCATTTTTTTCTTCTGTTTTTGACGAGGCCATGCTAACGTTCCTCAGAAAGTCCGACAAATTGAACATTAGAATGCAGTCCGAGTTTTTTCCATCCCTACCGGCTCTGCCGCTTTCTTGATAGAGGCCTTCCATGCTTTTTGGTATAGCATGATGAATTACATATCGAACGTCTGGCTTATCTGCAAAAATTTTTAATCTCCTAAACATGTTTTATCATATTTCAACTTTTCAACAAATTTTACCTATCCCCATTCCAAAAGCGATAGTGGCCACTACAGCTTGGTACTTATTTTTTAACCATCTTTCATGTATGATTTTTTTAGACTGCGGGTCTAACTGCGCGTGATAATATTTCACTCTCAGATCTCTCGTGCTCAATCCTTCCGCCAATTCTTCACATTCTTTAATCGTCGACGTGTAAATGATGCCAGATTGGTCTTTGTGTTTGTGTTTGAGAAGTCTTTCTAAAAAATCCAAACATTCAGTCTTTTCCGGTGGCTTGTTAACGATCTAAAAATAAGAATTCTTGAACAAATGCTTATGTGCTGATTGTACATACGGACCTTGTAAAATAAATTGGGTCTGTTGAATGGGGCAGTTATTATTAGAGAATCATGAAGGCTTAACATGTTTTGAATGTCGACTAGGACCTTCATCGTAGCTGTAGCCGTTAAACCAAGAATGGGGACCCCGGGAAACATCGACTTGAAAAAACCTAAATGATTGTATTCCGGACGAAAATCGTGGCCCCATGTGGAACAGCAGTGTACCTCATCTAAAACTAAATAGCTTCACATCTTTTAATAAGAAATTTGTTAAACTTACCTATTACTATACGTTTCAAGTACCTCTTGTCGAAACATTTTTGCAAGTAGGTCATGAACAACTTACTTTTGGCAACCCATTCCGGCGTAACGTATAATAAATTAACTTTGGTATGTTCGTTTAACATTTCATGATGGACAAACTTTTTGTCCTCTTTACTCGAGCTTGCGTTCACAGTGGCAGCTCCGATACCTAATTTCTTTAAAGCTATTAACTGGTCTTCTATCAGGGATATCAGTGGGGAAATAACCAATGTTAAGTGTTTGTCAATTAATGCTGGTAGTTGGTAGACAAGGCTTTTTCCACCACCTGTAGGCATCAACAGTAAGACGTCCTTCTTGGATAAGGTAGCGTTTATAGCAGCAAGTTGTCTAGATCTAAATTCCTTGAATTGAAATTTCTGCGTAAGGAGTCTCATTATTTCTTTGGACCACTCAAATTTTGTGTCCACCCACACGCTAGTATCAGGTCGTTTTCTTACTTTCGCCAAATTGTATTCGTTTTGTAACTGTTCTTTTTCTGCGGACAGTTTTTGGATTTTAGTTTCGATCCTCAATTTCTGTGACTTCAGACCTGTTATCGTTGTTTCTAGATCATTTAGTTTGACAATGTAATCTATAATAAAATAAATATGAATATAAGGTATAGGATATTTAAAGTAATTTTTTAACTTTACCTTCGTCCTTCATGGTGTATAGTTGTACTGAATGAATATAAAATTCTGAATTATTACTATTATTAGCTTGTCATAGATTCAATCATTTTTGACTAGTGAAATCTTAACATTTTCAGTAGTCAAGGTACAGTATTTACCATCTAATTTATTAAAAACAAGTTTCAAAATTGTGAATGTCAAAATTCAAATTCACTGATCGTCTTCTTCTTCTTTAAATACAACCGTTGGTCCGTTGCGTGTACAGCTTTGTCTTAAATTGTTTCTTCCCAATATTCTTAGACGAACTAAAGAAGACTTTACTTACAGTTGTAATATATACCCCTTTTAAATAGTAAAGTAGGTATGATATTTTTTGTAACATTTTTACTTTTAGTCCATTCTGAAAATTGTATAAAATGTATTGATCTATAGACTGTCATAGGATAAAAGGTACTTTTATTTAATTCTGGTAAGTGGAACAGTTAAGGTTTTTCCAAAATTCGTGTGAAATTTGAATATTACTACCTAAATTAGTTACTATAATAGATGCCTTAAGTCTGAATTAATAAAAGAATAAGATATATACGTCGCAAAAAACTTCGGGAAACAATTTAGAACTGCCCTTTACATTTTTTACTTTATTATAATGTGTCATGAGACTAAGGCTACTGTTGAAAAGTATTTGCTTGTATTTTTCAAAAATGAATTTATTGAGATATTTTCCATTTCATAAAAATTTGTTTCAGAGCTACAGCAAACGTCAGGTTTATTTACTTGTTAGAACGGGTTAATTTTTAGGATGTGTCTTGGATTTTGAAAGAAACTGATGATATGTAACGCACTTTATTGTATATTTTTTTGCATAAAAATATATTAGGTAAATATTATGTACAGCATAAATACATAAATAATTTATTACAAGAAGCATGTATATAAAATATATATAAAAATTATAACGAAAAAAGCAAAATATGTATTTAATTTAAATAAGTACAAATTTTTGTAATTAGTATTTTGGCAAGATAATAATTTATAAAAAAAAGTAATCAAGATTTTTTCTTACAATGGGAAATTTACCTAAAAATATGTATACTGACGTTACCCTCCGGCACTTTTTTCATTATGGTCCAAGCTTCCATTCTAGACAAATTTGAAAAACTAATGTCGTTTATAAAAAGAATCTCATCACCAACTTTCAGCTGACCGTTTTTGTCTGCTGCTCCTCCTAAAATAATAAAATGATGCATTTTTCTTCAATTTCTTTAATTCATGATTATTTATATTTGAAATTACCTCTCTTTATTTATAATAAATTGTTAAATCGCAATTTGTTAAAGTTTAAGTAGGTATTTGAAAATTTGTAGACCTACCAGTAAAAATTTTCTTTACAATTAATGGCACATCTCCAACTGGGGAATCTTTGCCTCCTTCAATACTGAATCCAAGTCCAGCACCATCTTTCAAGAAAGAAATAACGTTATTCGCCTTTTTGGCAGGGACTTCAACAGCAGTGGCGCCTGAAAATTTGCATAGTTCTTAACAATTCACAAATATTAAGGAATACCAACTAACTTTTTATGTCAGTTAGGACAGACAACGACGACGACCGACGCTGTAAATTACTACCAGCAGATGGCACTATTTCGATCCCTTCTTCCATTTCTATGACAAATTCAGTAACAGGCTCCTGAAAAAAATTCATATGTCTATTTAAATGGATCCAAGCTGATGCAGGTAAATAAAATTGCGGTCGTTTATTACAAGCAGGACAAGCTTTATGTGATTCGCGGAAGGCCTTGACCATGCCTGCAATAATAACATGTACCAGGTTTTCCCAAACACACTTGCATTTCTACCTACTCTTTATGTCATACCGAAGCTTATCTATCACGGACCGTGTGATATTTTCTAAAACTAATACTAACACGTTTGTCAATAATTTGCACAAGTGGGAAACCGACATTCCTTGCGAGGAACGCTATTTCCTATATTAATAATTCCTAGTTCGACACTTCGGTGTATAAATAAGGCGGCGAAGTGGCGGGGTTTCCACGTGGTTCGGGATTTGTTTCTCTTGTCACGCAACGCATTGCCGGGTCGATTTATATTACTTTGACGGACATATGCACAACAGAAATCGAGTATTACAGCTGCAGTACTGGGCATTTTTATTATACTTCGATATGCGGGTGATAATTTGTAGCATTCATCCCGTAAAAGCAAAACGAATAATGTTTACCTTTAATAATTCAACAGCTTCGTCGTGGGTTAAATTACTGGTACTTTTACCATTGACAGAAACAATTTTATCTCCCCTTTTTAAGCGTCCATCGTGGTAGGCGACGCTGCCATAACGAATTCGGTGAACCTAAAAAAAAAGTTCGAAATATATCCCAACATATCGTAATATTACGCTGTTTAATCTAATACATTCAATATTTGGTGTGTTAGAATAACAAACATTCAACAACTTTATTAATTATTGCTGTAGAAACTTTATTGATTCAGATAATTAATATTAATTTGTTTTTAGTCAATCGTCACTATTTCCACATGCACGCGACGAACGAACTAGTTTAAATACTACTTAATATCAATTATTTTTAATGTTCACAGTCCAAAACAAATCGTTATTAATTGCGACAATAATTTACGCCTTTAATTTGTTGGAACTGTAATATGTTTAATAAAAAAAAATGAGAGTATTAAAAGTGCGAAAATAGGTTAACCATTATGGTTTCTATTTTGCGGGGAAAAAAGTCAGCAGTGCTAATTACAGTGAAGTCGAAGACCTAAAGCAATACAATACTCAAAGGATTGTTTATGTAACTAATTTTAACAATTTCTTAGCTCGCTAAGTGTGTTAGGTTAAAGTACTCGCAATACATTTCGATGTGTAGGTGTAGGTAGTTTAAAAAAATCGCGTAGATGTTGATCTGTCATACGTGCCTCCCGATTCAAACGTCGATAGCAAACTGTGGGGGGAAAATGTTCTAATACGCTCAGCAGGTTCTTTTTTTATATAAATAATACCATTACTAAATAGGCAAAGTTTATTCCATTGTTACCTATTTTATTCGACGCCGAAAATAACACAGATTTAGTTATCAAAACAAAATATTTATCCGCGTTATATTCTTGTTATAGTCACTGCTACTAGCTAATTACGTATTGATGAATCAGTTTCATTCTGTTTTGAGTCACCTAGGTGATGTTACAAAAATAGTTTTTTATCTGCAAATCTTTCCTTTTTAAGATATCCAGTATTGATAACATTGTACGAAGATATGAAATTCTTTCCTCTACTAAGTATATTTATTAGAAACACAATGTATTTCTATTGAATAAACTATTTTATACAAATAAATACTTACACTAATCTCCTTATTTTCATAGTCGGTACCTCCAGCTAAGGTTATGCCTAAACTACCCCCTAGACTGTCCAAATGTAACGTAATAGTTTTAGCGTCCGCTTTATTCTTTTCTACTTTTTTTATGACTTTATTCTCTTCCTCCTGTTTAATAACCCTGGCCTCTTTCGGTTTAACTTCAACCTTCTCAGTCTTCTTTACGGGAGTCTCGAGTTTGGAAATAATTTTACTTTCCGTCTTCGCGATTTCCGCTTTCACGTTTTTCGTAGCGATCTGGGACTTGTAAATCGGTATTTTGACAGCCGGGCAAGGGGGTTTCGAGCCGAAGTTTTCGAAATTCTCTTTTAATGCTTTGACGTTGATCGGCTTGGCTTGCCTGGAACGGATATCGAATGTCTTGTACAAGGGTGAGAATTTGTTTTCCTTCGAATCCTTAGTATGGTTTTTGGACGTAACCGGACAAGTGGGGGGTTTGGCCGGAGTGATGTTGCTCTTCAGTGGTGGTTTTTGTGGAGCCTCTTCTGAAACAAATTGCGTGTTTCAATAAAAAAAATTGTAATTAATCAAACGAATAAATTAAGAGTTACCAGTAAAGATTGGCGCTTTGACCCTCAAAACCTTAAAAAAATTAATGAAGTGTCTGCTATCTCCGCGTTCCGTCGGCATTTGTTTTAACAAATGATCGAATGCATGACTTTAAGGTTAAATCTAGATATCTGGATGCTGTCCCGAAGTTGATTGGTTGTTGACATTCGAAGCGTTAATATTTTATTTTTATCTGTTACATCTACCGTTAGGTTTTTTGTGGATCAATAGAATTGTTCGCTTCTTTATCTAGTGTGTTAAAAACCATTAATTATAAGTTATCTAAAGCTTTCATTATTTTAATAACATATTCTCGGTTAATCAGGGAGACATTTTCGAATAAAAATCAAAATAATTCGAAATATTTTTACGTATAATATAAAAATTTATCATACAACAACACTGGATTAAAGATAAGAAGCACATGTCCAAGTGACATGCGCTTTTATTAGAATTAGTTATCAATTAAGTAAATGTAGTAATCTTTGAGTATTAAGGTAAAGAGATTGTTGTTTAATATTTTTTTAAGGACGAATCCTTTAATCCGTCACGTACTATAAAACAGAGGCGGCTGGTGATATTCGAAGCGGCTATATTTTTATAAATGAAGGCCCACAATAAGAATTATTGTTGCTATCTCGGATCTGGAAAAGTATTGAACGTATATGTGCAATATTATATTTTTTTCATAATCAATTAATAATAATTATTTGTCCATTTCAATTCTCACGAGCCGCCGCTGCAATGAAGGATATTTTGGGAGCGGATACATCAGGATTTACACGACTTCAAGCAAAGATAAAATATGTTTTCAATCCATGTGTATAATGCCACACAATGACGGATTATCTGGTTTAAAGATAATCCGACATTTTTTTTAAATTAGCAAAGTAAATATATTCAGTAACTTACCGATTTCCTCGATTTTGCTAGGTTTTTTCGTCGATTCCTTAATCTCGATCTGTTTGGAAATCATTTCGACGTCAGCAAATGCATCGTTAACTTTATCCAAGATTCTAGCTTCAGGCGGCTTTGGAACAATTTCTTCTTTTGGTTTTTCGACCGTCTCAGATTGGTCGCTTTTCTGGTTCTCTTCCTGCTTCCTTCGGATGACCGGAGATCCAATTTTCAAGTCTTTACCACTTCTACATTTGGCCGAAGCTAAAATGTTTTTCCTGTTGATAGCCTCAACGCTGGAAGGTTTCAGGAGGCGATTCTGGATGTTCAATTTGTCGTCGTCTTCCGATTTGTTTTTGTAACTGTTCAATTCGCAGGAACGCGTGGGGGAAGGCGGGGGAGAAAACCTGGAATTGTAGCTGGATTGACTTGAACTCACAGCGGAGTCGTTGTCACTTTCGTCTTCCTTGCTTTGGAGTGACTTGCCGAAGGAATCTCTGATGTATCTCTTCGTAGAGCTGACGTAGTCGAAGCTGCAATCTGATCTAGTCGGCGACGATATACTCTCCAATGATTTTGGTGGATTCAGATCGTCTTCATTCGCTTTGTAGGTTTTGGAACTAGGTTTGTCGTAGAACTTGATCAGGTCGCTATGGGATGTGTAGTCACTTGTTCCGTTCTTGCTGATACTCGTTGGATACACCTGAAGACTCCTTCGTTTAAACGCTGGGGAATATTTTGGAATGTTATTACTTGTGATTACAGGCCAAGGGGGTACCGAGGGCTTAATCGAATAATCACTATAACTCGAGGAAAACGTTTGCGTACTAACATTATTATCTACTTTTTGTACTGGCACGAAGGTCGCTGTATTCTGGCTCTTTATTTCTGGTATGCTAACTGAGGGTAGTATATCGCTTTCTGAGGCTTCGGGTATAACAAGACCTTTCAATTTCGAAAGTCCTTTTCTCCTTTGTTCCATCAGTACGTTCCACTTGGTATTTTTCTGCTTCGACAAGGCTGACATGTCTATTAAACTTTGAGATCTCGTATGTAGGTTCGTGGGTGGTTCTTGTACCAATCCGCTGTATTTCAAGTCTTCTGTTGAATCGTACATTTTTGGGCGAAGGTCAGTGTTCGACGAACTGACCGAATGGCATAGGATCAAGTTAGTAGGTCTTATGGGAAATTCAAGCGTTGTCCGGTACGTATCCTTGTGGGTGAATGTATCCGAATGTCTGTTTTTCACGTTATCTTCGAAATACGACTGACTGCGCTTCACAGATTCGGTGTTTTCTATAAAATCGGGAAACTCATGACCATCTGGTGGCTGTCTAGAGTCACTTGGGAGAGTTGCCATCTTTCCATCTGCTTCTGAAACAAAATTATTTCATTATTAACGAACGTGACGTACCGAGATCACTTACGGGCTGATATATAATAGCAGCTCGTGTCTCTGAAATGCACTATTCCGATAAATTCACATCGACGTTTAACAAGCTGACGATTAATATATATTTCGAATTTTATTCAACGAGATAAGCCGGATCTAGTTGTTGATAAAACCTATCAGTTTTTCTCTCTCATTTATGCAAGTAATCAATATAAATAATATATTATAACAATAAAAATATAAATAGGTGGAATTGATCAGTATCTGATGGTTTATTTAAATATTCAGAGCTTTAAAATGTATAATAAATGCATGACAAAGTAAATATTAATGTGCAAAGGCAATCGCGTAAATTCGATACAATGAGTAATAACTGTTTAGTCACAAACCAAAGTATGGAATAATTATAAACCTATTTTTAAGTGCAAGGTAAAAATGTTTGGTTAACAGCCAATTTTTACTTTACTAAACAGGGACAGGTTTTTACCCATCAGATAATGTTATTTTTCAAACGCGTGTCACTGTTTAAATTTTTTTGCAATTACAGTTACCAGCAGTAGGCATTTGAAGAGTAGGCGCATGGCAAATTTCAAGTATATCTTAAATATTATCGATATTATGCAATTTAGTTTTATCAATAGTGTTCGATAAATTTGCTATTCCCCGAAGCAATATATTTGCGATAAATAAGTAAAACAAACACAAAAATGTGTTATTTATTTATTAAATCGAAACTGTGATAAATTCTCGTGGAATTCTGCGAAAAATAGCAAAACAAATGTAAAGTAATCTTACCGGAAGACAATACTGAGTTATCCAAATTAGAACACTATTAAACATGCTTCTTTTAAACCATAAGAATATTTAAGTCACTCTTTCTGGGTGTGGAGAACGTCTCGTGCGGTAAGTTGGAATAAAACTAAATGGCAATACAAATCCGTACTACACCAACGTTCAGCGATATATTCTCTTGGAAATATCTTAACACGCCGCGAAAACCATTCTCTGCCTCGTATCGGCTATTGTTTAAAATAAAACCAATAACCATTAATATTTTTCACGGTTTGTTGTTCTATGTACCAAAAGGAACTACACTAAAAACTCGGGAGTACGATCCGAACGAAAAAAAAAAAAAAAAAACGAGCCACGACCGAAGATCGAGTTTACTTAGTTGAGGAAACGATTTTTGGTCGTCGTTTTTGTGTGTTCATTTTTTGTTAATTGGCCACGACTTAAGTCGGGGTTTGCAACAAGAACTTAACTGGCGAGAGGAGGGAGAAATGGCGAGCAAGCATCAGGTCACTGGACGTGGAGTCAAGGGCATCGGGCTAGCTATGGTATGGATTGTCGATCACATTGTAACTGCATTTTAACTTGTTCAATGGCAGCAGCAACCGCCGGTTTTAAGGATATGGAACATTCGTCTAACGTACCCGACGATGCTTTCGCATACTTCCAAGAAAATTGTTTAAATAAGTACCTTTTATATCTAAATTATATTTTTAGCGAAAAAGTGGAAAATAATTAAAAGTTTTTCCGTTTTCAAGTACAATACATCTCAAAAACGGAGTAATTTCGGACATTTCTTTTAAAAAATTTTAAGTTTCTCTCATTAATCTTAAAACACCCTGTATAATTTAATTTTATGATAAAATGTGTACCTCGACAGTTATTTGATGCACTTTTTATTACTTTGTTTTGCCACAATGAAAAAAAAGTAAATTAATCCTTATCTCCTTTCTCCTTATAGGCTATTGATTATATAAAAAAAACCAGGGTTAAAAGGAACTATGACGTTCAAGCAATTTTGCATGAATCTTTCAAAGGGTCATTTTAGATGAAAAATTATTAAATTAGAGGGTGGACATTGGAGATAGGGGTGAAAATGCACCCCTTTCAGTTTTTTAAATTGTAACTCGATAACGAAGCAAAATTGAATTTCCCATCGAAATGACATTTAAAAAATTTAAAAGGAAAATTTTGTGCAAAAAAATCGTTAATAAACAATTTGAAAAAAAAGCAAATAATTCGATTTTTTGATTTTTTTTACATTTTTGCCTCTAGTTTTTTTTTGAGTAAAGATAGGTATAGGCATTGCTTCATAGAAAAAAAAGTAGATAAAATTTCCTGCAAAATAAGAGGTTGTAAAGTATTTTTGGATGATAATTGACTGATATATGGCCGCTCAAACTTACAATTAGCCAATTTTTCGATTTTCGTCGCGTTTAAGTTTTAATTCTCATTTTTTGCAAAAAGGAAGGAAATAAGACGTTCAAGGATTTTCATCACGTGACTTGGTCGAAAGGTCATTAAAAATGAAAAAACCGCGGGGTGCCAATAAATTAGAGGGTTGAAATTGAAGATAGAGGTGAAAATGCCCTTTTGCAGTTTTTTAAATATAGCACGAAAACGAAGCAAAATTTCGGTATAGTTGATAGGAAAAATTTTGTAGAGAATTGAATATCCCATTGAAATGGCTTATTTAAAAAATTTAAAAGAAAAATTTTATGCAAAAAATCGTTAATTTAAAAAAGCAAAAAATAAGATTTTTTACTATATTTTTAGTAGAAGTAGGCAAAGAAAATTGCTGTACAAAAAAACTAGATGAGATTCCCTTTAAATTGATGCATTTCCAAAAGTTTTTGGATTAAAAAAAGCAAACTTTTTTGACTCTAATTTTTGTTTTAATAGAAGTAGGCAAAGAAAATTGCTGTACAAAAAAACTAGATGAGATTCCCTTTAAATTGATGCATTTCCAAAAGTTTTTGACTGAGTTATAGCCGGTTAAACTTCAATATTTTATAGATTTTCATCGTTTTTAACATAATAATGATTATAATTCTTATTATTTTACAACAAATTGGTTCTTTACTTATTACAAATTATTTCAAGTTTTATTTGTTAATAATAAATAAAGTTTTTCACAACTTGGAGATAAAAAAGTAAAAAATATCAAAAATCTTATTTTTTGCTTTTTTAAAGTTGTTTATAAACGATTTTTTTGCATAAAATTTTTCTTTTAAATTTTTTAAATAAGCCATTTCGATGGGAAATTCAATTCTTTACAAAATTTTTCCTGTGAACTATACCGAAATTTTGCTTTGTTTTCGTGCTATATTTAAAAAACTGCAAAAGTGCATTTTCACCCCTATCTTCAATTTCAACCCTCTAATTTAATAGCACCCCTGGTTTTTTCATTTTTAATGACCCTTCAAACAAGTCATGTGAAGAAAATCCTTGAACGTCTTATTTCCTCTCTTTTTTGCAAAAAATGAAAATTAAAACGTATAATGATAAACGCGACGAAAATCGAAAAATTAGAAATTTGAGCGGCCATTTGAGCGGTCAATTTTCATCCAAAAATACTTTAAAACCTCTTATTTTGAAGAAAATTTTATCTATTTTTTTTTCTATTTTATTCATAAAAAGAGGCAAAAAAGTAAAAAAAATCAAACAATCGAATTTTATGCTTTTTTTTTCAAATTGTTTATTAACGATTCTTTGCATAAAATTTTCCATTTAAATTTTTTAAATAAGCCATTTCGATGGGATATTAAATTTTCTAAATAATTTTTCCTATGAACTATAGCGAAACTTTGCTTCGTTTTCGAGCAACAATTAAAAAACTGAAAAGGGTGCATTTTCACCCCTATCTCAAATTTCCACCCTCTAATTTAATAGCACTCCGCGGTTTTTTCATCTATAATGACCATTTGAACGATAGCCTATTACATCAAAATGATCAGTAGAAGAAACTGTCATTTTCAGTCATTTTCATTACGAAATGGCAAAATGTGATCGAATGCCTATCGGATTCGCTATTTTTCTCGAAAACATTGCGTTCGTTTTACGAAAAAAATATCAAAGGATAAAAAAGTTTCTAAATTCAATGGCTTTCTAGCGAACTAATAATTAAAAAAAAAAATCAAATATGCGACTAAATTTTTTTGTCTCCAAAGACAAGGAGGCCCTCGAAAAAGCGCCTTGAGGGGGTTCCTCGCGACAAGAAGCATAGCACTATCAGATTCCACATGTCATAAAACCCCTGTGTACCAAATTTAGTGACTTTAGTACAATAGGGTTCTGAGATATAAAAAAGACTATTCTTAGGGGGGATTTCAGGGGGCTGTAACTCCGAAAGAGGGGGCCACTTGGCAAAAATGAAAACTACTGATGCCCTAAATTTGTCTTAAGAATCTGTGACCAAATTTTGTTGCATTAAGTAGTACCGAAAGCAGCACTGCATTTTGAGGAAATACAGTCTTGCCTCACTATCGAGTAAAAAACGTAAAATTCTTTAATCCCAAATAAAATCTGAGGATATACAAAATCCCTAAAACCGTATTAAAGTAATATGCAGTGCTTATATCATTTTATTTACTTTTTTAGTATTGACTCGGTGAAATACTATACAAATATTTGACTATTTTGCAATACGGACATGGGCGTTGCCAGGGGGGGGGGAGGCAGGGGGGCCGCGTCCTCCCTCAACTGCAGGCCGCATGTTTCAAAAAGTGTTTAGGCGTTGAAATTTTATATCGTTGATTGCGTGACCTTTTAATTTTTTTTTATTTTTAGAATGAAACGAAAAACTGTAGGATTTGAAGTGCGTTGTTTCATTTTTTTTTGCAAAAATCCTAACTACGCCCATGAATATATGGATACGTATTTTCTTAAACGAGACAGGTAATAATACGGATAAAATATGCTTTATACCACAATTCAGGGTAAATTTGATGCTGTCCTGTATACGAACGTTTTTGGAGGCTGATGTTGGCTTAAAAGGTGTGCTAGTTTTAAATTAGCGTATATGAATACAGGACGACATTGAAATATTAGTCATAAGGCTACCGTGGTTTTGGTGTTGGATTAGGTCAGCTACTACCGATTATAATAAAATTTGTGATTGTTATTAGCAGTAGCTCGATGATTTCTAAAATAATTGCATATGGAACATGTCATCTAAATATTAATATGGTTAAATTAATAAACCAGTTGATATGCGTTTCGTGCTCTGTGAAATATCGAAAAAAAAAGGTTTGTTACATCATAGTTGACCTCGGCTAAATGTGAGCAGCCCGCTTAGCATTGTCTTATAAGGAATATTTAACCTACCAGTTACATTCTTTTAAACATGTTTAATTTGGATAAAATCACTTTTTTACTGCAAAAGCAGATAGGTATTTTATTTATTTTTTAATAAGTACACGTACTAATTTTTATGTCAGCCAGCATTCCAACGTATTAGTAGCTTCCTTTTAATGGGATTTATATGGCAGCGTTCAATTCGTATTGTTAATTAATGGACTAAAAATACAAACATGACATAAGCATTTATGTGTCTTGTAAAATAGAATATGTTATTTTGCGGAATACTTTTTATGCCCCCCTTGGGGCAACTGTATTTTTTTAACAGTTCTTGAGTTATGTGCCTGATGTGTCCGAAATAAATTAAGTTAAATGTATTGAAATTTTATGTAATTTGGCAAGACATCGACCGTAGCCGTGCTCAAAATTCATTCAGTGTTACATAAATGGAGTGCGCGCAGAAATCAGAAACTAGTTTTGGTTTAAAATCACGTAACCGTGACTCAAAACATGATGGAATTGTATATTTAACAGATTTTCATGATCGCCATAAAAATCACAGGCCCTGTTTAATATTAACCAGTTTTAGAAATCGTGAGTGATTTTAAAAACGGACACCCACAGCACACGCGATCGAAATAAATTTTCGATACAAAAATATCCTTTTTAACAATAAAAGCCAAAACAATACAACTTTATCAGTTTTTTTTTTAATTCATAAAAGTGATTGGTAAATAATATAATAATTTTAGAGATCGTATCGTTTTAAGTGGTTTCTTCCACCATGAATTGAAATGCGAAATAATTTCTACAATTTTTAAATAAACAGAAAATATCAAAATGTCCAGTAAAATCGTGGCAGTACTGTATAAATTTTAGAACAGCAGGAGTAAAAGAATGTAATCAGTACAACTATTTAAAAGTGCTGCTGCTGCCAAAACAAATTCTAGGCGATTGATTCTGTTCAGAAATTAAAAATAAATGTAATTTTCCTGCTTATTTACTTGACGATTTTTATCAGTTTAAGTGATTTTTGTGAGTAACGGCTAAAGATTAATAAAATCTCGGTTTTCTACCCACCTACGTAAACCGAAGCAAAATAACTTCTAATCTCGATAACTTCCATTTGCAATAGGCTTATCTGCTCAATGATTGACAAAATAATCCCCATGAAATACGGAATACAGAAATAATTTTGCGGTATCGTTGAGCGAGGAAGCGGTGGTATCCATAATGTACATTTTCGCTTTTTTCCATTGGGTTACTTAGGTAGAAGCACACGCATTCAGTAAACAAGATACTAAAATAATTCTTAGCGCCATCTCTACGAAGCTCGATGAATCACAATAGAACATTTGTAGAGTTCGTCCGAATATTGCTGTGCAAAATGCATTTCAAACTTCTCCAAGTACCTTTGATAAACTTTCATAGCTATTTGAAAGTATTGTGATTAATGGAATCCAGTTTATTTGCACAGTGTCGAACCCTAGTCAGGTTTTTTTAATCAGAGACGGCTTAAGGCCAAACTTACTCTCGATCTTTCATGAAGTCAACTGACACCGAAATATACTTCATTTTAAAACCTAACATTAATTTAAACTAAAAATAAAACGCAAACAGTGTTTGGTATTTCCGTTTGGACAAAAAAAGTTGTTCTCGTATATCGATATTACAATTTCCTAATTTACATATTTCGTAATTATTATTTCAACATTTATCATAGGTGAATGACGGTATAGGCAGGAATTTGTTGGATGTTATCATCCTTTATCACCATAGTCAATATTTATCTGAGAAATAATTAATAGTTATCAGACAGCATCGTGTGACTTTATAGACATTATGGTTATTTAGAAACGGAGGTGAAATTATTCTCAATATGTTTATTTATTTAGCAATATTCTGAGGTCAGGTCAACGAATCGTCGCTACCGAACCAGGGGCGGCACACGGCGAAAAATTTAGTCTGTGTAACCAAAATGCTTAAAAAACAAATTAGAGGGGACCTTACCTTTGTCATTGACTCCAATTTTTAAGGTCAAATCAAGGCCAATTTATAAATTTCAAATTGAAATCCTTACTTTTTATTTTATAAATTGATACTTATGTCCTTATGCTTTAGGTCAAATCAAGGTCAAATTAAAAAGTCAGTATGGATAAAGCATCAAAGATCCTTACAAGTTATTTGAAATTCAAAATTTTTGGCTTTTTTTGATAATTAGCCGAATAAATCTACTTTTTGGTGCTTTATTGATGTTGTTTGGCGCTTTAGTGATGATTGATATCTGGTGCTTTATTGTTATTTGTGGCTTTACTAATAGGTTTCAAAATTTTTAATTTGACTGATTTGACAAAGAACATAAAGTCAAGGTCAATAAAGGTCAATAGTTCACCATTAAAATTGTAATGAAAAGTGCTACTGATATTCCGTGCAACATTTTCCTCTACAGTTAAAATCCCGTCGAGTTATTGAGGAAAAACAAATTCGACCTTGAAACGACCTTCAAGGATATCCAAGATAAAAATATTTGATTCCACATTCGGACGTAAAATTTTACGCCCTATCGATTTATAAAATATGAAATAGAGGTTTCTATTTGAAAGTTTTAAGATGACCTTGATTCGACCTAATAAATTGGAGCCAAGGTCAAATACAAGGTCACCGCTGAATTGGTTGCACGAACTTGTTTTATTAATTTGTGACTGAAAATAATCAAGACTAGTTGAAATGTAACAAGGGTTTGTTAAAATTTCTAATTTAATTGCATTTTAGTACCTACGTCATCATATATTGTGTACCTCCTTTTTCGCATAAAACAATCAAAAACAAAAAAAATGTCGAAGTACGTGTTTATTATTTTTTATCAAGCTTTTGATAAATAGAATTAAAAAATATATGACCCTTTTACGCTATGCCCAAGTACGTCTCTGAAAATGTAGATTTGAATTCGATTTGCGGTAGCGATAATGTCACAAAATGTGAATAAACTCTGTTATTGATGATGCGGTATTCTTATTTCATTCGCAAAATCCTTTACGGATTACATAGCATTGTTTATTGTTAGATTTAAGGCAATCTAATAACCAATAATAATCCTTTCTTCTACATAAAAATATCACCAATATATACACCACGTTGCTTCTCGTTCGATGAGGCTATCGTAACTTTTTTTATAAATTATTATACCAATTACTAAATACCACAGATTGATTTGCCTGAAGTTTAACATTGCGTAACAAAAATCATTTTTATGGATTGCGTACAAAAACTCTTGAGGTTTTAGAATGGTGCTTTTGAGGTTAGTCATGGATTTTTATTAAATAAGCCGTATGCTCAGGCCCGGGTTTAGGAGGGGGGCTCCGGGGGCTATAGCCTCGGGCCTCGACAAAAAAATATTTGCGCTGTCGCGGGAGGGGAAAATTTTAGATGTAGCATATTCTTTTTACATAGTATGAGTAACACCATTATCTTAACCTTCAGTAGAAAATTACTGTGTGTACCCATCATTATTATAACTGGGTAATATGAATAAATTAACATTTAAGGTTCATATATATTTTTTTATATAAAGAATTGGTATGCGATGTTAATAATCGTTTGATTTCAAAACCTTTTTGTTGTTATTTAAATACATGCATACTATTACATTATTACTTGTCTCTGGCGTGGGGTGAACACCTGACCCGATATTGTAAATGCAAAAGTGTTATATTAGAGAAATAAATTGCGACAGTCAGTTTTTAAATTGACGGTGGCCCTAATTCATCATTTCTATAGTTTAACCTATCCAGAAACAGATCGACGACGCCTGGGTGGTTACTCGACGGCAAAGCCATTAGTCTCACAACTTCGCCCGTCTGTAATTTCACGAGTCGCCCCTGCTATGTTACCAAAGCAATGACACCGAGTCGCGGTAGGCGAAATGTTACCGGTTTCGCCTACAGATGGTAAATTTGGGCATATTTTTTGCGGGAAAACAAGGATATCTTCGCAACGTCACATTATTTTTAGTATTAAAATTATCGCTAGCAGCCACGTAACGAAGGGGGGGTAAGGGGGACGGTATGGACCTGAAAGACCAAACCAAATAAATTACTGCTATTTTGAGTAAACTCTCCAGTATTATATTAGATTTTAATAACAAAATACATACAAATTTCTCTAATCAGCAGGGAAATAATTTGAAATATGTTAGGATACTTTCAAAATATGTCAGTAACTATAAAATGCATTGTAATAGAATTAGAAATGTACTGAACACTTCTAAAACCGTGAAATACTTCAATACCCAATGAATATGTCGAAAAAACAACATATAAAATTCTAATTATTTGGAATTTGTTGAAATCCTCACGAAAGCTCCCAAATATGTTCGCCGTAATTCCTTAAAAAACGCAGATCAACATACAGGGAAGGAAATACTTCGGCATACTCCGATATATTTCGAAAACTTAAAAAATACTTTGAAATACATAGAAAAACCCGGAAATATCTCGAAAAATTTGGAAGTATTTCAAAAACCTTCAAATTCGTCGAGATATCTACAAAAGTCAAAGGTCGGATCATTGCGAGAGGTCAAAGGTTAGTATCCGGAGGTCAGTGATTGGATATTGCGATAGGTCAAAGGTCAATACTTTGAAAAAAACCTATAAACACTTCGAAAACTTTTATAGTTGTCGAAATAAGGTAAAAATGTCAATGTTAGAAGTGTAAGTTCAATCGAAAGATTAAAAGTCGATCGGACCGGGGGCTACAAGCTCTACGCAGGCCCTCTTTCTTAAAAAAAAAAAAAAAAATCGGTAACTTGTCAATATAAAATTTAAAAAAAACATAAACACTATTTTGGTTTGGTTTGATTCTAAAAAAAGCTAAAATTCATTTTACCAGATCTTGCCGAGGCCCGGGGCTGCAACCCCCATAGCCCCCCCCCTTAGTCCGGCTCTGAAGATCGATGACAAAATAGCAACATAAAGGTCAATGATCTTTGGCCTTTTCGGTCATTGACCTTTTATTCCTCCATACCTTTAACTTTGACCTTTGGCTTAAATTGGGCGTTTTAAGAATTTTATGCAAGTATTTTACAGCTGTTTTTTTTTCTGAAGCTGATTTGACGAATTTTGTATTTTGAAAGAATTTTTTTAATTTTCGGGATATTTCGACGCATTTAGTAGTTTTATATATTCTCCTCCTGTCCTGGCTGAGATCTGCCAGCTGAGACCCGCTGCCGCCGTGTTAAAGTATTTCAAAGTTTGAAGGTATGTGTTTTCAAGTAATATATTTTCGGAAAATTGGCCTGAAATTGATATCAATTTTTCCGTGTAGGTACAGATGTGTTATTGTAAATTCATGTTTATTTTACAGAAAATCCCTTTTATTTTGTTATTGTACTATTCGTAGTAGTATTATTAATACATTTATCGTGAAGATAAATTGTGAAGTGTGTGAAAGAGGTTTTATTATAATGCAAATATTACTTAGACAAGAACGAAGAGTTTGACCCTAGTTGAAAAATCGACGGCTACGGCATTGCGTCGGCAATTGATTTTCGTAATATTTATAATAATTTTTTGTGAAATAAAATCGATAACGAGCATGTTCCATTCAGAAAGCTTCGCTCTTTCAAACAAAAAAAAATGCTAAACCCGTTTAATTCTTCCCAGGATATTAATTAAGAATACATCTCGCCGTTCCGATAGCTGTTAAGTCACTTGGTATATAAAGATAACAGTACATTTATTTCTAGACACATTAATATACATTCTGTTGGTATCGATGCAGTTATAAAAATAAATGCGTTATCCTACAGCAATGCTAAATGAAGCAACTTATGTAATCAATTCAATTAGGTTGTACCGTCTCTTATAATCACGGAAAGGGATTTGACCTAATCCTTACAATGGCGTACTATGAGGAGAAATATGCACATATGGACTAAAAAATTTCAAAGTCTAAACACTTTTTGGCTAAAAAAGCTAAAATTCATTTTGCCAGATTTTACCGCCCACTCGATCTCGTGAGGCTCAGGGCTACAGCCCCCGTAGCCCTCGGCACAGAAAAATGCGACCAAATAATTTTTTGTTAGTATTTTCTGGGGTATGGATGTTGCCAGCCATCTGGCGGGTGAACGCCCTATATAGTGATTGCGTTTACCACAAAGCGTATCTCTTGATTAGCGAAATAGTGAAAGTTTATGAAGCGGGAATATTAAAATATTTAAATTCGCAGTGTTCATGTTTCATCGGTTTCATAAGTGAAATTTTAACAAAAAGCAATGTTGGTATAACAACTAAGTTCCTTGGGCCTATTAATTGATTCGAAAAGGCCAGGAACTTCCTTAGCAAATTTATTTTAAGCGCTATTTCAGAAAAATGAAGGATTAGTAAAATATTGGTGTCTAGGAATACTTTTTTCGACAGACGGTTGTTATGTGTAATTATAAACATCATTAAATTAAAAATGCATAATTATTAACACTTACGTAAGAGGGAACTTTAAAATTTTTGGCATCCAAGCGTTAACTAGGACTAGAAATTTCAGTGTAACTTTTTCCATTTGATGTTACCGCGAAGAGAAATTTTAAAACAATAATGGGAGGCCTCTGCAATCTATTAACACCGTACAAGGTTTTTTCGCGGAGATATTTAACAAAAATATCTAATGCAATCTCGTCGACTTTCGCCTGTAAAAATCACTGAATATAACAAGTGAAGGTTATCGGTGACACTTTTATATCGCGCTTTGTTACTGGTTCGTGTATGTTTTATTTCCTTTTATGTAGTTTTCAAATAATTCCTACAAAAGAATTGCATTTGCGGCACAACCCTTTCTCCAGTACCGTGACGTACAGGTTAGTTTTTATAATATCGAAATACATCCATAAACAAGATATGTGCACAACATACTGACCTTTACTGTTCATATTGTTCAATGTTTCGATCTGGCATTGGATTTTTTCACTTTCATTGCTGCAGTCGGCATTTTCCACAATAACAACTGGTGTAGTTTTAGTTAAAGGTCTACAACAGAATTAATGTAAGGTCCTACATCCAAAATAAATTTAAATGCATTACCTGTTGAAGCCAATTTCCGAGCCTGCTTCTTCCTCAACCTCACCGATTGTAGCCAGTTGAGACGAAAGGCTCCATTTCGAACTGTAGATGTCAATTCCATTGGCGTACGTGTCTACATTATCGTTTTCGTCAGTTTCATAGTCACTGTAGGTCGATTTGTACCTCTCGTTTTCTAGGAATAATTTCATTATCTCTGTGGAGTTCTCGATGTTCTCTTTTAAGCCGTTGGATGATGATTTCGGGACAAAATCGACGAGCCTGGGTAAATCGGTATTCTTAGCTTCTTTTGGAGTTTCGGTGTTCTTCACCGAATCCCTCGCACGTGGAGGAACTGGTGGTTTCTTCACTGGGGGCTTGCTTTCTTCCGGTTGTTCACTTGGTGGTTCATCTACCTCATCAGGGACAATTATCTTTGTACTTTCATTGCCATAACTCAACGGCGCGTCTTGGAAACAAGAAGGGCTGCCTTCCTCGACCGGATTCACGATAATGTTATTATTTTCTTCCTTACTTTGTACTAGTGATTTCACCGAAGGTTTGTTTGTGGTGGTGGAGTCTTCGTCGTCGTAAATGGTGATGTTGGATATGTCCAATTGCCTTTGTATCGACGTGGGAGTTGATGGTAAGCTCCCGGAGAAGCTTGAAGTGGTCGTCGTGGGGAATGAACCAAAACGATCTATAACTGTGGAAATCGTACTGCCAGTGTCGTCGGATTCGCTTAAGCTTTGCGTGGATTCTTGTAAGAATAAATCTACATACACCTCTGCATCGGGTGGTCCCAAACTGCCGTCAGAAAACCTTCTGTCTCGTCTTGGTACGTTAGGAGAATAATAAGATTTGATGCTGCTACGAGGCGATTGAAGCTTTTTCGATTTAATGTTAGTTGCTGCAGGTGGGGTGGAATTGTCTTGTGGGTTTTCTGGTATCTCTTTAGGGGGGACTGGGTTTGCATTTTTTAGTAGTTTCCTGGGAATTTTTCTTGGCGGCACAGGCGGGGGTGCTGGGGGAGTTCTTTTTTCCTCCGTACCGATAATTTGAGGTGGTTCGTCTTCACACTTCATTTTTGGTTTGTGGTTATCATACCTATGGCGGACTAAGAGTTTGATAGCTACGTTGGAATCCTTAAGACAACGGACACAGTCGATCCTCGTCATGGTATTCACTGGTATGGAATCGATTTCTAGTACTTCGTCCCCTTCGGTTAGTTTGCCCCAGGAACTTTTCACGCGTGACGCCGGACTATCCGCCGCACAAGACTGTATAAACAAACGTTTGACAAATTCATTCGCTTTAGTGCCTCCCTCGAACTTAAGTCCAAAACCCAGCCTCTCGCCAGGCAGTCTGTATACTAGCACCTCCTCCGTCACGTCCTTAAGGACTTTGTTGTTGTTTTCGGTATCCCCTATTGTCAGGACCGTGACGTATCCTGGACCGTTCGATTCAAAGTTGATATTTTCGCTGTCCGGTTCCTGTTGCTCTGCCCCCACCGCCAGCACTGTCACGAAGTTGTCGTTTTCTTCCTTCTCCGACATGTTCAGTTTTTATAACCCTCCAGTATCGAATATCTAAAATAACACACTTATTAAATTTGATACGTAAGAAGTCAACTGTGAAGAATACACGGAAAAGTGGGTTTGGCAATAACTATTTATTTCCTGTGACGCCGCGTGAAGAAATCTCGACGTTAAATGAAATTCTAATCGACGAGAGAAAATGGCAAGCTCATTTTCATTACAACAATAAATATTTGTGCGCGAGATGAGAAGAGGGCGGTGTGGCATTCGTATGGATATGCACCTGTAACAATTATAATATCGTGGCCTCTTTAGCGGCATTCTACTACACTACTACCTAAGACAACTCGCAGATGAACTACATTTTATGGTATAGGCAAATTACCCAGATATTGTTTTGTTTCATACTTGGTTGAACGTAGCTTTACCCTACTTTAAAGCAAAATGCGGATATTTAAAATATTTTCTCGTTATTGTAAAGGAATGTCGGGGAAATAAACCAAAACAAATCAATGTAGGGCAGTTACATGTGAATAGTTTACGTGTAACGAGAAATAAGGGCAGCTAGTGAATATTTTACCGAGACAACTTCGACCTATGACATAAATATAAAAGGAATTTAGAATGTAAATTTTTTCGCATGTCACATCAAGAGCGTTCTAAAGCAAAACGGCTCAGTTTCAAAAGTCACACGCGGCGTAAATTTCATTAGAACGCGGTTGAAAAACGCTGTAAAATAAATTTGTTTAAAATAAAATGTAGTTCAGCGAGAAACAAGAGGCCACGGTTATTTTAACGGTATATCCGCTAACAAAATGCAGTGCAATTAGAACGGCCTCCGGTTGGTTTTCGGGACTCGGTTACACACAAATATAATTCACGGGGTGTTACGGTGGTTGGGCTTACCTTTAAAATTCCCGGGCACATTTTCCAGGGCGTATGGTCGTTTGGAACATGGGACACTCACACAGAGATAGTAAACAACTGTTTTCACCTCTCTGAGACCCACTTGGAGAATATGACCTCGTACAATCTCGCATGTCCTCGCGCCGAGTGGCATTCATATCTTGCAGAGCGGGCCATAATATTTTGACCCATCCCGCGAAATGTCACGTGCAATTTTTCGATTTTGGACGCGGTTGTGGCACGGACTTTGCGCGCTTGTGGTATTTCGCGTCTCAAAAACGCCCGAAACAGGCAAAAAAACGGTGGAAAATGTACAAATATTGGGGAAATTAATTTTAAACAAAAGTCGGGGATGTCGTCTCCCCATAACCTCCACTCCTCCATTTTCCAAAGACTCTGTCGTCAATTATAAATAATAACAGGTGTATTATACAAAATCAAATTTAAAAAGGAGTGTGGAGAGATCGCGTGGTGAATTTGTACAAAAAAAATTTCGCTTCTTCAAAAGCCTGACGCAAAGTATAGTTTTAGAAAAGATAATATTTTTATACGGGATGCATGGGCGTTTACAGTCAAATAAAACGTATTGCGATTTTTTTTTTTTTTTGTAAGAGGTCTCCAGAGAAGTAAAAATTGTAGCTACGCCCATGACGGGGGGGATGATCCAGTAAGAATGGCAAACGACCCCGCACAAACCTTATGGATTTCAGGTACCGGTAGAGTTTTCTGGTTTTTTGATATTTTGTATTTGACATCCTCCTGACCAAATGGAGCAAAATCCCCTAAAATAAAACATTTCTTGGCCCAATTAATTCCCATAATCCATCACACCTGAATATCTCGCAAGGGAAGCCAGCATGACTTTTACGAAAGTCGTTGGGTACCGGATGGTGACCTTCAAATGACCTTGAAGGTCAAACCTAATTTTTTTAATATGAACTTTTATTTTTGACCCCGGACACAGAAAGAGCGCAAAATTTTACGTTTGGACAGGTACTTAAGGCTCTTCTTCGTCAAGGTCAAATTGAAGGGCACCATCCGTTGTACCCCTCCGAACCCAACAACTTTTGGTTAAGGGTTATTTCCGGATTGGTGACTCCCCTGACGAAATATTCAGGTGCGTAATTTAAAATATTTTGTCCTTGAAATAACCTTTAAAGGTCGTTTCAAAGAAGAGCCTTAGGTACCATCCAAACGTAATTTTGCCCTCTTTCCGAATCCGGGGTCAAAAATAGAGGTTCCTATTTTAAAAAGTTAGATTTGACCTTTAAATGACCTTGAAGTTCAATGTCAAGGTCAGACTGAAGGTCACCAGAATTATTGGCTCTTTAAGAATCCGGGGTTTGTATTGCCATCAAAAAACAAGAGCTGACCTTCAAATAACCTTGAATATGAACTGCCCACAATGCTAATGGCAAAATTTCTCTTTAACTGTTATCACTAGCAAATATTTCCCTTTATTACAGGTAGACCCATCACACCTCGTATTACAGTGGTTAAAAAAAATTATACTAGATTGTTCATTTTATTTGTCACATAATAGAATATATACCTGAATTTTAAAATATTATTTAATTTAGGTTTGACAAAATAAAAATTGATTTCAGAGATTTTCAATCAAATTTGATGTTTTTTTAAATTTCAACACTCTGTATCTCAACCTTCGGTTTTGGTGAAGGAACAACCTGCTGAAACTATGATATAGATATAAAGACACCTTGTATAGCTTGATAAGCTTATTAAAAATGTATTGTGAAATTATTTGTTTAAATATTACAGCTTCAGTTGCTTTGTTTTAAATATTTTATGGGCATTATTATTAATATTATTTTTTTGTTACAGGTTATCTGGTCGAGATAAGGTAAGCGGATATTTATAATTTATTGCACTGTATAAATGGTTTCATCGATAATAATTATTAGCAGATAGAGGGCGTCGTTTTATTATAATTATTATAGGACAGGCGTTTTACTAAACTTAAGTTGCTTAGGCCAAATGTTTCGTCTCTTTTTCATTTTTGATTTAATTTTCCCAGCGTTGACACTTAAGTTATCATTGTTAGTTGGCTAAAATATGAACGAATATACCTATGCACTGAAATTTAACATGCTTTCTATGCAAAGGCCTTGTATTTAAAGCTTTTCGCGTCATATTTATCAAAACACTAATAATACACATTTTTCGATTGAAAACTATTTTCCCGGTTTGTTTGCTACGATCAAATAGGCCAGGGCGCAGCTGTCGAAATATCTCACTTCTTTTACTAAAATTAGAATGCCCTCCGAGCAATTAAAATATTAAAAAAAAAATTTTTAGTGGTATCTAATTTACATACAAGGTAATTTAATTATGATTTACAGCGTTATTCAGAAAATTTCTTAACGTAGGTATATAGCTTCCGACCCAAATATTTTACCAATTATAAATTTCCAACCAGACATGAAAAACAAAAATATTACATAACTGTAAATCGTTATATAGGTATAATCCTGTTGCTTTAGAGGATTTGCATAAATTAAAATTATGTGATACCCAGTAATCAATCCGCTATATTCACCAGATAAAAGTTACCTGTAAAATCTGATACCTTCGAAACTGGTTTTTTCTGCACAACTCAATGAATGATAAAATGAATGATGCCGAGACTTCAGGATTGATGAAGGTGCTGTTTGGATTCTGTAGAATCTCTAAAGAGAAGAAAGTTCACATAACTTAGAGCTAATCAATGAAATTAATTATTTTCTTATAAAATCCAGTGGAATCTTGTATAAAATTTCAATATGTTCATGTTAAAACTAAACAATGTATGCGAATATTTAATATGACTTTCTTAAATGGAGTTTAAATTGCTATCTGGTGAAACAAACCTACTGTGTCGGTGTTTGCATATTTTTGTTGTCGGGTTTCTCATAATTTGAATATTTTATATTACAGCAACATTGATATAAACAATTTCGAAGCTATGTTCGTAATTTTTTTATTTCTCGACCTAGAAAAGTGCGGTGGAATCTTCGGACGAATTGCCATAGTTTTTCGATATTTTCAACGGTTAAAAAGATATGGACGGGCTTTGTTTTTTTGTTTCTTCTTCAATTAATTGTTTAATTTAAGTTTTCTTTATATGATCAGTGCAGCAATTTTGGATTTGGCGACAATCCCGTATTTTTATCGTCAGAGGTCTATAAAAGAATAAAATGAATTGATTTTTGGTACCTGCACTGCCATCTGTGATCGGGCAACTAAGATTGTTATTGTAGAATTCGTTGAAGAGTGAACCCAAACAAAGCTGAATCACAGACAATACAGGGTGTCTCATAATTAGCTGCCAACCCTGAACAGGCCGATTCTATGATCAAAACTAAGTAAAAAAGTTCATATGAACATGGGTCCGGAAATGCTTCCTAAGGGCACAGGGACCCATTGAAGTGGGAGGAATGGAAATCATTTTTTTGCAATATCTCTCAATCGCGTTGTGATAAATGAATGAAATTTGGTATACACAGCTAAATTTTGATGAGTAATTTGATGGACTAATCCATTTATTTCCACAAGGTTCATTGGGGTGGGTACGGGGGGCCCTTGATACTTTGCGTGTGTAACTTTTTCATCTTTGACTTTTTAACAAATTGGACAGCAAATTCCGTTTTCCCGAACTGTTTTACGTTAAAACGGTACTCTTGTTTCAAATCGTTATCTTTAACGGTTTCTGAGAAAATCGCTCTTGAATTAATCCCACTTTGGTCAATTTCATTGTAATTTAAACAAAAAAAATTTTTTTTGTTTAAATTACTATGGAATTGACCAAAGTGGGATTAATTCAAGAGCGATTTTCTCAGAAACCGTTAAAGATAACGATTTGAAACAAGAGTACCGTTTTAACGTAAAACAGTTCGGGAAAACGGAATTTGCTGTCTAATTTGTTAAAAAGTTAAAGATGAAAAAGTTACACACGCAAAGTACCAAGGGCCCCCCCGTACCCACCCCAATGGACCTTGTGGAAATAAATGGATTAGTCCATCAAATTGTTCATCAAAATTTATCTGTGTATACCAAATTTCATTCATTTATCACAACGCGATTGAGAGATATTGCAAAAAAATGATTTCCATTCCTCCCTCTTCAATGGGTCCCTGTGCCCTTAGGAAGCATTTCCGGACCCATGTTCATATGAACTTTTTTACTTAGTTTTGATCATAGAATCGGCCTGTTCAGGGTTGGCAGCTAATTATGAGACGCCCTGTATAGCTTATCGCTGTGTTTGATTATGTATCAAAAAAGTAGGTAATTTAAAAATTAACAAACGTTTAAATCGTAATCTCGGCATATACTAATTGGTTCCTCGTATATTTTCAGACAATTGCATGTTTAATTCATGTCTTAACGAGTTCTTGGTTTATATTTCCTAGTTTTTCATAACAAAAACGCTAGAATAAATGTTTCTGTTAATTCAATTCAATTCAATTGAATCCTTCGATTAAAGATGGCAGGGGTTTTGTAAGAGCCGCCATCTAGTAGGTTTCTACCTGAGTTTGGCTGGTTGCCTAACTATGTTGCATAAGGAAGTGCATCAGTTGTGTAGCAATTGCTCTACTGAGCATCAGATGGCGCGACGATATTTCGTGGCACGGCATCTAAAACTTGTATAATTTTTTATCTGGAGAGAAAAGCTTGCAAAGGACAGTAGAAAAGATAAAGTGATTAAAAGGCTTGGAAATGTAGAAAGAAAGGTGGAGGATCATGTGGAAAATTGGCAAAGGAAGAATGTTTGTTCGTAGTACGAACATAGTGGTGCCTACTGCCTAGAAGTTTAAGGGGACCCATTTAATCGGACAAGACAATAACGAGTCATTATTGAATGAAAACTTTTTAGATCTTTGTCTTCCCCGCAAACCGCTATTATTGTAACTGTGTCGTGGCTTCCTTTGTTCCGCTTTTTCGAGAAATCCCCTCTATATTCCCCGATACGTAATGCGAAGTTAAGCAGCAATTCTGTAGGTCTGTATTACCATTTTTTTATTCCCAGCGATTATGAAACTGGGAATGTCATATACAAACTCGGTATTAATTTATTTTTAATATCGTTCTCGAAATAATAGATGATGCCTTTCTTTCTCTCGATCTGACCGCACAGGCGTTGATATTGATCCCAAATCACATCTGAAATAAATAAGTTTTTTAATACCTTCATATCCTCCCATTTATTTCGTGTATGTACAGGACGTTGCCAAAGTACGTGTCGCAACTTCATGAGCTTGGTGTAAATTCACACTTACAGTTCATTTAATTTTTTGAGCAAACTCGTAAGTAGTTTGTTTTCAAGAAAAAGATGTACTTTTAGAGAAAGGATTTTCTTCGGGAAGACATATCATTGTTTTGTTGGTCTGGATGTGTTTACGGTGCGGGGTGTAGGGGACGTCGTTACGCAATTTCGTTTGGTTTATTGTTCAAGTGCCCGAAGTGATATTATCTTCATTCAAGATCCATCTTCATTAATTCTATTCGTATTCATAAAACATTGCGGCTGTAAGAGGGTTCGGGAATAATGAGGGCCTTATCTTTTTTTCAGAATCTGAAAGAAATAAATGAAATATTACGTTTTTAAGGCTTGAGGGTCTCTCTGAAAGAAATGCGGTCGTAATTAATATAACGCAACAGTAAACAAATTAACCAACCCCTTAATTAAGGGGGCTCGCAAAACGAATTAATTAAATACATTTTCTATTTCGAACCCTTTCAAATATTTTATGACGTTCGTTTTTTAATGTGCAATCAATAACGTCTCGTGGTATAGACACAGGAAAACACTTCGCGAAACAGAGGAGCAAAGTAAACTAGCTTACTGAAAAATTGTTCGCCAGATAGACCGGATCTAAGTCCAATTGAGTAAGTGTGAACATCTGCTTACTTATTAATTTAAAAACCAATAACAATTTTTTATCAAATTAAGTGGGACGGATGTGCAAATCCGTGCGGGGCAATAGCGAGAATTATTATCCTAATTTCCACGTAAGGACCTGGGGAGGGTCCTGAGAATGCCTCTGTTGCCGCCCTCTAAAAATGATCATGTTAAGGAAGCCATAATGTGGAGAACAGAAATTAAACCAGTGTAAAACAGTAGGGAATACCAGTTGGCTGCGGAGTGAACCGGGCTTCTGGCTTCTAGCATCGAATAGTATATGACATTCCGTGGAGTGTGCGGCATTTGGAAACTATTCCTTAAGTTCAGATGAAAAGCATTCCTTTGAGACCATATGATAGATAAATAAGCACATGGCTAAAAGGCAAAATACTAGGTTCCAGCTTATCTACCGACGGCCACGTACTTATAAACCTTATTATGTTATTAGAGGCACAAACAGACTTAATTATTTCATTATCTATACTAATAGAGTTTGCTACTTGATATTTTTATCAGATATTAAATCTCTACCCGTTTTTGAAAGGGATATACCAACATCGAGTTTAATGCAATTTCTCTGTAATTTTACACTGACGACTGGAACTCTATAATATAATTTTGAATTCACCTTTTCAATTGTAAAGTTACAATATTGTTGACAATAATCAACGTATTGTAATTTTACATTATTCTTTTTAGTGAAAATAGCTTTTGATTTCCCTGTAATTTCCCATGCTACTGTAATTTTATATAATATTTTACAGACACTATAATATAATTTTTAAATGTTGCTGCCTATTATCACAATATGTATCGTTAGTAACATGTAACCTATTGTAATTTTACATTGTGCGACTGTTATTTTACAATGTATTTTGACGAACACTATACCGTTTCAAATTCATTCAATATCTATTGTTGATAACAAGTAACGTACTGTAAATTTATATTATTATTTTTTGGAACGCTCTTGCGAATACACTAGGTATTTCGTAGAAAACTTGTAATTTTACACTGCGACTGTAATTTGACTTTAATCTCTACAGACACTTACATTACAATGTACATGTGAGTTTATGTTAAATTACAGATAGGTTATTTGTTGTCAACAATTCGTGTTGTAAAATTACAATTTTAAACGTAAATTTATAATTACAATTTCATTGTAATTGTGAATTTACATTTTACGAATTACGCTTACGTTATAATATACTTGAGAGTTTACATTTTTTATTGTAATTTCACAATTCTATTTTTGATAAAAAATTGACTACTGTAATTTAACATTATCTTTTTTATAACGATATTTTACATTCATTAGTATGTAATACATTTAGTAGAAAATATCAATATAGTTTTAAAAGAAATTATTAAATTTAATTGAAAATATCAGATGATATAAGTTATACGAATGCCTAAATACTTAAAAATATGATGTAATTTCCCTGTAAATTTAGATTTACGACTGTAATACAGGATATTTTTACATGCACTTTGTAAATACTAGTACCATATAACCAGTGAGTTTCTCAGATGATCATAAAGCAATACTGTTAAATTACAGGTAAGCTATTTGTTGTCAACAATTCTTGTAAAATTACAGCTCATTGTAATTGTGAATTCACATTTTACGAATTACACTTATATTACAATGTACTTGTGAATTTACGTTTTTTATTGTAATTTCACAATTCTATTGTTGATAACAAGTTACGTACTGTAATTTAACATTATCTTTTTGTAACGATCTTTTATATTCATTGTATGTAATACATTTAGTAGAAAATATTAGTATAATTTTACAGGTAGGCTATTTGTTATCAACAATTCGTGTTGTAAAATTACAATTTAAAATGGACATTTACAATTACAATTCATTGTAACTGGAACTAGAAGGGTTCACTTTTATGCGACGTTATAAATGGCAAATGTTTTTACCCGAGTGAAATTGACTAAAAAGTGATTGCAATATACTTTTAATAAACCCAATTTAGAATAAATGTAGCTAAATTTGTTTAATCTCTGCGAGCGGCGCGGGCTCTTAGCAACAATTGAAATAGTGTTATTATCTAAGCGTAGGAGGTCAACATCAATGTTTCCACGCAATGTACTTTGGGTTTGAATTGTTGTTTTGGAGATTGCACGCTGCGAAATCTGTAGGAGTTCTATTATATCTCTTAGGTAGAACTGGGTCCCCAAAACTTTCTTATCAAGATAATTTCATGAAACTTATTTGTGTAGTTTGTCTGTGTATTTAGACTTACACATTAATTCATTCATATTAAAATACAACTGAATACTTATCTGAACTTTCCTACGTTCTATATACTTGTGTTTCAGGCTTTGTTTGTCTTAAGGTTTTTGGGTTTAAATTACTTTACAACTTTCTGTGACAATTACTTCGGTTTAGGATCATTTCACCCGACTATAGCCGACTATTTCTGCAGCATGAATTAACACGATTGTCATTACGTACCCTGAAACATTTTTCTTACGACCGTAATAACTACACACTTAAATATATGCAGGGTTAGTCAAAAGTATGGAAACCCCCAAAAGTCTCACCGGGATAAATGGTGAGGACAAGAGTGTCTGTATTTTTTACAGCGTATCCGATGGTAACCTTGACCCTGAGGTCAAGGTTAAGGTTCAAGGTCATATCAATATCAAGTCGGTTTTTTTAATTGTCGATCCTCCTTTTCGATCCCGAAAGTGGAAAGAGCAGAAAATTCTGCTTCCGAATTTGACATTGACCGCGACCTCAAGGTCAATGATCAAAGTCAGTTCAAGGTCAAATGATGAGATCACTATAAATTGTAAGTGCCTTCTATTCCATCGTCGAAAATAAAAAATGACAGCTAGACTAATTTCTTGACCTCTACCTGACCTTGACCATTGACCTTAAGGTTACGATTAGCATCATAATAATATTTAGAATTCTACGCTCTAATATTTTTAGCGTCCAAATAAGGGATCGCTACTCCAAAAACCGATATGACCTTGACATGTTTTTTCGACCTTGACCTCAAGATCAAGGTCACTAAGGAGTACCATTAGGTATCTACTTAAAGACTGTCACTCCCTCTGATTCCGTAGTCAAAATTAAAATATTACAATAAAAATCAACATTTGACCTTGAACTGACTTTGACAATTGACCTTGAGGTCACGGTCAATGTTATATTCGGATGCAGAATTTTCTGCTTTTTCCATTTCTGTGGTCGCAAAGGAGGGTCGCCATTTAAAAAAACGACCTGACCTTGATATGACCTTGAACCTTGACCTTGGCCTCTAGGTCAAAGTCACCGTTTATTCCAAAAATGCTTTCCCGCTGCTATTTTCGGGGGTTTCCATACCTTCGACTAACCCTGTATATTGTGGCTACGAATTTCTTTTATATTGTTCCCCCAAACAAACCTTTGAACTATATGCCGCTTTCCTATGACTCTCTTCAATTACTTTGTTTTCAGAGCTTCCTGCTCCCGTCGATGGTACGATAAATCTATTTTTCTCGAACTTTCGAATCCGGAATATTTTCCAATAAGAATTTTCATAAAGCGACCAATTATTATGAAACAGCTTCGAAGCATGTAGTAAAGCTATCTTCTTTTGTCCATATTGTCAACAAGATAACAATTGTTTATATAAATTTGTAAGATAGATAATAACGTTTCGCTGTTTTTTTTTTATGAGGGAATAGTTTAATCATTTGGCAAAGTTTTGATTGTCTAGGGAGTCGTAGTAAATGACTGAAGATGTTTAACAATTTAAAGGACGGTAAAAATACAAAATCTGTCGTTTTGTCTTAATTAACTGCGAGTCAGTGTAGAATTTAAGAGAGCTATTGTTCCTGGGTTTGTAAGGTTCTATTCAGCTTTGGGCCTTTGATTAACCTGTCTTTCTATTCTGGCTCTATGTCGCCGTAAGAATGTCCACGCTCTCAGATTTTTTGGCCATCTGGATTGTACTCATATCCAATGAAAGCTTTTACACGATTATTTGGCTTTTAATACAGAAATAAAAAACATATTCGAAGCAAACGTTTTACGTTTGCGACAGTATCGCGATGGAAGAATTTAAGGTATTTAAAGTTTTTATAAACCGTTAGCAGTCTCGACATTCGCCGCGTTTCATACGCGCCGTATATAAATGGAAATAACCAGTGTTGAACACAATAATTATTGTGTAGTTGTTTAAAGCTATTTCTCTAAACAAAACGGGGTAGAAAGGTATTTGATAGAAGAGAACACAGAATAGCAACATCCCACAACTAAAATGTTTTTGGTGAATAGCATTCCGGTCACGTGGCATCCGTTAGACTCAGGGCCGTATGGAATTACTTCGCAGAGGGTACGTTCTTCTAAAGCTAAGTATCTAAATGGTATCTAACGATGCCATTTTTTTAAAAAACTTCCTCTTACTCCATGAAATTCAATCATATATAAAAACTATTAGGATTTATGTAATAGCGACCGCATTCAGTGATAGATGAACCAAACTGTATCTCTAACTAAGCGTTGGACATAGAAGCGATATTTATATATACAGGGTGTTCAAAAAGTTTGGAACCCCCCCCCTCTCTATCTCAGAAAATACTGCTCAAACAAAAAAATGATTAGGACAAAGGTTGCAGGGTTTTGAGTGAGCAATCCAACGGTGACCTTGACCATGACATTGAAGGTCATAGAGAGGTCGAGTTGAAAATTTTAAATGGAACCGTACATTCTTGACCCCGGAACGGATCTAATATATTGGACTAAAGATTTGCTTCAAAAAGTTTTCAAATTGACCTGTAAACGACCTCCAAGTTACAGTCAAGGTCACCGTTTGATTGCTCACTTTTAATCCTAACATCTCGGTTATATTTCCACCTTCGGAGACATGCTTTGACCATTTCCGGGGTCAAAAATATATGGTTCCATTTAAAATTTTCAGGTTGACCTCTAAATGACCTTGAAGGTCATGGTCAAGGTTACATTCGAACGTAAATGTTTCCGCTCTTACCATTTCCGGGGTCAAAAGTATACGGTTCAATTTAAAATTTTCAACTTGACCTCTAAATGACCTTTAAGGTCATGGTCAAGGTCACCGTTGGATTGCTCGCTCAAATCCTTGCAACTTTTGTCCTAATAATTTTTTTGTTTGAGCGGTATTTTCTGAGATAGAGGGGGGGTTCCAAATATTTTGAACACCCTGTATATATATAAGTTATATAGGGTCAACTACCTGTAGAGTTAAGGAAATGGGAGCATCGACATTGCTAACATGAGCTGGACAGCCTAGGAATGCCGTGTCATCAATTTTGGACAAGTGGACGGCAATAGCCATTTTTAATCAGTCTGCATTAGAATCTGACACTGTAATTATCATTCAACAATAAAATTTAATTTTAAAAATTATTTTTTAAAAAGACCGAAACAGTAATCGGAAATATAAGTTATATATATAAAAAAAAAATAATTTGGCTAATAGTTTGTCAAAGCACAGGGCACGGCCGATTAGGCGTCGTTTGTTTTTTGTCATTTATATCGCTCAGACTTTCCCGCTGTTACGCAGCTGCTTAGAACAGCCACCGTGAATTTGTAGTAGACTGGACTGAACGCAATTTGGATAAGGTGGAACTGAGACTGGGTCGACATTGAGAAATCGCGGCCTGTACGAACGTCATCCGACAGCCGCTGACAGGCTTTCGCTGTAAACATCAAGAAAGGATCTTTAGCTTTAAGTCACCACTCTGTGCTGATGCCCTTAAAATGTAATACCTTCCAGCCGCCTACGTCTTCGATAATCTGTATACTGTCTTATTTTTTATTAATGCCACGGAATGATGGGACAGGTACGGTTTCGTATCGAGCATCCTCGGTGAACATTTTACTCCACTTTCCATTCTGCAAAGAAATTTGTATGTGCATTCCATACTGAAGTGACAAAACTTTTTGTGGTTAGTCAGTAGCCAGTAGAGTCTAAGAAATTAACAGTAAGGTTAAAATTATAAGCAACTATACAGTGTGTAATTTTATGTGGGGGTCAGTTTTTTAGGGGTATTAGTACGTGTTCCGCTGATTACGAATCTGAAATTGTAAACTTGTAAACTGTTCAACTTACCGATTCCAGATTTCGTGTGAGTTATTATAGTCTGTTTAGAAATAAAAGAGAGTAATAAAAGCTCATTATGTATGCAAATCGTAAATAAATGTAGTACTGGTGCTTATATTCAATATTTTTATATTATGTATTTTCCGTATAGATGAGGTGTACTTTTAACAAAACTTTGTGCGATCGGACTGTACTAAATTGTAGCAGGTAGCTAAAATTTAATCCCCGACAATCCGTCTTTGTCTATGCCGCTTCAATTTCTCGGTCCATTTCTCTTATAAGTAAACAATATAAAAACAGCATTTCAAAACATGAGGCTACTTTAAGCATCATAACCGGGTTAAGAGGGTTTTTAGTAATTCAAATAAAATTATTCAATATTATTATCAAAATATTTATTTAAATTTAATGAATAGACTTTTATTCCACACAAAAATATATGTATTTTGAAAATTCAAATTATGGTGAGTAAATGTAGTGTTGTATAAATGTACAATAAAGAAAATAAAAAAGTAGGTATATTAAAATTCATCCTCTGAATATTCTGATGAATTATCTTCGTCTCCTAGATTGATAACGATAGGTTCCACAGTAACGTCAATTAAATTATCGAGTTCCCACATTTTCTCCTCTTCTTTTTGTACATGATGTATACATCTTTGCCAGTTATCTGCAGTTACTCGTTCCAAGGAATTTTTTAACAAAATTTTCACGTCACTTAATTTAAACGTCGTATTATTTCGCGCTACATCTCCTTTTACCTGCGCCCAGACTAATTCGATTGGGTTAAGTTCACAGTGATAAGGTGGTAACCGTAGTACCGTTATTTGGCGATTTGTTGCCATTTCATCGATAACATATTTTTTCTGATCTTTATTAAGATTGACAAGTGTCAAAAGTTCCTTTTTCACCATATTTGTTTCAAAAGAAATGTTTTTTCCGGATAACCATTGAATTATATCGGCTTTCCTCCAAGCAGTCGTAGGCGTCCGCTCGGTCTGCCGTGAATGGTAACTGGCATTATCCATGACAATTACAGACCCCGGAGGAATAAGATCCAACATCTGTGTAAAATACTCTTCGAAAACATCTGCGTTCATGTCTTCGTGATAGTCACCTGTATTTTTAGATTCAAATAAAAGTAAACCGCCATCTACAAATACACTGGCTCCTGCCCTATGATGTATCCAGTAAAATATACTAATGTACACCCTTTACCTGTTAGCATTAGTGTTACCCGATAATTACTTGAAACGAAATATTAGCACGCCCATGGCCGGTTCTTATCTCGGGGTTTTATTACTCTCTTTCATTTCCAAACATACTATATACAGTGATAAGGAATGAGAGGATGCGATGCCAAAACGTTCTGGTAATAATAACGCAGTTTATAAATGTTTAATTCAAAAGTCATAAATCGTCTGTTTATAACTTTTGATGTAATCAATATTTTTTGACGCTCGCTAGTTTTGTAGGTCTTTTGAAGACGAAAAAAAGTACTTTACTGTTTTCTCGTGGAAATGAACGGAAAAAAGTTATAAACGAAAAACGTGAATTTACGTAAAAATTATACAATTAACCACCCTGTAAACAATCTTCCCCCATTTTTATGACTCTGGAAACTAATATGTTATTGTACATAATATTTAGCATCTATAGTGATAAATTCAGCTTGCCGAAACAAAAAGTCGCGAAATGGTCATTTCCCAATTCTTTTTCCTGGCCTAAATAGATATTTCAGATTTGTTTATTTGGAACAAAGATGTATTGTGCAGATTGAAAAACAAATTCAGTGAAACCTGCAACCGTTTCAGTGTATTAACTTTGTAACAAATTAACGATTAGATTAAAATTATGAACAATTAAGTGAAATAAATGATATGTAGGATATTTGTTGTGTGAAAAATGGGGGAAGAGTGTGTTGGCGTGGTGTGTTTCAATGCTATAATGATTTCTGAGGAGCATTAGAGAGAGAGGTGTCGGCTGAAATGCAGCGAAGAGGAGTCAGAAGCCGGGAATCCTACTCTAGTCGTATTTGTCCGCTACGGTGCGTTTTCAATCAAGTTCTCTTGATGCCAGTAACCAGGGGTGTAACCATTGCTATCTGCCATTTTTGAGTAACACTTTTTCTTTTAAATAGAAAGAGACTGGTTGCACTCGTATTGAAATTTAAACAGCAGAATGCTTTTGAAGTAAAGATTGTCGAGATAGGTTCGGGGAAAAATCCGACCGCTACAACAAAAGGAGGAAGGGACACCCCCTAGTAGACGCTCTCTGATCCCTACTCGAGACGTGAGATCCCACAGTCTTACAACGTGCCGTGCCGTATAATAAAATGATTACATCACTTCATTGAACAATGCTCGGGCCAGAAATTATCTTGGTCTATAACTACCGTTAACAAAAATGAACTCGATATCTCCCAATCGCGGAATACACTCTGATAATTTTCGTTATTTACTCCGCTAAATAACCCACTCCATGACCAATCTAATGAGTGAAATTCTCGTTGATTTCCATAAGAAAATGTGAATTCACAGCTTCATACAATCGCTTGTATAATTACAATGAACCTATGTGAACCTGACACCCTACTTTTAAAAATTCATTTTTTTTTTTAAATTCTTATAGATTTTCGTTTGTAGTTGTTTGTAGTAACAATATTTTCGTTTGTAGTAGCCCAAACAAAAAGTTATATGGCCTATAAAAAAACCCATCCCCCCAATTTAGCCGCACTTAAATCTGATGGTTGATTCCTATAGAAAATCGTTTGTAGTTGATTGTAGTGAACGAATTTTCGTTTGTAGTAGCAAGGAAAAAACGTTAGAGCTATTTTTAAAAATTTGCCATGGGTAAATTTAGAAAGCGCTTCTAATTTCAAGTTTAAAGTTGTTTGTAGTTGCACATATTTCGTTTGTAGTTCGGCGAAAACTAACTAAAAGTCACTACATTCCAAACTATCGCTCTAAAATCGTTTGTAGTTGTTTGTAGTAGCGTTTATTTCATTTGTAGTTCTTCGAAAACTGACGAAAAGTCACTAAACTCCAAGCTCTGGCTTTAAAATCGTTTGTAGCTGTTTGTAGTAGCGTTTATTTCGTTTGTAGTTCTTCGAAAACTGACGAAAAGTCACTAAACTCGAAGCTCTGGCTTTAAAATCGTTTGTAGTTGTTTGTAGTAGCGTTTATTTCGTTTGAAGGTCTTCGAAAACAGAAGAAATGTCTCCAAACTCGAAGCTCTGGCTTTGAAACTGTTTGTATTTGAAATACCATTGGTAAAAACAAAGCCCCTCCATATCTTTGTAATCGTTGAAAATATCGAAAAACTAACTCTGGCGTCCCTCTAGAATTNTATATATATACATATGTGTCCTGTACAAAACAGGAAAACTACATGGTATTTTTTGGAAGAAAAAAAATCTAGGCAATACTATTTTCTAATATCTTTAGAAAAGGTTGCGTACTTAAATATTTTTCCAAGGCACTTTATGATGTACTTAAGCGAAGACAAAATATCATTAAATAAGTTTTTAACATTTATTAATGCACTAAATGACAGACACAGTCCCTAACGTAAAATATGAATTTCTGAATTGTACTTAAAGATAAATAATACAGAATATTATTTAAACCAATGAATTAAACAATTTTCTTAAAATAATAAATAAATAAATGGTTGACAATTATTACAAGAGTATGTATTTTTGTCACAATACGTTAAAAGCTTAATAGTCCAATTAAATGGGCCTTTAAATCGCAATTTGGTCAATTTGCCTGAATATTTTAAATATAAGTTAGTTTGAGGCATATAATAACAATAATTGACAGTAATTTTTTTTTCAAGCCAGAGCAGAGGTGGAAAAAGATATAATGAAGGGGTTTTTCAAGACAACTCAAAAGGGGTAAGAGCTAGAACAAATTTTTCTTATAAAACAAGTTGTAGAGCATAAAATTCTACATAAAAATTACTTTTTCTTGTCGATTTAAAAAATTTAAAGAAATCATAACAAGCAGAAAAATGAATGAATTTTATATATTTTTTTTTCTATCTACTCTAAAAAATAAACTTTCCTTTCAGAGAAATATATATATTTTTTAATTTTTAATAAAAAAGTTATAACAATTTAAATTTTTTAATCGTTAATTTTTATGACTTATCACTAACAATTTTTTTCTATGCCATTCGATTGATTATTTAATATAATGAAAAGTTGCTTTCAAAATTTAGTTTTACGATAAAAGTAAAAAATCACGTTCGCTTTGTCAAATTGTTATCTTCAAATATATACTGTGTCCCAAAATGATGGAACAAAATTCATATATTTTTTTATTTTTTTTAATAGGACACTATATTTTGTAGTATAAATACATAGCCCTTCTAAAGACGAATTCAGTGATATAAGGTTATACGTACTTTTTTTGTCATATAGTTGTCAAAAAATAGAGGAATTAAATGAAAACAACAATTTAGTAGGCACTACTTTTTATTTTATTACAGCAGATGTCCACAGTGGCCCCCATTAACCATTGCACAATGCCCAATTCGGTGTTCAAAGTTTCAATTACATTTTGAATAATATTTGGTGTTATGTTTCGAACTCTGATACGATTTTTAATCCTTCGATAGTGTCTGGTCTGTTCACATACATCTTGCTTTTTAGATAACCTTAAAAAAAATCGAGTGGGGTTAAGATAGGGGAGCGTGGCCCTCTTCTGCCTGTCTATCGATATGGGAAAACTTCATAAAGGTAATTTCTCACATCGAGGCGAAAATGTGGAGGGGCACCATCTTGTTGGAACCAGACGTCACCAGCAAGCTTATCGTCCTCATTAGGGTTAGGAAAAATTAGTTCCAGGGTTGGAATCAGCTGAAAACGCAAAAAATCCAAACGAATGTCACCTGTCAAATTGGCCTCAAAGAAATAAGGTCCATGGCCTCAACTGTAGCAAAATATATTGAATTGTTATTTTTTATTACTTAGTCGTGTTATTTAATTTGTTTATATAATTTATGTTTATGTATCTTTGGATATTTCAACTTGTCAAATGGGAATATCTACTTACCTTCAATTGCTTAAGAAAGTAGACACTAGTCTCAGTGAAATTTATATTTCTCTTTATCACAATAAATTATTCTTGAATATAATTTTGGTTAATATGAATATCTAGTTATTTTTGAAATTAAAATTCTTCAAAACAAAATAAATTTGAAAGTAATATTTTTCTATAGAATGTAAACAAAAATTATTCTATTATCTCTATTACAATTATCGATCAAATGTCTTACAATAATTTTCCAATTTTGGACAGTTTCTATCCTTCCGTTCACTTTTTGTGTTCCTGTTTCGGTTTTTCTATACCTACTTCAACTTCAATTCTCGTACTGACTGATATGCTCCATGAATACACTTGCTACCATCTATCGGCTCCTCTATATTACATCTGGTATTCGGTTTGATATTGGGTATCTGGTCTTCCACAGAAGACTATCCTCTGGGAAATATTGATATATTAATGTTTGTCAATGCTTTACCTTTTTCAATTCCTGTTAATGTATCAATTTCTGTCTTCTTTATTTATTTCGGAACCTTTTTATTATTTAAATTCTCCTTTCTTAGTATTTATCACAAATTTATTATTCTAATTCTCCTTCCTTCCAATTTTTGAAAATCAACTAACCCTTTTTTTTTCTTTTTATCTCCTAGTAACCGCACTACTGTTTTCACATTTTAATTTTTCATTGCTCACTATTTTCTTTACTTAATACTATTTTACAATACTTTCACATTTAAAAAAAAATCAATTCAATTTTATCAATACATTTTAATTTTATGACAAGCGACTTCTGTCAGATATTTCCTTCTTTCAATTTTACCCCTTTCTCATATGCAATTTTTAATACATTAATATTCTGTTTTAAAAAATTTCACATCACATTTCCATACATCTCAATATATTTGGGATGACAAATGTGTAGGTACTTTTAATATGATCCAACTAGCACGAACTAGTATCAAGAGTGACGACCAAGTAATTTTCCGTTCTCCATTTTTCCAACATACCTATCCGCAGAAAATAATAATTTATGAATCTTAGATTCATTTAGCTTTAAGTTATTGCTACGAAACCATGCTTTAAATCATCGGCAAATAAGATACATTGCTCGCGATGATGATGGTGGGTCATTAATATAAAGAAGAAGCAAAAGTGGACCTAAAATAGATACATACATACGGTACACATGGGAAATATGCAGCGAATCTGAAATTACACCATTGAGATAAACATAATCCGTCCCATGTGTTAGATACGATTTAAATAATCCTAAAATAGTACCTTGAATTACACAATGTTCTAATTTTACAACATTAACACATCAAATGCTTCAACTGTGAAATCTACGACTGCCAATAAGACCGTGACAGTGGTAATTTTTTTCAGAAAACCCTATTGTGACGATGAAAAAATATGTTGATTCTTATGTTGGACCTTTAAATCATTTCGAGAGCAATGGTTGTTACACTGAAAACAAAATATAATATATATAAAAAACAATAAAATAGCTCTTAAATAGTAAGTAAGCTACGATTTGGTTGTGTATAAAAGTTAGGCAAAGTTCAATATGGTTTTTATTGACGGTACTCATACTTTTCAATAACTTAAATGAAGGTATACTGAAAGATTTACACAAAATCATATATTGTAACTGGTAGAAATTGAAGTGTTTTTATTATAAAATATAATGGAAGTTCAGTTTAAAACACATCAAGTAATGACATACTGGATAGATGGTGATGAATAAGAATGATAATTTAGGTGACAGTTGGATGAAAAGTGACAGTTCATAATAAAATGTAAATTTTGATGAAATCTCAGTCTAAATTAATAAAAAGTGTCCATAAAATAATGGAATTTAGAAAAAGAAAAATAAAATGATATTGAAAATGTTAAATTTGAAAGGTATAAATTAAGTAATAATCTGATTGGTTTAAATTGAAAAGAATAGATTAAGATTAAGAGAAATTGTAATTAGAGATAAGAGTACAGTGATTTAAAAAAAATGGTGGTTATCAAGGAGACGGAAAAGAAAAAATATAATAAGAATCAATAAGTAAGAAGAGGAATTATTAAATATAAAAGTCAGAACCAAAGATTAAATAAGAAGAAGCGAAATAAATTAAAGACTAAAAAAGAAACAATATAAGCTATCAGTGGAAATCAATTGCTGAAGAGAAGAGGAATTCAATTAAAAATTAAACAAGATCAAAGTTATTGCTGTTCATTCAAGAAACGATAAAGAAAGAAGAGGAGAACAGTGAGAATTAAAAGTGGGGAAAGAAAAATTTGTTTGGAAGAAAGAAAAATAAGGCCATTAAGAAAGGAAAGAAGCCATGGGAGCCATAAAGGTGATTCAGACAGTTGCAGCCATCAGAGTGTATAGGAGACAGACGGAGGAATAGAGAAGAGATCAAGTGGACAAAAGGAAGGAGGATAGACAGGAGATAGATTGCAGAAAGGAAATTACTACTGAAGAAACCATGGACAGAGAAGGACAATAAAAGTGTAGATCTAGGTAATAAGAAACTATAAATTTGTAGAATAAGTTATTAGAAATATGTTATCGCAGGCTAGATAGGGAATTAGTGAAAATGTATAAGTTTATAATCTATTGTTTCAATATACAAATTTCAATCCAGATTATAACAATACTATTTTATTTTTTAAACAAAATTAATTAATCTCACCACGTTTAGAACCGACTACTGAGATAAGTCATCGTGTTCTATTAAAATTTGCATTTACTAAATTTCAGCAAATAAAGTTATTAATCTAATTATCATTAAAAATTATTAAATTTAAAATAAAATTCAATTCGAGATCAAGAATAATCTCTTAAAATTAAATTTACATTTTTGAAATTCAAAATCAAACTCAGTGACATCTAATAGAAGCTACCCCGGTAAGTAAAGAATATAGTTTATTGCAATATTTTTAGAGATACTACAAGAACAGGCAAAATTTAAATATTTCAAGATGACAAACAATTTCTTTTATAATACTATAAATGGCGCTCAACATTACACATTATATGTATATTATTTACTTACCTCAGTATTTATTTATAACATTATATTTCGGTAGTTACAACACTGCTTTATTTTATTATGCTACAAATGAATCTAAACAAGCCTACTGAACAGTTTTCTACACACGCGTGGTAACACCACACCGATGATTAATCTGATTAGTTGAGCCAAATCAGGTTATGTAGATTCACACATTTATTCGTATATTTAGGTACATCCAGTATAGTAAAAAAATATAAAGGAATAATACATTTTAAAATGTAAAAGTACAACGTAAAAGGTAAAAATACATCGCAAAATGAAAATATACGTCGCAAAATGAAAATATTCATTCAAACCTGTAATTCTACACAATGTATCATGTATGTTCATTTCATTTAAATTTTTTTGTAAAAAACCACAAACATGTAAAAATCCTATGTGAATTTCCACAATTTTTATCAGTATACTTACTCCTTTTTAGTGTCTGTTAACCCTCGAATATTTTATTTCCAATAATAATAATTATTATTATAATGTTATGGTTACTGTGTCTTAAGTTACTCGGAATGAAATCGAGACTCCCTGTCTCTACCTAACGGAATGAATAATTCCGAATTCTAATGTATGCAAATACAATCCCGATCCGGAGTGAGGAGGGAGGTGTTATGGAGAACGCCGTATATATTCCATATTCCCGGTTAATTCGATTTCCGACGGGCCCTTTGAACCCGCTTATGTGTGCGTAACTAACATGTTTGTACGGTCCCAAAATTGCTCCGCCATCCAAGGCACGAAACTAATGGATTTCAATTGGCTTTTTAATGTTTTCGGCGGACTCAAAGGTGCTTTTTATCAGGTCGCTACAAACGCGCCCGACCCTCTGTTTTCATTAAACCGCGGATTTGGGATGGTTCGCGACCAATTAAGCCACCCCGTGCTCCCCGTGGCATCCGAAACGTGCTGGTTACAGCCAGATACATTGTTCTTCAAATGGTGCGCGCGAGTGTTTTGCAACGCCGAGATCGAAAGTTCAGTGCGGGTGCGTCGGTTTTTGCTAATAGTATAATAAACAAGTTTAGAAACGCAAAGTTTTACTAAACGAATATAGCTTTTGAGTACGAGCGAACGCAGCGAGCGAGTAACTTGAAAGCTATATGAGTTTAGTAAAACTGCTTCTCTTACGAGATTTGTTTGTATTATTTTTCGCATTTTATATTAGTAGGTAATTATAAGCAAATAGTGAGAGATATAAAAGCAATACAAAGTTAGAAATTTTAAAAATTTCATTGTAGGTACTTGTGCAGGATATCCGTAAACCTGACACGCCTTCGCTTATTTATACGGGGTGTCCGCGTTTTTTGTAGCAGGACTTTCACAACTTGTACCAAAAGTCCTTTAAAAAAAAAGTTCATATAAACATACAGGGTGATTCATTAATAATGGGACAGAGCTTAAGGGCATGTTGCTGACCTCAAAATAGAGCAATTAAGCCAAATATGCCTTATCCGAATGTTGCCTCTTTTCGATCTACAGGGTGTGAAATTTGAAAAAATATTTTCGATTTTTTTAAATATCTTGAGCATCTTTGAACGGATTGTCTTGAAAGTTTGTACACCTATGTTTTCTGAGGTGGTAATTACGGAAATGGTAACTATTTTGCAATCACATCTAGGATGCGCTAGTTGTAGTGTTCCGTCGGAGTAAACATATGTCAAACTTTTTTGTCCTTCAAAAATCTGAATTTCCAATAAGAAATTATTAAACTACGTTCAATTCTAAATAAAAAAGATATACCTGTTAAAAATCGATAAACTTAACCGTTTTCGAAATAAGAACGATTTACTATTTCTTTACAAAATTATTTGTTTGAACGTACGCCTTTAAATAAGATGACTTAAATGAAGTAGGCCGCTGTCAATGAAATGTCATGTATTATTTATGTCAATTCTAAGCAACTTATAAATACTAGACAGTTTAGTTCTTCTTCGTTTGTGATTTTTTTCATTAAAATGCCGCGTCATAATGATTATTCGTTTGTTGAAATGAGAAACATGGTATGTGTGTATGCCCAAGAAAATTATTGTGGTCGTCATGCAGCAGCGAGGTACTTGGAGTTATATCCAAATAACAGACAACCTAACCACAAGCTTTTCAAGACGTTGTACGACAGATTAGGAGAAACGGGATCATTTCGCCCTAAACGAGACGTTGGAAGGCCTAAAGTATTAGCGGCGGAGCAAGAAGAGGATGTTTTAGTGCGAATTGCCGAAAACACGCAAACAAGCACACGCCGAATTTCATCAGCTACTGGTGTAAGTCAGCCTTCCGTCTTCAGAATACTCCACAAAGAAAAATTGTATCCTTACCATTTTCGTCCGGTTCAACAGTTGATGCCACAAGATCCTCCTGGTAGATTTCGGTTCGCACAGTTTCTTCGTCGGCAACAAAATGCTGACCCTACATTTTATAATAAAATATTGTTTACGGACGAAGCTACATTTACCCGGCGCGGTGTATTTAATTGGAGAAATAGCCATTCCTGGGAACTGGAAAATCCTCACTTGCCACGAGAACAACATTTTCAGCATGAATTCTCAATAAATATTTGGTGTGGAATACTTTCCGATAACATTTTGGGACCATTTGTGTTACCCCGTCCACTTAATGGGGAAAATTATTTAAATTTTTTAACAAATGACTTGCCACTCGTTCTTGAAAATATCCCCTTAAATTTACGGCAAACCTTTTGGTTTATGCATGATGGTGCTCCCGCACATTACTCCCGACCAGTAAGAGAATATCTTGATATAAGTTTTCGAAACCGTTGGATTGGTCGCGGCAGCGAAGTGCCTTGGCCTGCGCGTAGCCCTGATTTAAATCCCCTAGATTTTTATTTCTGGGGTAACGTTAAATCTTTAGTTTATAAAGATGTTATACATACTCGAGAAGAGCTGTGGGCAAAAATACAAGAATCTGTTAACATTATCAGAGACCAACAAAGAAGTCTATTCAGTGTCAGACAAAATTTTAACGAGAGAATAAAAAAATTTATTGAAAACAATGGTCGCCACTTTGAGAATCTTTTGTAATTAGACTTAAGCATAATAAAATTTTCAGTTGTTACTGTGTTTGTCTTCGTTCGTAATTAAGTTATTTTATTTAAAGGCGTACGTTCAAACAAATAATTTTGTAAAGAAATAGTAAATCGTTCTTATTTGGAAAACGGTTAGTCCAGGCAAGTTATACCAAAATCACCCACAATACGGAAATTTTTTTCTGATGAACCGATCGAGTTGCGGTTTTCGGCATTGTCTTAGAAAAAATATCAGGAAAAAAGTCTATAGATTACACTTTGGGGCTGGATTGAAACTGCATTGCGGGTGCATAAAGTGCATCGTGGAGTGCATCAATTTTTCCGAATTTTCTAAAAATGGTAAAAATTGATTAAAAGTTGTAGAAATTTGTGTGCACGAGTTTTCGGAGTCGGAGATTCCGAATCTGACCCTGAAAAATATGCCCAACGGCCCTGGAGCCCCCCAGAGGGGCAAGCGGGGGGCCTTCTGTAAAACATCGAATAGCTGAGTAATTGCCTTCTAAATCCCCAGTCGGGGGTTTTTGAGGTCGTGGATTTCGATTCTGACACAGAAACTTATGCCCCCCCCCGAGGGGGGGGTCAAGAGGGGGGTCTTCTGTAAAACATCGAATAGCTGAGTAATTGCCTTCTAAATTTCTACTCGGGGGTTTTCGGGGTCGGGGATTCCAAATCTGACACTGGAAAATATCCATTAATCTTAGCTTGTTTGTCACTGAGAAAAATTGTCTTAGAATTGGAGAAATCCTGGACAATCGGTTCCCAAGAGACACATTTCGTTAAATCAAAGAAATATTCCTTAAAACCGAAGAATATTTCATGGATCATGGATTTTCAAAAGAATCTCTTGGGCCCGTGCGACTGCGGATAATGCATAACAATTAGGCGACAAAGTTCGATTATCGACAATGCAGATCTTGTGGGTGCAGGAAGCATGGAATTACATGCACAATTGCATGTACAAATTATTTTGGAACCAACTGTTCCAATCCTGAAATAGTCGAAAATGTAATAGATGATAGTGATGGAGACAGTGATGGCAGTACTGATGATGAAATTTGTGATTGATAGTGAAAGTGTTAGATAAACATATGATAGTAGTTGTCTCACTAATTGCCTTGCAAATAAAAAGAAAAATGGTTCTCAGAATAAAGTGGATTCTTTTCGACTCATTAATTTCTTGTTAGTTTTTCTTACCCTTTTTGTCTAATCTCTGTAAATTTACGTGTATTACCTACAATATAAAGATAAGCCTACAAGATGATGGTAAGCGGGTGGAGTAGTTTTATTGCAAAAATCTGATGTGCCTTTCGATATTTTCCAGAAAGCCCACCCCACGGGCGTTGGGCATACTTTTTAGTGTCAGAATCGGAATCCCCGACCCCAAAAACCCCGAGTGGAAATTTAGAAGGCAATTACTCAGCTATTCGATGTTTTACAGAAGCCCCCCTTGCCCCCTGGGGGCTCCAGGGGCATCTGGCATACTTTTCAGTGTCAGAATTGAAATCCACAACCCCAAAAACCCCCGAGTGGAAATTTAGGAGGAAATTAATTACTCAGCTATTCGGTGTTTTACAGAAGGCCCCCTCCCTTGAGCCCCTGGGGGGCCCCAGGGGCGTCGGATATACGTTTCACTGTCAGAATCGAAATTCCCGACCCCAAAAACCCCCGAGTGGGTATTTAGAAGGCAATTACTCAGCTATTCGATTTTTGAAGGACAAAAAAGTTTGACATATGTTTACTCCAACGGAACACTACAACTAGCGCATCCTAGATGTGATGTGCAAAATAGTTACCATTTCCGTAATTACCACCTCAGAAAACATAGGTGTACAAACTTTCAAGACAATCCGTTCAAAGATGCTCAAGATATTTAAAAAAATCGAAAATATTTTTTCAACTTTAACACCCTGTAGATCGAACAACATTCGGATAAGGCATATTTGGCTTAATCGCTCTATTTTGAGGTCAGCAACATTCCCTGAAGCTCTATCCCATTATTAATGAATCACCCTGTATATGTACCTATAGATGCGTCGTTTTCGATTTACACTATTCAAGTTTAAAATGAAAATTTATTCGTAAAACAGGAACCCCTTTTTAGATTTTGTTGAAACTTGGCAACTTTGTAATAATAAGACTCATTTTCTCACATAATTTAATTTGTCCTATGTTCTCCAGTGGCGTCACAACAAGATACCAGCTTGATAAAAATAGAAAAAAATATGGTACGCCACTGCTTTTTGGTAAGTTTGAAATTTTTCTCAGATTTAACTATCAAAAATACAACTTTTTTGTTATTTAATTTTTTTCCTATCTCGCTTTGTTTAGACAGAAATAAAACATTTTCATGAATAAGTTCGAATAAAAGATATGTTTCATTTTTGCGAGTCGAATCGAAGTTATATATTATAATAATTTAGAAAATTGTTCTGAAAACATTTTAAATGCCACTAGAGAAGCATGTTCGAACTTACTTCTTTTAAAATCCAAGGAAAAATACGGTAGGTATATGAAATATTTTGTCAGTGGAGGATGACAAAAAAACGCATTGAAAAACTGATGAACGTGTAATACTAGTGAATTTTTTTATACATATTTTAGTGTTTTTCATACATTGTCTTTCGTTATTTTAGACAAAATCTCTTAAGGCATCCAGTTTATGGTTTACATATTCCATGTTGAAAAGTACTATTAGACAAGGCGAAATCGGCGGCTTCGTATGAAAAAATTAGTGGATTCGATTTTTTTGCATAATTACCTCCGTGAGATGTCCCTGAATGAGGATCAAAATGTTACCGGCCGGTAACCTGGTCACAATTTTTTTAAAGTAATTTTTTTAAAACAAATTGCAAAAATAACTTGTTTTGCTCCGGAAAAAGTTTTTTTTAGGTATTTTGGGATATTCTAAACAAAATAGTTCCTATGCACTATGCTCCTAAAATCAACGGTTTCCGAGTTTCCAACGATCAGATTACGAATATAAATAAATATATATTTTGAAAATAAACAATCAGTTTTAAAATAAACAAAACTAGAAAGTACATATTATTTTTTTAGATTATGTATTATATACATGCACAGTCTTATGCATGTTTTCAGTCTTTTATAGAAAAGATTTTTTCTAATATAAGTAGGTATAAAACTATGGTACACAAAACAAATAAAATTGAATGCAACGTAACAATACAAGTACTCGTTTTGTGTCGATATAATATGAATAAGTGTCAAGTGAGCATTGTATAAGTAAGTATCCATATTCCATTAGATAAAGTACTCTGTATTGTCTATATCCAAGAAGTAATCAAATAAGCAAAATCGAGTAACGAGTACTCATGTAACAAATTGATACTTTTTCGACATCTCTATTCCTGAAGACAGCAGAGAGAGAGACAGAGAGAGAGAAGCCTTCTATGAGGACAAAGTCACTCTATCTCTATCGCAAACTATAACTCTATCTCTCTCGCACACAATCAGACAAAAATGACATAAACGAACCTTCCTTTAAAAATATATGGGATTTATCACTATCAGAAGACCCCATTTTAATCTAAAAAAATAAAATGGGTTATTCTGACGACGAAAAATAAAACATAATTAAACTGTATTATTCAAAAGAACAATGTGCAAAACTTCTTCAGGAATATAGGCAAATTTACTTTGGAGATCGAATCCCGTCAACTAGACCAGGCAATAAAGAGAAAAATATCTAGATTTTCGCGGCCCGGTCCGATTTTAATGCGGTTTTTTGCATTTTGTTCAGAAAGACCGTCGGAAAAAAGTCCCGCCTTTTTTATTATCCAGAAGTGGCGGAAATACATAGCGGGTGCATAAAGTGCATCTAGAAATGCATCGCATCCGAGAAACTTGCCAAAGTGCAAGAAATACCGCAAACATTGGTACTCGGGGGTTTTGGGGGCGCAGAATTCGAATATGCATATATACATTCCACCCGACCCCCCGGGGGGCGACTTCCGGCCGCCTGGGGGGCGCGGGGAGCACGTGGCTTGCAAGGTTCTCCGAATGACTGGAAAAATGGATCTCGGGGGTTTTCGCGGGTGCTGATTCCGAATTCGAGGGTGAAAAATATCCCCTGTGTTCGTGGGGGGGGCGGTGGGGGGAGGGGGAGTTATGAAATCTAAAGTTCTCGAAATCACTGGAAAAATGGATCTCGGGGGTTTTTGCGGGTGCTGATTCCGAATCTGACCCTGCCAAATGCGTCCGATGACTATTTCTGATTATTTTGGGGATGGATGAATATAAATTAATGGAAAATCATGGGACGAAACTCAATCTAAAAAGTTCGGTTGGAAAAAGAAAGGAAAAGCCTGACAAATTTTTTAAATATATTTATTGTTCTAAAGTATAAAAGTATATTTATTTATTTTTTTCCCCGGGACCTGATTGTCCTAATATATCACTAACATCACACGTTATAATTTTCTATCCCCAAAATACTCATTATTCCATGTTACCAGTTCATGAATAATATAACCCACCCTCCCCACCACCGCCCCCTCCACGAGCACAGGGGATATTTTTCACCCTCAGATTCGGAATCAGCACCGTCGAAAACCCCCTAGATCCATTTTTCCAGTCATTCGGAGAACCTTGCAATCCACGTGCCCCCCCGCGCCCCCCAGGCGACCGGATGTCGCCCCCCGGGGGTCAGGTGGACTGGATATATGCATATTCGAATTATGCGCCCCCCAAAACCCCCGAGTACCAATTTTTGCGGTATTTCGTGCACTTTGACAAGTTTCTCGGATGCGATGCATTTCTAGATGCACACTATTTTCAGTTGCATCATCACAATTACTTGCATATTGAAAATTTGTAAAAATTATAGGTATTTTAATGTTATTTCGTTTTTAGGTTTTCTCCTTATGTTGTTGTAAAGGTTAGTTATAAAAATCGTTGTTTGTTATTTTCATAAGGATGAATTTTAATTTTTTTTAAGGATTTTTTTTATTTTAAACATATATTTTATGCCAGCAAATTTTGATGTCAAATGAAATAAAGGAAAAGTCGTATATTTGTGTTTAAAGTTTTTTTCTACCTTTAATTATTAAACCTACAAGTAGATGTCAAAATACAAACAAACCCTGTTTAAAATATCATTGCGAATTTTGTTTATTTGGAAATATACTTTCTGCAGTATTTCAATGCCAAAAAATGAAAATAGTAGCTAATTAACGAAATTGTGATTAAATAACCTAACTGTAACACCGCAGAAGAATATCATATGAAACTACATAGATATTCGTTGATACTTTAAAACATTTTTATCAATACATACATTTAAGTAAATACAGTAACGCAAAAAACACATATTAATAAAAAAGTAAAATAAATCCGTAAGTACGCCTGGCAACATTGCCAATGTGTTTATATGTTGCTAAGATACGCGTAGGAATGTGGGCCGTTGCCATCAAATGATTCTTCCTAAAATTCTGCTGGTGGTGTACTCTATCGGCAATTCGGAAATTTAAAACTGCTATCCTATTCCAGTAGCGGTCTGCTATATTGTCTGTGCATCTAGGTTCACATACCTGACTACTAAATCCGTTGCTATACACATAACAATACAAAATAATATCTAATATTCTAAAGAGGCAAGCGACCGTTTTATCAGCACCGAAATTGAATTTTTTATCACACTAGTTTTTTCAGCACCTACACTATTTTCCGGGCATACCATGCCCAGATATAAAATTCAATTTACGAATAAAGTGCTTCTGTATATTCATAATGAAAACACTACGGCCGATAAGGAATCGATTTCACGGCCGGGACTCATAATGTGGAAGGATAAAATATTGGCCGGAGATCGAACGATACAATGGTTATGGTGTCGCAAATTTCATCGAGATCTGAAATACCCCCTATAACGTTTAATCCGGGTGTTCATATAAAGCTTATTTTACGAGGTTCATTTACTGACGCGGATAGGTGGGACAATACAAAACGCGATTTTAATTAAATTATAAAGGTCGAAGTCAAAATTAATGAAAATACGAGAGCAACGCAAAAAATTTATAACGTTTTGCAGTATCAATCTGATAGTGAAGCCGCTACACAAGGGGCGAATATACAGTGTGGAACAACCAAATGGAATACATTCAGTATTTCAGTTATTATGCATACTTATAAAAAAAATTCCGAGACACATCGATTTTAGATTCTTTATTTAAAAATGCTATGGTTTTCATATTTATTGCAAAAATTGGCAGTAAAAAATAAATTAAATTCATCTGTCTGCTTGACGAAATTCGCTACAGGGAACTAAAAAAACTTGATTTGAACGTAGATGTTCAAAATGAGTTCCTTGAACGTGAATGTGAAATACGTGTATAACAGAAGATCACAGATTCCTGGACCCAAAATAGCCTTGGAGACTTGGAGTCATCGGTAATTTTATGTATTTGTTTAATTTTATGATAGGCCGGGCCTCTACCCAAAGAGATTAATTGAAGAAAACTATCTTAATTTCTTTAATTAAACTTTGCTGTATTTATTAGAAAATCTACCGTTGTTAGTTCGCCACAAAATATGGTTTATACAGTGTAGGAAAGTACCGATGGTCTATCAGAAGTTACGTGAGAGCGATAAAGTAAGCTATAGAAATCCATGTGATAGACAAGGATGGCTATAATGAAGGCGTCTAATAGTCAACGCCCATTTCGCCCTTCCACAAATAAGAAGAGGATCTGATTTGTGGAAGGGTGAAACGGGCGGTGACTATGAGCCATATTATAGCCATCCTTCTCTATCGCATGGATTTCTTATGGTTACTTTATCGCTCTCACGTAACTTCAGATAGACCATCGGTACTTTCCTACCCTGTAACATGAAGGTGAGCCTCCCTATTTTACGTTATCTGTTCGACAACATTTATATTTGCATTATCTGGGACGGTCAACCAGAAAAGAAAAAGATTCTCCCAATAAATAGCTACCGCGGTAGGCGGACTTAACATCCTATAATTTTTTGTGGGGCGTTTTGAAATAAAAAGTATATTCATCTCTGATAGAGAATGAAGATCAACTATGCAGGAGTAAATTGTATATGCAATAAACACTTTTAGAAATACTGCGGAATCCGTTTAATCCTTTAATTTCTTACAAAGAGTAACTTAACATTTGTAAGAAAATGGCGGCCATTTTTAATATGTATTGTAATTTAACTTAATTCTAGCATGTTCAACTCAATTTCTCGAATTTGCAAAGGTTTGGTGTTTTTTTCAGTTTAGCTGGAATTTCCCACAATAAATCATACGTCATCATAAATGATTTAATCCTTATGATAATTTAAACTTATAGCATCTAGATGTTGCTATCTCATGTACAAGATGTTCCAGAAATAATTGGCAAAATTTTAACTACTTATTTAACTCATCAAAAGCAAAAACATACGTCTAATAATTTTTTTAATCATAATTTTTGTAAAGTATTTTGTTATCATTAAAATAACGCTGAATTGCCAAATACTAGCACTGATTCCCATTTTTTTTCATTGTTTTGTTTATTACGCGTTTTGACTTATGCTCCAGCGGTGGGTAACAAGAATTTAAACTTTAAAAAATATATATTTTTCTTGTATATGTGATGTTAAGTTAAGCTAAGCTTAAACATAATCTTTGTGTATATGTTTTATTATTCAATAAATGTTTTAACTTAAATACCTACATGTACCAAATACCTACATAGCCTACCAAAATTCAACTCCTCGCTCGATTTTCTGAGAACCCGAAGGTTCTGGTACCACGGAAGTACTTTAATTTGGTGGGGGTAACATTTCCGGAATAAAAGATTGATGATTTCGGCAACCAGAAATACAAATACAGATAGTAGATATTTGTGACACTCAAGATCTGAAGAATGGGAAAAGAAAATACCATAATGGGACTGCTAAATAAGAAGATTTATTTGATGGTAAGTATTTAGTATTTAGGTAATTAGTAATTAACCCCCTTTTTTTTGCTGTAGGTAGCTTGGTGAATTACCGTAAACTGGAGAAATATATGGATTCTTATAACTTGTGGACCAGTTTTAAACAAAGGCACCTACGTCATCTTTTATTTAACGTTGTAGTATACTAATATAGATGATATTTATTTTTTTATATTGTTATTACCATTACCTGTATAAGTATTTTCCATTGAATTCTACAATATTACTTATCAAGTATTTTCATTTTTCTGCTACCGTATTACATTGTAATTGTAAAATTAGTTATTCATAAAGTAATTAATATGATTTTACAAATTTTAAATACTTTTCTGGCGGTAGTGATTTTAAATGCTACACCACCACCGTGTTAATAATAATTGTACTATTTTCTAGTTTATCTATGATTTGCACTCTACTGTACCGTAAAAGAAACAAAAACGGATTTTAATCCAACAAATCTACTGTATAATTTACCTCATATACAGTATGTTCACGAATTGAGTTTACAAGAGGACAAATGGACCAAAAAGTGAAAAATACGAAAAAAAGACATTCTCGATAAAAGTTTTTGCTTGTTTAGAAAATACGAATCACCATGACGAACCTCAATTTTGTTGTACAGGGTGGGTCAAAAACACAAAAATGTTATTTTGCTTAAGAGTAAATCTGCCGTATTGCAGGATACGAAAAATAGTCATTCTTAATGAAAGTTTTTTCTTGAAAAATGAATAAGAGATGATATCTGTCCATGCCATACTTTTATAATAACACCTGCAATAGAATATCGTACTTAGAAAAGCTTGTTAGATTTTTTTAGCGATGAACTCGAACATTTATCATTAACTTTTCGCCAAAAAATGTATTTTCAACAGGATGGTTGTCCAGCACATTATGTTCGTAAGGTAACAGAATGGCCTAACCATAGATTTGGTCCAAGATAGATTGGTAGAAATGGTCCAAATTTTGTAGCCCTCTAGGAACCCTGATGGCCGATATCTTTCTATGGAGCCGTTTAGAACAAATTGTTTGTTACTCCAGTACCAAATAGTATTAAAATATTAAAAGGCAGAATTATCCAGGCCGTCCGTTCAATATTCCAGAAAGAAATCAGAAATTCCTTCTGATATTTAAGGAAGCAATTAGAATAATGATGTTCAATATGTGGGCGCGGTGTTTTTGAAATTTGATATCATCATCATTAGAGATGTCAAATATGATTACTTTTGAGTAATCATGAGTACCGATTACTTTCGGTTTTGTACTTTTTTCCCTGTATAAAAAATTAAATTTTTGATAACTTGCAAATTAAGATAAGTTTACTTTTACGCAACATAACATTTTTGCGTTTTTGACCCACCCTGTACAACAAAATTGAAGTTCGTCATGGTGATTCGTATTTTCTAACCAAGCAAAAACTTTTATCAAGAATACCTTTTTTTCGTATCTTTCAGTTTTTGCTTCATTTGTCCTCTTGTAAACTCAATCCACGGACATACTGTATATTTTAATATTCTGAAAATAACGCGGGAAATTTCAAGGCACGCGGTAAATTGTTACAATAGTTCCGATAACAGAACTTTATTGGCTTATGCTCTTTTTGGAATTGTCGGACTGTATGGTCCTGCAGTCTTTTTAGCAATTTTTTACAATAAAATTATATCCAATGGTGATTCCTCCCAAAGCGATATTTTTCGTATTTTCTGTATTTAAGACTTGTATACTTAAGGGTGTATTTTCGTGATTTAAAGAAATAACATATTCTTTGGAACTGACCACTTTCCTTTTTTTGTGTGCCTGTGCTTATTGTTCATTAATAAACAAACTGTATATTCATCTCTTGTTGCAAAATACAGGATGGCCAAATGAAAACGACACAGAGCCATTTTCAGGAACTACGTCAAGATTGTAGAAAAACTCTCAGACCCGTCGATTTTAGATTAAAGGGGGACATTCTTTGCTGGTATTTTTGACTACCACTTTCACCCCCAAGCAAGGGCCAAAATATTTAAATGACATTGGGGGTTGAGTAATATTTCTTTTGAAAGCTCTTACAATTCTCTTTACAACAGACTTTAGATTTTATAATTCCGCCCAGTACTTATTAAGAATTTTAATTTTAAAGTTGAAACTTATGTACAAACAATTAGTAACGGTAAAAATGTCAGTCATTCGAGTTAAGTACGCAAATGGTATAAATTTAGTATTTCTTGCGTTACATTGGTTTTTGGCGATTTGTTATCACTTTCGTAAAAAAAACACAATTGTAAAAAACAGAAATGAATGCTATACACACACATTGAACGTAATATTAGTGGATTCCAAATTATTTGGAAGCGTTGCCGTTGGTTGGTAGTTTATTTAATTGTGTTTTTGAAAATTAAACACTATGGTTTATTCCATTCGCTAATTAATGAGGTTGTCCAGGTTTCCCTCATTCCTGCACTGAATGGTGGTTAGGACCTACCAACATAAGTCGTTCCTGGGCTCAAATGCGGCCTGCGTAATAATAATATGCCGCCTCCTCTCCCGCACAAGTCTCTGACTTCTGGGCTAATTCTCGTAATTAGAATGAGGAGTAGAGATATTATTATTATATTATTATTGCGGAAAGGGTAGATATCATTTCGCTTTACTTTATGAACAATAAATGTACGAATAGAACAGCTCAACTATTTAATGAACAACATCAAGATCGACATGTCAGGAGGAAGTATGTTCTAGAGTTAGTAAAAAAAATTCAAGAGACAGGGAACGTAGCCAATAAAAAACGAGAAATTGAAAAACCTATACCTAGTTAATGAAGCTAGTGAAGTTGCAGTTTTGGGACAAGTTCATCTTGATCCTACATTAAGTACGAGGCAGCTGGCATCTGTGTCTGGGATCAATCGAACTAGCATACAAACCATTTTGAAGAAGAATAAATTCCATCCATACAAAATACATTTAGTCCAGGAACTTCATGAGGATGATTATGACCGCCGTTTGCAATTTTGCGAAATAATGAGTGAGCGAGCAGGGAACGATCCACAGTTCCTTTTTAACATCTGTTTTTCTGATGAATGCAGTTTTTTCTTGAACGGGACGGTAAATCGTCACAATTGCCGCTATTGGTCCGATTCAAACCCAAGAGTTTTTCACGAGGTGCATACACAGCAACCGGAAAAATTAAATGTATGGGCTGGAATTTTCGGTGACCGGCTGGTGGGTCCTTTTTTTCTACCTGGTAATTTGACTGGCCAAATGTATTTGCAATTACTGGAAGACGCTATTGACCCTGCCTTGACTGATATTATTGAAAATGTTCCAGAGTATGATGAAGATCATTTGATTTTTCAACAGGACGGTGCTCCTCCGCATTATGCGTTAATTGTCCGTCAGTATTTGGACCAACGTTTTCTACGGAATTGGATTGGGAGAAGAGGCAGCATTGAGTGGCCTCCACGATCACCGGATTTATCGCCCCTTGATTTCTTTTTGTGGGGATACCTAAAAAGTAAAATCTATAAAACACAGCCAGCGTCGCTGGAAGATTTGCGTCAAAGAATCGTCGACGAATGCCGTCGAATCACTCCGGAAATGCTTCGGAATGTGCGCGAACGTTTCGAACAAAATCTTTATTCTTGTATGGAAGCGGGCGGTCATCAGTTTGAACATTTAATCAACTAAGTAGTAAGTAAGCAACTAAACATAATTTAAATTTTAAAATGTAAATTTTTTTCAAAGTATTGGGCGGAATTATAAAATTTAAAGTCTGTTGTAAAGAGAATTGTAAGAGCTTTCAAAAGAAATATTACTCAACCCCCAATGCCATTTAAATATTTTAGGGTGATGCTTACCCTTGCTTGGGAGTGAAAGTGGCGGAGTCAAAAATACCAGCAAAGAATGTCCCCCTTTAATCTAAAATCGATGGGTCTGAGCGTTTTTCGGCAATCTTGACGCAGTTCCTGAAAATGGCTCTGTTTCGTTTTCATTTGGCCACCCTGTATAACAGTATGTTAATCCATAATTAGATGTATAAATTGTTACTGAATAATCTGTTACCTAAGTTTGAGAAGAAAAGCTTATCGATCTTTGAAATTGCTTTTTGTAACATCTGTATTCTTTATTCCCTTTGTTCTTCTCCGCAATCCTAATTTTTAGACGAACACGGCGATGTGAAAGATTACGTCACAAAAACCTGCGCTGCGCCGTACAGAAACATCTATAAATTATTTTTTTGATACCCTTAAGATTGCCCCGAGACAACAAAGAATGGGATCCATTATGTGTAGGGATATCGGACAATGTTCCCTCTCGAATATTTTTCTTCTACTTGACCTTCCTAATGAAGCGTGGTCATTTGATCTCCTAATGTTTAATGGCTTACGAGATCAGGCCCGCAGAAGACCGGCTTATGTTCGTATGTTTGTACACGGTGGCACTGGAAGACAATAAAACGAAAAGTCGCTAGCTTTCAGGACAGTCATGAAATGCAACGATAAATAGTATAACTTTTACCTGATAATAAGTAGGGACTTATTTATACAAGAATTGTGTAATTTAATATTTTTTTTTCAAATTGCACTAGTGAAAATAGTACTTTACCATGAATTGTGATCCAATTTTGGACGGAATTGCAGGATACAAGAAAAAACTAATACAGGTGTCTCGTACTCCAATTCAAGTTAAATTTAATAGTCCTGGCTAAATTAAATAGTTTTACGTATAAGGAACATTTTCTTATTAATTAAGACATATCAAAAATTATTTCAGGATGTTCGATACATCTCTTGCGGGGCAGGCGGTGCGGGAGGGAAGCCTATGCTTATACACGGTAGTTTCGTTGTGGTACCAACCTTACATAAATTAATTTGAGTGAACTAAATATAATATATACGAATGAAATTTATACACATGTTAGCTTGCGTATATTTTTCGTGTTTAATGCACGGCAATTAACTTTTTATTTGAATAAAAGTGTCTATTTATTTATTAAGAGCTTGTAAAATTATGGATGAAATCTGGCAACATTGTTATGGCGTGGTGGTAGAAGTTGGGTCAACTGTCATTACTGTCAACTTTGTGCGTATTCCGTAAACATGAATAAACATCCAAGGTACAAAGGAAAAGTAATGACTGAAAAGTAATAAAAAATGCGTATGAAACAGAATGTGGATTGATGAGAAAAAAGTAAAATGTGCAAACCGAGAATAGTAAGACGTCGCCTTGTCAAATTGAATATTATGACAGAACATCTATACTGTCCGTTTTGCAAAGAGATCCTTTCAATTTTTGTTTCAAATTGCTATTATATGTATAGCATTAGATCACGAAAAATTTGTTTAATATTAATTATTACTACATATGTTTTCGACTGGAATAATTTTATAGTCTATAATCGAGCTATTCAAATATAGCGCGTCAGTCGAAGCGTTAAATACCTCGTACAGTGTTGCCATATTTCCTTTCATTGGATCAGATGTTTGTTCAAATTTGTCAAAACGTTATATATTCATTCCATTATCTTAATAATTACATTGTAAGTGCATATTTTTATTGTTTTAAAATGTTTAGTAATATTTAATTCTTTAATTACAATTTTATTTTCCCGATCCTAACCATTTTTAAGAGCACTATTCACGTTTGATTAAAGTTTTTGCCCCAACTCCCATAAGAGCCTGTGTATAAGAGCACAATTTTTAATATCATCCTTCAAAAAAACTACATTGGCAATCGATCTGATATTTTTACACGAGACAGTTTGCATATTTATTAACAGATTTCAATTGCTTTGAAAACTTTCTTACCATTTTTTTTCGGTATCGAACCTCCTTAAGCGAATCCTATACGATTTTTCCGTAGAGTACAGTAGTGCACTCAGTTTTTTTCTTAAGAGGGGTATACATGTTTTTAATAAAAAATAAGACAATTTACAGGACTTTTTTTAAAGAGGATACAATGCTACAAGGCTACAATGCTGGGGATTTTTTGCTAAAAAATTGTTGATACCAAATATTGTCAAGGGGACTAGAGTAAGCTGTAGAAGTCATAAATTTTATCTGAAATCGAAAATCAAAAATTTTTCTAAAATATGTGTCCATAGTTGGATCAATATAAATATACCTAATAATAATAACCAATCAATAACACAGCCACACAAAAAAAAGTTGTCTGTACTTTTCATGCGATATGTTATCCGTAGCATTTTTCTCTCCTGATTACGAATCTGGTGTCAAAATTGAGCTATCACATCACAGGAATTTCCTAACCTCAAAAAAAAAACAGGTCAAAAATAGCAAAAATTCAGGAAAGTGCTAGGAAAAAAATAAAAATATATTTTTTATCTATATTCAAATGTCCATTTATATAGTTATGACTCTGAAGATCGTGAATCCGTGGTCAGAATTGATGGTTCTTTTTCTAATCTCAAAATAAAACGGGTCAATTAAGGTCAGATATCACGAATTTTTTAAAATAGCGCCAAATTTGAAATACGGGGGTTTTCGGGATCTCTGCTCACGGATCCGAGGTCAATTTCAAGATGGCGGATCCAAGATGACCAACCAAATTTTCAAAAAGTAACACATTCGCGCCAGATTTGGTATACGGAGGTTTTCGGGGTCGCTGATTACGTATTCGTGGTCAGAATTGCGAAATTCGTTTTGTAATATTTTTGTTTACTTATAACCTGAGTATCCAATCATGTTTTAACCTTCTCTTTTTCGTCTATATCTTATTCTCTTTTCTGTAAATGATCTGTTCACGGGAATCTGTTATTTTTTGACAATTTGGTCGGCCGCCATCATAAATTTTGCAAAATTAACCTCAAATTCGTGATCAGCGACCCCGAAAATTCCCGTATACCAAATTTGGCGCGAATCTGTTATTTCATTAAAATTCGTAATATCTGACCTTAATTGACCCTTTTTTTGAGGTTAGAAAAAGAACCGTCAATTCTGACCGCGGGGGCAATTGTTCGGCGGGGTCTTAACCATATAAATGAACATTTGAATATAGAAAAATTTTACTAGCACTTTTTCGCGAATTTTTGCTCTTTTTGACTTGTTTTTTGAGGTTAGGAAATTCCTGTGATATGATAGCTCAATTCTGACACCGGATTCGTGCTCAGGAGGTAAATATACTATGGATAATATATGTCGCATGAAAAGTACAGACAACTTTCTTTTTGTGTGGCTGTGTAATCAATAAAAACTCGAAAAGAAAAAAACGGCGGGCATACGAATTTTAGTCTCAAATTTAAAATTTTTTTTATCTTGAAGGTGTTTAAAAAAGTGCAAAAAACATTTTTCTCCCTATTTTGTTAGTATGTCCTTCAATAAATCCAATTTACTTTAAATTAAAAAACAGTCGATACCTTGTTCAAGATCTAGAGCAGAGGTCCCCAAACTTTTTTGCCTCGTAGACCACGTACAAATTTTTCTGCTTTGGGTAGACCACCGCTTTTCTAATACTGGATTATTATAAATTCATCAACTTCAAATGTGTTTTTGGCAGCTGACAAAGTGCAAGTTTTTGCAAGTGTTGCGACCATACAGCGAACAGTCTAATGCAGAATTTTATGAAATATACTTAATATGTAGTTGAGTGTAGTAAATAAAATTTACTGTTTATATTTTTTAAACAGTTTAGTACCTATATAAGAAAATAATAACTTAAATTTCAATAACAAGTATAACAGTTATTTTATAAGTAAAACGTAATAGGTTGACTGAACTCAGGAGAATATTCTAACAATTAGCATTAATTAAAATTCAAAGCAATGAAGTTATTACATTGACTCGTCGACGAAGAATGATCCCATCATCGATCTTGATGAAAATATGTAGTCATAGTTTCCCCCAAATCTAACTCCAAAATCTTCATCTTTCAGAAATATTTGTTTTAAAAATTTTGACTTTATGTAATTTATATGCCTGTCATAAGAAAGAATTTTATAAGTACATAGGTACTATCTGTGTTATGTGAATTATTCCATTTATGGAAAGCCAAAATTTCTGTCACGACCTGCTTAAATGGGATCCATTCTAGTGGACCCCCATTTACGCGCACCCTCAATTTTGGTTGTAGCTGACATGGACCACTTGCAGTTCCGAGTCGACCCCTAAGGGTCGATGTAGACCACTTTGGGAGTCATTCATCTACAGCTTACATAAGTTAAAAAAAAGCAGGTTTAAACACACATACGAGTATGTTGCTGTAAGTATAAAAATCGTGATTACAGCGCGTGTATAGAAACCATAGAAGCCACTACAGAAAAATATCGCCATCTACAGTCACTTAAAGCAATTAATTGTTAATACATAGTCCAGAAAAATAAGCTTGGAAATGACCATTTCGCGACTTTTTGTTTCGGCAAGCTGAATTTATCACTATAGATGCTAAATATATATACAATAACATATTAGTTTCCAAAGTCATAAAAATGGGGGGAAGATTGTTTACAGGCTGGTTAATTGTATAATTTTTACGTAAATTCATGTTTTTCGCTTATAACCTTTTTTCGTTCATTTCCACGAGAAAACAGTAAGGCACTTTTTTTTTCGTCTTCAAAAGAACTACAAAAGTAGCCCTCAAGCGTAAAAAAATATTGATTAGATCAAAAGTTATAAACAGAAGAAGTTTGTTTATGACTTAAATATTGAATATATATGTAACATTTATAAACTGCGTTATTATTACCTGAACGTTTTGGCATCGCATCCTTTCCTTATCACTGTCTAATAACACCCACGAAATCTGAAATCGGTAAGTTGAATAGTTTACAAGTTATGGCCTTATAAACAAATTAACTAATTATTAGTCTGGACGATCTCGAGGATCTTCCACAATCGCACTGGTAGATTCAGACTAATAAGACTGATAATTAGTGAATTTGTTTATAAGGCCATAACCTGTAAACTATTCAACTTACTGATTCCAGATTTTGTGTGAGTTATTAGACAGTGATAAGGAATGAGAGGATGCGATGCCAAAACGTTCTGGTAATAACAACGCAGTATATAAATGTTTAATTCAAAAGTCATAAATAAAGTTCTGTTTATAACTTCGAGCATCAATATTTTTTTTATGCTCGAGGGCTAGTTTTGTAGGTCTTTTGAAGACGAAAAAAAAGTACTTTACTGTTTTCTCGTGGAAATGAACGGGAAAAAGTTATAAGCGAAAAACGTGAACTTACGTAAAAATTATACAATTAACCACCCTGTAAACAATCTTCCCCCATTTTCATGACTGTGGAAACTAATATGTTATTGTACATAATATTTAGCATCTATAGTGATAAATTCAGCTTGCCGAAACAGAAAGTCGCGCCCAACTCTATATTTCCTAAACTATATTAGTGCTGCTTTGCCGAAACCGCATGGAGTCGATGTGGTGTCCCATCCACTGAATGCATGTATAAACAATATACGTTCAGCTATTTTTTTCCAATGTATGTAACAATTTCTTGAATAAATGAATGAAAACTAAATATTAACTGATGCATCCTGTCAGATAACACATGATAGCCTAACACCGTTTGCCCAACTTCCACTGTTGCAAGTGTTGCAAACTCTTTATAAAAATGTGTTTATAAGACTACCACTGCAGCGTGCGCAATTTTTGTCACATAATGCACAGTAACTCATTAAATATTAGACATACAAAAAAACTTTATAAGGGAAAGTTTGTTCAGAATTGGATCGTCTACAACTTTTTTGAAGGTCTAAATAAATGTTTAGGAAACTACTCCCATAGCGCCAAGTCATACCAGGAGTTCTAGTGTGATCTTTTGGTTGGATACTCAGGAGGCGGTCCCCAAGGAACCCTGAAAAAAATCATCCTGTTTGGATTTTTTTTATAAAATGATATCTTTATTGGATTATATAGCATATTTTTGCTGGAAACTTACTCCTGTGTCTAGGAATACAACAATTGCAGCAGTACGGCCAAGCCAGTTTTCTTTATTTGAAGAGAAAAACCCTTTTACGAAGGTGTTTTTTTCTTTTTCTTCCTATGCATTCTTTCTACTACGATGTTTCAATGAATTTACTTCCATTCAGATTTTTTATTATACAGAGAAGATGTGTCAGTATTATTTTATTGTGTTTCTTCTTTTACCTCAAGTTGATCATGCCTGCGACTGCCAGCAGGATAATTGGTCGCTGTTCCATAGAATTTATACAAATTAGAATTTCGTTATTATTAATATTAAAAGTATAATCATTTTTTTTTCAACGCAATAACACCTACCACCTACTGTGCAATTTTCAATTTTAGTGGAGTCAAGATAGATTTTGACTTCGCGAAAATTACTGACTTTTTATTTTGCGTTTTGTAAAGCTGTCAGAAACAACATATAAAAAGTTACCAACTGTAAAGTGTACGATAAGTTTGCAACTATTTATTTAACAAATTAGTTGCAAAATTACATTTTTTGCAAAATATATAAAAATATATTTATTTAAAAAAAGTAACTTCGCCATTCGAAAGAACAGGAAATTTTAGATAAAAAATGTTAATAACGTTTTTTTCTAAAATGCGAATTGAAGGCTGTAGAATTTTTTTCTAACTTACGAAAAATGAGACGGGCGGCCCCCAAGTATAGCTCTCGAAGAGCGCGCGGCCCCGAGCGCGCTACACTAAATTTGTTACCTATAACTTTTTATCTAATTGATCAAATCGACCTCACAAAAATTAAATGAAAGAAGAGTCATCAAAATTTTGTCTTTAAACTTGCTATAATTTTGTACAATAATAATAAAATAGTTGTCATTCTTTATATTTTTAAAATAAATATCTGTAACTTTTGCAGATTACTCTTCAAATGACGATTGAAACAGTAAGCGATATGGAAAAAATCTTAAAAACTTAGTCTGAAAATTATTGAGCCCAACATATTCAATAATTTTAAAAAATCACAAATACTTTTTAGTCCATACTTTATAGATCAAAAACTATAGTTGTAAATGTGATATTGAAACTTTATGAGAGCACTTTTTAAAGCTTAAAATATATACTTTAAGATAGTGCATTTCAATTTTCTTAAAAAATTTAAATAATAGTTGAAAAAACAAAAAATAACAAAAAATAAAAATATTTCATAAAAATCCGTGAAATTTATTGTTAAATAAAGTTTAATAATGCACAAAAAAAATTTTGTTTTTGTTTAATAAACCATCAAAGAATCAAGTTAACACCTTAAAAAAGTAAATCCAGCAAAAAATTATTTTTTATTTATAGTAGGTAAGTGGAAAATTGTTATAACAGCAAAAAATAACGTTTTTTGATGAATTGATTTAATATTCATTCTTCAAACGCATATTCTGTATCTTAAATTGTGAATATAAGTTCTCTTATTGATGTAGACACAGATATGAGTCTAATATATACATTAGGGTGTCCCAAAAAAAAAAAACTAATATTTTTTTTTTCGTATCTCTTGTGAAAATATGTTAGTTTATCATGTTTTAAGAGCCCCCTCTAAAAAAATTTTTTTAGAGGTAGCTCAAATTTTTAAAAATTTCCAAAATTGTCAAAAATTGAATTTTTTTTGTTTTAAATTTTTTTTAGTTATTTTATCATTTTCCAGGTTGAAAAAAATCTCGATTCTGAAAATTTCAAATTGATATTTTAATTTCTAAAGATCACTCATAATTATTTTAACTTTAAAAGTAGTGCACCTAAAATGTGTTCGAGCGACCTCTAAAAATAAATATCAACGAACTAATAATTTTTTTATTGATTTTGATGAACAAAGGAATAGAAATAAATCACAAGACACTTAAAAAATTTCTCGAAGTAAAATTTACTACCGCACTGTGAATATCAAATGTTTATAATTTTTTAATTTTTCAAAATTTAAGAGAGACAGAAGAGAGAGAAGTGCTCGATGAGTATAGCACGCACATGGTGTATACTACTTACATAGAAATATATACAATAGCCTTGCTAGCGAAGGGGAATTTTGAAAGTTGTTTTGCTTCTCAGTTTGTTACAGTTTTATTATTTTAAAGTCCATTTTGAGGTTATATCTACTCCCGTACACTTGTAATTTATAATTTTAATTTTTCGAACCTCTATATTACAAATATGAGCGAGTTTGATTTAAAATCGATAATTATTGTTAACTAAATTGTTTAAAATAATCAGCCATATTGGATCAGCCATTTTGAATTTAATTTTTTGACATCATATTCTTGTTTAGTGACGTCAAAAACCCCTATATTACAAATATAAGCAAGTTTGATTTAAAATCAATAATTGTTAAATAAATTGTTTAAAATAGTCGGCCATATTGGATCAGCCATTTTGAATTTTCATTTTCCGATTTCATATTTTTGTTCAGCGACATCGAAAAGCCCTATATTGTCAATTTGAAAAAATTCGGTTTAAAATTCATTGAATTATTTTAAATGTTCTTAAAAATTAAACAATTAAAAAACAATTAGCGTACAAAAATATGTTTCCCATAATTATTTTGAAATAATGCGTAATTTTAAGCTATCTTGACTCCACTATTTCTCCTAATACTTGAAGTTGTCTCATTTAAATTTAACTGAAAAAGTAATTGCACAAATTTGAGAAAAAATATCCAAACTATATCTTCGTCGGAAAAATGTAAATCAAATATTCCTTCTAAGACTTCCACCTCATGATTCTTCGAAAACAGAGATCGATGCCCTCAATCTTCCACGCGCAAGGCGAATCCTCTTTAGATATTCCGGCAACAATTCCGGCCCCGGAGTCAGCAGCTTCGAGGCGACCAACGATGCGTTTAATGATCACCCCGTATGCCTTTCATCCATCAAATTTTCCGAAGCTTCCTACAAACAAAGGCGCATCAGGGCACAAAGCAAGAAAATCGGGGCCGACCGGCGTAAAAAAATCGACCGCAAAAACGCCAACGAGGCTGCCGCAATCTTTCAGACGACGGAGGACGGAGCAATCCAATGATTTATGGCCCCGCTGTAAGTCAATTATTATCCATTAGAGTTGCATATCGCGGATGGCGGGCCGATATACAAAAACGGCCTGATTAATCCGGAATCGATAAGGTCCCTGAATTTTTACTGCAATTGTTACATGCTCTTTATCATTGATGTTGATTGGTACGTAACACATGTTTAAATCATTTGGTTGAAATCGAAATTCAAATCACTGATTTAATAAACTCATTTTTAAAGATCGCGTTTTTTTAACAGCAACAATACAAGATATTTTTTTGAATTATTGCATTATTTAACAATTTTTCTTTTAGAAATCATATCTAGATTTCTAATATCGAAGAATATTGTTTGACTTGACTGATAAGATTTATAAAAAAATAAAGTAAAACATTGCCAAATAGGTACATAATAATTTAACAATTACTTTTTGTTGTTAAAAAGTATTTATAATGGGATTTTTACAGAAATCCTAATTAAAGTAAAGTAAAGTAAAGTAAAAAATATTTATTGTGCATAGTTACAATGGCAATATACAACCTATACACAAAAGGACTAGACACAGATAGCTAATAATAATTAGCCTACCCCTCAGAAAGTCAATTAACTTACACATATTAAAAGCAATAATATAAATAAATTATAAAGTGTTATTAAAACAGTGTAAAAAACAATATAACTTATAAATATACATACACAACACTCATACATACTTGTGCAATACACATACAAATATGTAGTATAGTCAGACTCACACTCATACTCACACGCATATTATATTAATACAAGTCAGAAATTAAAAAATTAAAACTAAAAAACAGCAGCATTTGTGGAGTTTTCCATGACCAACTCACGAATGCGTTTCTTAATCAGAGGTGCATTACGGAGTGTTAAGTCTTGAGGCACCAGTACATTATTTAATATCATAGCTGCTAAATAGGTAAATGAACGTCTAAAATACTCAGTTCGATGACGCATTATTTGCAAATCGTGTAAATTACGAAGCTGACGATCATGTACATCATGTCGCCAAACCAACTTCTCATAAAGATAGTCAGGAGTTGTATTACACAGTATCTTATTTACAAAAACACAAAAATGAACATAACGTCTTTCACTGAGTCTTAATTTACCGAACTGTCTAATAAAGGGAGTAACATGGTGAAGAAAGGGTATATATGTGACAAAACGCATGCACCAATTTTGAATTTTTTGCAGTTTAAATTTATCAGCATTTGTAAGTAAAGGACCATAAACATAATCACAGTAATTTAGATGAGACAGAACTAAGGATTCGACCAATACTAATTTAATGTCAGAGCTCAAATAACGTTTTAAAGGCGCTATTTGCTTAAAGGAGATGAACGCCTTCTTACATAATTCACTAACATGTTGTGAGAATTTCAGGTCATTATCAAATACAAGACCCAGATTCTTTACTGAACTACAGTTTTCCAAAGGACAATTGTCAATATAAACAGCAAAATCCCCCAACTGTCTAGTTTTTTGATAAGTACCGATAACCAGGTTTTTACATTTATTTGGGTTAAGCATTAGAGCATTTTTATCGCATAACTCCTTAATCCGATGCAAGTCAGAATTAATAAGATCAACAGCAGTTTGTTTATTGTCAATTTCAAAGCTGTACAAAATTTGTAAGTCATCTGCATACATGTGCAAAGTAGTATGCACTACTGACGACACAAAGTCCGCAGTACATATACTAAAAAGTAAAGGCCCCAGGACAGAACCTTGTGGCACTCCAGATTTTATTATTCTAGGTTCAGAAAATAAAGAACCATTTTCAGTTTTAATTCTAATAAGTTGCATTCTGTCTTTAGTATAGGAATCAAACCAATCATGACATTTATTATGAATTCCATAGAAAAAGAGTTTGGCCAGTAGGCAGCTAAAATCTATTGAATGAAATGCTTTCGACATATCTAAAAGCGTGAGGCTTAAAACCTTAGAAGAGTCGATAGCTCGTAAAGCATCATCAACCACAGCCGCAAGTACCGTTCCTGTACTAAAATTTTTACGAAATCCTGATTGGTTAGAAGGTAGAACATTATTTATTAGAATTAAAGTGAATGATTATAAATAACCCGTTTCGCAATTTTAAGGGGAACTGACAACAAACTAATAGGTCGTAAATCTGCTAAATCTTTAGCTTGCGATTTCTTAAGAATAGGGGTAACAATTGATGTTTTCCATTGATATGGAACAACTCCAGTTTCAAAAGAATAATAATTAACAGCTCATAATGGAAGAATTAAAATAACCTTAAAATCAATGTTAGCACTCTGGTACAAAGGAGTCCAGTCGATAGAATTTAGGTCTTCCTTAAAATTATTTGCATCAAAATTTGCAAAGAACCTATATGTTTTAAGTGTTTTATGTTTTTCTATTGAAACATCCCATGTGCAGTATATTAAATTATGATCAGCGAGAGAGAATTACTCCAAATGAATTATACTGTAAAACCTAAAAATATATTAGTATACATTTTATTGCACTTTATGACGGGGAAGAGTACGTAGAATGATAATATCAAAAAAGTAACTCGAAAGAAGTGACACTAGAATGGGAAATTAAAAATAAGTTGCAAAATTATGTTTCTTTTTACTTTTTTTACTGTCCATGAAAATATAAACATCCAATCGAAAAATTAGTCATTTTGTGTTGAAGACAACTGAATCACATACAATTTAAGAATCTAAAGACATATTTCACCAATTTGTTAACTGTAAAATAATGGTCGAACGCAGAAAAATCATTTTTTGAACATTATGAATTGCACAGACATACAAAAGCTATCACATCACAGGAATTTCCTAACTTCAAAAAAAAAACAGGCTAAAAATAGCAACAATTCACGAAAAAGTGCTAGAAAAGATATAATTTTTTTTTCTATATTCAAATGTTCATTTATATGGTTAAGACCTCGCCGAACGTGATTCGGCGGTCAGAATTGATGGTTCTTTTTCTAACCTCAAAAAAAAAAACGGGTCAATTAAGGTCAGATATCACGAATTTTCAAAAAATAACATTTTTACACCAAATTTGTTATATGGGGGTTCTCGGAGTCGCGGATCACGGATCCGAGGTCAATTTTGGAAAATTCAAGATGGCTGATGGCCGACCAAATTTTCAAAAAATAACAGATTCGCGACGAATGTGGTATACGGGGGTTATCGGGGTCGCTGATTACGTATTCGAGGCCAGAATTGCAAAATTCATTTTGTAATACTTTTGTTTACTTTATAACCCAAGTACCCAATCATGTTTTAAACTTCTTTTTTTCGGCTATATCTTGTTCTTTTTTTCTGTAAAAGATCTATTCATGGGTTTTCTACCTAATTTTAGGTAATAAATTACATAGATAATTTTTAAAAAAGAATTTTGTTAATCTGATTTGGGATACGTGATCAGTGACCCCGAAAACCCCCGTATACCAAATTTGGTACGAATCTGTTATTTTTTGAAATTTTGGTCGGCTGCCTTCTTGAATTTAGCAAAATTGACCTCGAATTCGTGATCAGCCACAACGAAAACCCCTTATACCAAATTTGGCGCGAATCTGTTATGTTTTTAACGGCCATCTTGGATCCGCCATCTTGAATTTTCCAAAATTGACCTCGGATTGAAAATTCGTGATATCTGACCTTAATTGACCCGTTTTATTGAGGTTAGAAAAAGAACCATCAATTCTGACCGGGGATTCACGTTCGGTGGGGTCTTAACCATATAAATGAATATTTGAATATAGCATTTGTATTTTTCCAAACAATTTTTCGTAAATTTTTGCTATTTTTTCCCTGCTTTTTGAGGTTAGGAAATTCCTGTGATGTGATAGCTCAATTCTGACACTGGATTCGTGATCAGGAGGCAAAAATACTTCGGATAACATATGTCGCTTGAAAAGTAGAGACAATTTTTTAGGTGTGGCTGTGTTATTATTGTAAAAAGCCATGGATGTTGATGAAATTTATTGTAAAGACATAGCAACATTACCAAAAACCGATTCGATTGAAATTGTTGCTTTAGGTATTTGTTAATTAATTTCGTTCGTTTTTTTTGCAACTAATTGTTTAATTACTAAACGTTAATTTTAGTTGTTAATATCGTAGATCTAGGTTCTAATTGATCCAAAGAAACGTATCTAAAAAGAAAAATTTCAAAAATTGAAATTAAGTAGCCCTCTACAACTAACAAAGTAGGATGTGCAAAACAGCGTTATAAACAAATTGTCTCAGGTTCAGACAAAAGCCGCTCGTGAATTCACTCTTTTTGCATTAAATAGAGCTTATTTTTACGGTAATTTTAACAAAAGAGGAGTAACCTTTCTTTTAAAACGTTATTTGTTAATTAAAGAAAGGGTTGAACTTATATTTTCAAAAAGTTTTACATTGATAGTTCATGGAATAAACGCGCCTCGCCTGCACGCGGGAGGAGTAACGGGGCCCGCACACACGCTACGTTTTTTAACCGAATTTGAAATGTTTAAGTAAAAATCACGCGCGTGAGCGGGAGCGGCGTTCACGCGCATGCGCGGGCCCGTCGCTCCTCCCGCGTGGAGTTCGTTCATTAACGTTAACTTTTACTGCTGCTAGCGGATTTATTACATGAACTATCAATGTAAAAGTTTCTGAAAATAAAAGTTTAACCCTTTCTTGAATTGTATCAAAGATCCCGGTCCGATACGTCCAATAGAGTTAATTAACAATTAATATTATAAAAAAGCTATATTGGGAACAAAGAGGCGTAGGTGACTTCTCACTTATTAAAAATCACCGTAAAAATAAGCTCTATTAATGCAAAAAGAGCGAATACCCGAGCGGCTTTTGCCTGAACCTGGGACAATTTGTTTATAACGCCATTTTGCACGTCCTATTCTGTTAGTTGTAAAGAGCTACTTAATTTAAACTTTTTGAAATTTTTCTTTTTCGATACGTTTCTTTGGATCCATTAGAACCTATATCTACGATATTAACTTTTAAAATTAACGTTTAGTAATTAAACAATTAATTGCAAAAAAATACGACCAAAATTAATTAACAAATACCTGAAGCCACAATTTCACGGTTTATCGAATCTGCCTTTGGCACATATGTTGATCTTTGTATTGACCGTCTTTTTCATCAAAATCCATTGCTTTTTGCAATAATAATGCGCAATTGGTGAAATATGACATTAGATACCTTAAATTGTAGGTAGTTTATTTGTCTACAACATAAAAAGGTCCGAAAGGTCGTCGAAATTTTCATGGGAAGTAAAAAAACACGTAACTTATTTGCAATTTGCCACTTCTATCAAAATACTTTTTTGATATTATCATTCTTATAAAGTGCAAAAAAATGTCTACAATTATTTTACGTTCAAACTCTAATTCGACTGGAGTGAATTATAAAAATGGTACTTTAATGAACGATATATTTTAAAGATTTATCCAATTATGAAAATAATTGCCAATATCAAACACCGAACAATGTACAGAAAAGCGTAGCCCATAAAAATAATCTAAATCCACCTCATGAAACGAGAATTATCAAATATAACAGGGTATACGATAGTTTAAGAGACCCTTTTACTTTTATGGGAATAAATTTTATTTGTATAGTATAACCGAGAGCCGTTATATTTTATGTTAAACCTCGTAAAGCAAAAGTTTCGTAATATAAGTTTCATATTTTCGTAATGCACTTAAAATAGATTAAGCCATATAAGGGTGTTTACTGGGGCGTTTAGAACGAACCCGATGAAAAATTTCATACGGAGTTTAAACTGCAAGTAAATGAGATTTGATTTAAAAAATAAAGATATTAAAGTGGACATTTGCCTTGTAAATACAAAGTTTACGACTTTCATCATATGCTGGCACAGTTGTGTTGCTAGTGGAATGAATATTCAACATCCGGACATTCAGTGTTCGGCAGAAATGATATTTTTGTCGACGATATCAGCATTAATTACTAATTTTTTGAAAAACTATATATTTATATGGGCTAATTATTTTTTTGTCAATTACTAATTTTTTAAATAAATTAGTAATATTTTTGCTAACTATTAATTTTTCAAAAAAAAAAATAGGTAATTTTTTTGCTAATTATTAACTTTTCTAAAAAAGTTGGTAATTTTTTAAAAAATTTGAAATTTTTTGTACTAATTACGAATCGAGTAACGAATTCTTTTAAAAAATTAGTTATATCTATGTTCTATAGATTTTTCAAAGAAATGAGAAAAGTCTTTTGTCTTTTGGAGTTGGCTTAAAAAAATATATAGTTTTTTTGTAGCTTATTACCGATTCTTCTAAAAAATTAGATATTTTTAATTACTAAACATTTTTTGTTTACCAAATTTCTACTGTCAGAAGTGTTATTTTTAAATTTTTTCATACATGAGCTCGGAGTTTTCGTCGGCTGGTCATGGGCGTGTTCGTCGTAAACAAATTAATAAATAAACAGGTAGGTATAAATAAAAATAAATAAATTTGCGTTCTTTATCAGCGAAAGGTTTTTTTACCGCTTAGCGCGTTCGACGTTATTAGAATATTAAAACACGTATACACGAAGCAAATGCGAAGCCAATAACTGCCGTTATTACCGGTTTCTTATGGTGCGCTGTAGCGAAAGGCCGACGCGACGGCTATGATCATCCGACCGAGTCCCGAGTTCTTTTTATGATCAAACATGGACTTTTTTCCCAGGAGTTGATTACTAAAATCGAGAAACTGGAAGTCAATAAACGCAACAAAGATAAAAAACCCGAAAAACTATTTAGCGCAGCAAACAAAGGAAAATAAACTACCGAGGATTAATATCGTGGTTAAAAGCAAAACATTTTCTTATTCAATTTTAGTTTATGAAAATGGAAAGTTATGTGTATTTTATTCGTCATATTATAAATTATATGACACATAATGTAATGGAAGTTACGAATACTAAAACTCAATTAATAGTTCTTTATCAAAATGAACCGGTAATTTTTTCCCACTAATTACTACCTTTTTAAAAATACATTTTATTTTGGAAATTACTTTTGAGAAAAATTAGCAACATTTTCTGAATAAATGTAAATTTTTAATAAAAATTAGTACTATTTTCTGACTAATTGTCAATTTTTGATAAAAATTAGTAATATTTTTTTGTCTAATTACTAATTTTCATAAAAATTTAATAATATTCTCTGACTAATTACTAATTTCCGTAAAATATTAACATTTTTTTTTGGCTAATTACTAATTATAGTAAAAAATTAGCAATTTTATTTTGATACTTTTTTTGATTACTACTAATTTTAGTAAAAAATTAGGCATTTTATTTTGATATATTTTTTTAGGTATTATTTAATTAAAAATTAGCAATTGTATTGTGATAATTTTCGGAAAAAAATATTATTAATTTTTGCTGATTACCAATTTTTCAAATAAGTTAGTGATTTTTTACCACTAATTATGTAGGTACTACTTTTTTAAAAATAACCAGTATTTTTATTTGGAAATTACTAATTGTTCAGAGAAATTAGCAACATTTTCTGATTAATTGTCAATTTTCGGTAAAAATTAGTAATAATTTCCAATTGTCAATTTTTGATAAAAATTAGTAATATTTTTTGACTAATTACTAATTTCCGTAAAAATTTAGCTATTTTATTTTGATATATCTTCTGAGTAATTATCTACTAATTATAGTAAAAAATTAGCAATTTTATTTTGATATTTTTTTTGAGTACCTAATTACTAATTATAGTAAAAAATTAGCAATTTTATTTTGATATTTTTTTGAGTAATTACTAATTATAGTACCAATTTTCCAAATAAGTTAGTAATTTCTCCCCTCTAATTAATATTTTTTTAAAAATAACGTAATTTTTTTTGGAAATTACTAATTTCTCAGAAAAATTAGCAACACTGATTAATTTCAATTTTTAGTAAAAATTAGTAATATTTTTTGACTAATTAATTTTTGATAAAAATTGCTATTATTTTCTCTCTAGTTACTAATTTTCATAGAAATTTAATATTTTCTACCTAATTAATAATTTCCGTAAAAAAATTAGCTATTTTATTTTGATACAACTAACTTCCGCAAAAAATTGGTAGTAACATTTTTTCACGAATTTTTAATTTTTTTTAAAATTAGATAATGGATATAGAAAATATTTTTTTGCCGATCACTGTTGGGCAATCAGGACGAGGAATGACACTGCCAGCATCTAGAACAAGCTGAAACACCGCGACAAATGACCTAGCGTCTGGTAAATCCATCGATTACCAAAAATGTGCCGTGCCGTTTTCGCGGATTAATTCATTAATAATTATTATCTTTGTTTACTTTGACGTAAGGCTTATAAACTTCGTAACTGTCAAGTCAGCTATACTTCAGTATATAAAAAAAAACCGTTGAATCTTAAACCCTGTGACCGTTGCGGATCCGAGAAACAAAACAAAGACCGCTGGAAATATGGATCAACGCTGGCATCGACGTTTTAAGCCCCCACAGATGTAATCTTGTTTAAGTGGTGGATGATGCTTTTCCGAGAAATACATACGGAGGGGAAGCCCTATTCCTAATAAAGAAGACGACAGATAAGTGAGTGTAATCCAAATCGGGTAGAGCTAAGTAAAATGCGTCCTCCTTCCTACATTCTCTGATAAAGTGAAGTCAGTGTACTGGGTGGACGAAAAAACAAATGTTACAAGAGGAATAGGTTTCCAGGCTTGTTGGATTTTTAAGTTTTGTAATTACCTAACACAATACAAACATTGGATCTTCCTTAAATTTTTGATGTCAGCGTCAATTTTCAATCCGATTTGTATATTTAATAATTCGAAAGATGAGTAATATTTTTAAAATATAGAACTGTATTTTGTTGGAATTTATCCAGAATGATGCAAATGTATGGAATAAATTAATTGTTTAAAAAATAGACGACTTTTGAAGAAAATCCTAAAATACGTCAATTTTAAATTTTGGAAGGGCATCTTATGATGTCACCAGTCTTGACGATTTTTTTAAATACAAACGGGGGTCAAGTGACACCACATTTGAAAGAGAATAATTGTTTGAATATTTGTTTCTACAGGGTCAACCAAAATTATGTATTTACTTAAGTAGAATGAAATTACAACGTTCACACTCACGACCTTCAACAATGATGCAATGAAAAAGTCGGGCAGTAAATTTTTCTCTAACGTTTTCTAGAACTTCAGGGGTTATTTGTGTAATTTCCGTTCTGATGCGCTCTTTTTACTCTTCTAGACTTTGATAAACTTTCATCTTCAGTATCCCCATAAAAAGAAATCTAATGGAGTCAGATCTGGAGACTTTGGTGACCATTCGATCGACCACCTACCACGAAAAACGTTATTTAAGTAAGTGGTGTAGTATGTGGGCGCCCCATCTTGCTGAAACCACAAATCATTTCTATTTGGAAATAGCTGATTCAGTTGCGGCAACCCTGCAGAAATTCTAAATACCGAGGTTCTGTTCTCTTAAAAAAAAGTATGACCCTATAATCCCCTAGTTGTTTATAATTCCAGCTCAAACGTTCACCTTTTCTGGATATTGTGTGCTAGACTCCATCCAATGTGGATTTTCACATGGCATAAAAGTAGCTTTATCTGAAAAAAAGTATATTTTTTTATGAAACTCAGATCTCTGTTAGATCGTTCCATAATGCTTTCGCAGAATTCGATTCTTCTATCAAAGTCTCGGACCAGATGCCACTTTCCCTTTTTTAGTACTCTAACAACAGTTTATTGGTGTAAACTCGAGCTAGTATGAGGATTTTCTTGAAACGCAAGTACTACGTAAAGTTTTTTGGCCTCAGGAATTGATTTTCTTCCACTTTTGGATAGATCTCTAACATGGTCCGTTTCTCGAAACTTTTTCTCAATTTTATTTATTACTGATTTAGAAACTGGTTCTCGATTGGGGTGTTTAGCATAAAACAAATTACTTCTGACTGAGTGTTTACTTTATCTCTACAGCCAATTATGATTAAAATTTCGATTCGTTCGGTTTCTGTAAGCTTCATTACTAAATTAAACTGATTTAATTATTTTATGATTCCTTCTTGACTCCTTGAAATTGAACAAATAAATAATTGTAAAGTCACAGTACAGTGATTTAGAACGTAGTAATTTTATCAGTCAATGTATTTTTTCCGAATCAATAAAAATAGTTGAAAACACCACGATGTTTTATTTCCAGTAACGGTCCTTAGCGTTAGTTCAATGAATGAACATTTATTGTAATTTCATTCTAATTAAGTAAATGCATAATTCTAGTTAGACCCTGTAGAAATAAATATTTAAATAATTATACCGTTGGATAGACGATTAGGAGACCTTTCAAATAAAGTGTCTCATGACCTCTGCATTTAAAAAAATAAATCGTCGATTACATCATTACGCCAACACAGATGTATAACACAAGATGGTCTTTCAAGATTTGAAATTGACGTGTTTTAGGATTTTTTCAAAAGTCGTCCATTTTTGAAAAAATGAATTTATTCCATACATCTGCATCATAGTGTGTGAAGAAAAAAGTTGACGTACTTTTATTCTCTTTTGAATTTTGAATTGTTATATTTCTTAATATAAACTTGTCAAAAGCGACTCAATTTCGCAAATTTACATTTATTTTATTGAAAGAGCAATTTGGAAATAACCTAGTGTTCTTTACAAAACAAATGAGAGACGTAGACTTTTCTAAAAAAATTATTTGGAAACTTTTTACGGAAAATTATTCACTTCCTTAAAACAAAACTTTTATACAACTATTTTTCGTACATAATTACTTTCCTTGCAACTACTTTTAAACAATCCTTAAAAAATATATTTCCAAATCCTTCTTTCCATTTTCTTGCTTTATGGGTTGCCGTTACTAAATTTTTCTGTTTGCCGTTTTTTCTCATATGTTTTTTAGATTAACATAAAATGAATTGTTTACTGTTATAGTCTGCTTAGAAATGAAAGAGAGTAATAAAAGCTTATTATGTATGCAAATCGTAAATAAATGTAGTACTGGTGCTTATATTCAATATTTTTATATTATGTATTATCGGTATAGATGAGGTGTACTTTTAAAAAAACTTTGTGTGACCGGGTTGTACTAAATTGTAGCAGGTAGCTAAAATTTAATCCCCGACAATCCGTCTTTGTCTATGCCGCTTCAATTTCTCGGTCCATTTCTCTTATAAGTAAACAATATAAAAACAGCATTTCAAAACATGAGGCTACTTTAAGCATCATAACCGGGTTAAGAGGGTTTTTAGTAATTCAAATAAAATTATTCAATATTATTATCAAAATATTTATTTAAATTTAATGAATAGACTTTTATTCCACACAAAAATATATGTATTTTGAAAATTCAAATTATGGTGAGTAAATGTAGTGTTGTATAAATGTACAATAAAGAAAATAAAAAAGTAGGTATATTAAAATTCATCCTCTGAATATTCTGATGAATTATCTTCGTCTCCTAGATTGATAACGATAGGTTCCACAGTAACGTCAATTAAATTATCGAGTTCCCACATTTTCTCCTCTTCTTTTTGTACATGATGTATACATCTTTGCCAGTTATCTGCAGTTACTCGTTCCAAGGAATTTTTTAACAAAATTTTCACGTCACTTAATTTAAACGTCGTATTATTTCGCGCTACATCTCCTTTTACCTGCGCCCAGACTAATTCGATTGGGTTAAGTTCACAGTGATAAGGTGGTAACCGTAGTACCGTTATTTGGCGATTTGTTGCCATTTCATCGATAACATATTTTTTCTGATCTTTATTAAGATTGACAAGTGTCAAAAGTTCCTTTTTCACCATATTTGTTTCAAAAGAAATGTTTTTTCCGGATAACCATTGAATTATATCGGCTTTCCTCCAAGCAGTCGTAGGCGTCCGCTCGGTCTGCCGTGAATGGTAACTGGCATTATCCATGACAATTACAGACCCCGGAGGAATAAGATCCAACATCTGTGTAAAATACTCTTCGAAAACATCTGCGTTCATGTCTTCGTGATAGTCACCTGTATTTTTAGATTCAAATAAAAGTAAACCGCCATCTACAAAACCACTGGCACTACCTATATGTGTCACTATTAATCTTCGCCCTTTACCTGAAGGTGCCTTGAACCCTGTTGAAAGTCCATCCAAAAATGCTTGTCGAAAACTTTTTACATTTTTATCTTGCCATACTTTTGTTACAGTATATCCCTCGTTGACCCAAGTTTCGTCTAGATAATAAATATTCCTCCCTTCGTCACGGAATTTTCTAATTGATCTTAAGTAGGATCTTCGCCAACAAATAATTTCATCTTTATCGATAAGAACTGACTTCCTGTTCTGCTTTTCCCAGCAAAAATTCAACTCTCGTAAGACGGCCCATAATTTGCTTCTACTGATTTTTGGCAAATCGTTGTCCTCTGAAAGTTCACTTAAAATTTTGTTTAGCGTTGGTATTTCTTTTTTAAAATAAAATGAGTGTACTTTTCTGCGAATGACATTTTTGAAGAAATCATCTATAACGACTTTTGACCTCCCTGTAGATGATTTTGGGGGATTTACAGTATCTTGTTCATTTTTTGTTTCCTTTAAAAGTCTGTAGATAGTCGATTTTCCAATCCCTGTCATTTTTGTTAGCATTAGTGTTACCCGATAATTACCTGAAAAGAAATATTACCACGCCCATGGCCGGTTCTTATCTCGGGGTTTTATTACTCTCTTTCATTTCCAAACAGACAATAATTAGTTATCTAGTGATGACAAAAGTGCAGTGATAATATTTTTGTTCAAATTGTCTGTTAAAATCAAATTCATCCTTGTGCTGTACGTTTCTGGAATAATATTTGTATTCTTTTGTTCGCTTTTTCAATCAATTCCTTAATTTTATATAAAGTAACTTTTTGTGACTATATTTGTCTGTCAAATATCTTATTTAAACTATTTTTATTAATTTATTCTGAAATTGCGTGCGTTATTTGGGTTTTTTTATTAGTATTAGTAACTTTCTGTATTTTAATTTTGTGAATTTGGTTTGGGCAATTATTAAAATTTCTATCTTGAACAAACTTTGAAGTGACCAAAATGGTACGACTTCAAATTTTTGGATGTAACATGAAATTTCTCCTTTGACTATGCGAAAATTGAAGATTTATTCAAATTAAAAAAAATACTCTTAGCAATCAATATTGTTAAATTACTAGGCAATTTAATAATACGTGATATGTGAACATCCGCAATACACGCCCTGTACGTATGAATCAAAACGCACATTACACTCTGGAGAGCGATACTACAATGTTGCACCGCTGAGGGACGTGCGGCAAAGACATAAAATGGTTTATAGATATATCTATCAGTTCCAGTTTATTTACTTTGTTCAAGCTGTGACCACGTCCCTGGTCGCCCATGTGATAGCGTTATAAATTTAAGACTTTAATATAATCGAGCTGTTACAACAATATTTACTGATAAATTGTAGAGAGACTATGTGTTTTCATTCATTCTTTGTCATGGGGCGATTCCTAAGTCGGGTCACATTTTTAAAAGTGTGTAGAACTAACCAAAGCAAGAATTTTTTTCGGTAAATACATAGCAGCTACTGCGAACTGTACGATTCGGAAAAACCTTTATGCCTATTACGGCCTGTACAGTTTTTTGACTTTCAAATTCGTTGAAACTAAGGAGACTAGGTAACATTAGAACCGTTTTTCAGACAACTAATATTTTTCGGGTTTTGTTGTCAGAGACGCGAAATAATGATGTTTAAAATTAAAAAAAATGCATTTATAGCATACTTTGTGACTGCATTGAACTCCTCAACTTGTAAAAACTAGAATAGACGAGCAGAGATATTACTATGAAAAACGAAAATTTGAGAAATAAAAAATGTGGGATCTCGTTGAAGAAAACAGTCACATAATTTAATGGGGTTCGGCTAAAATTTCGAAGGAGAAAAATAATTAAGTTAAAAGAAAATTAAAAAGGACCACGATTATTTACTTGAACGGTGGTATTGTGTGAACTTGAGTCTTTGTTGGCTACAAAATCCAAAGTAAATAATGATAGAATAAACACCATAAGATAGATACCTACTTCTAACTACGAAAACAGGCAAAAACAAACAAATTTATACTGTCAAAAATAATTCAAACAAAAAGTGATCATAAGTACGGAAGACGAAAGCAGAGAAATTTCGTTTTCTTTTTTCGAATTTTTTAGTGTGAAATTTTTGGTTAGGCAAAACTATTGTGGGTACACATGTTCACAAGTTACCCATTTTTCCAACGTTCCAAGAAGGATCTACTGGCGCCGGCCACTAGACGCGTACCCATATACCTACGACCGACTCCACACACAGGCATTTTCCAACGAACACTCACCCCGTCAACACGTCTTTTCTGTTAGGGACATCCTATATTAGATATTTATTTGACTAAAGACGCTGAGAAGGCTGATGCGCCGACTAGCCCGAGGTGTGATGTTAATATAAACACTGATAAAGAATGAATGCCTTCTACCCTGTTTTAGTCGAACCCTAATACGGTTCCTATATATGGGCTCATTTTATAAAAGACCGTGAAGTGTGCGTGTGTGTAGTTTAAAGACAGTGTCAATAAGAGGAAATAATTGGAGTTCTTGTAATTGTGAATTACAGGGTGAGTTATCACTGAGTATCTTAGCATGCTTACTAATTGTTAATTAAGTATTCTGTACTGTTGAAATGAATCATATGTGGAAATTGGTAGCAATGTTTGCTTGACCAGACCTGCCTATTATTGTTTTGTTGAGAGTTGTTGTGAAGGGCCGTTAGCTGCGGTGATACGGTCTAGTTCTGAGGTATGGAGATATCTTAGGGCTGTTAGCTGCGGTGATACAGTCCGTCCGTTAGCTGCGGTGACACGGGAGATATCTCAGAGGCTGTTAGCTGCGGTGATACAGTCTGGTTCTGGAATTGGACGCGTCTGGCCATGAGCGGGGTATCCTAGGGCTGTTAGCTGCGGTGATACAGTCCGAACCGTTAGCTGCGGTGACACGGAGGGTACCTTAGGAGGCTGTTAGCTGCGGTGATACAGTCTGGCTCCGGTACGGATGGTCTGGCCATGAACTATCTCAGTGCTATTGTTTTTCAGCCAATGTTGGTTGTGCAGAGGTGGTTTGGTCGGTTTGCATTGTTAGCCTGATGTTTGATAAATAGTTGAATGAATTGGCCATATCAGTAAAATATGTTTTGAGTAGAGTTAGCTGCAGCAATTTGAGAAAAGTATATCTAAACAGTAGTAATTGATTTAAGTTGTTATGCTTAAGGTGAGGGTATGCTTGGGTACTCATGTGTGTTTCTTTTATTTTCGGAAAAAAAGGTCCTGAGCTTAGCTTAAGTGCCAGAGGTCGCTCCTGACGACAGCCAGACCCTGACTTGTGAGCACAGTAAGTGTTTTGTTTATTAAAAATTAATTATAAGTATCCAGTATCCTTCAATGGTCCACGCTCGGTATATACGCCCCTAACATTTCCTATACAAGTTTTCTATACAATAATTTTCAATAAAATTCTTTATTATTACCCTTGAGAGAGCTTTTTATTCTTGCTGTACAGCGAAAGCAACCCTCACTATTATAAAAACAACTCTTGACTAAACGTTTTGGTGGAAGGATTTATTTAAAATTAATTTTATAAAAGGTGACGAAAGACAAAAAAAAACAAAAAAAAGGTACGAAAAAAGCGAGAACTAAGCCACAGACAAAAACTTCAATATACAGGGTGTTCCCTCCTTCCCCTCCTTTCCCTTTTTCAGCTCCATCCTTCCCCTACTATATGTCCGTGGATTTTTAGACGATCAATGTCAAAATCGGTGGACAGGGGAGAACCTATAAGATAAGATTATATGAAATCTGTCGTATATTATACCGAGGTAGGGAATGTAGAGCAGTTGCGGAATCGTATCGAAGATGCCGCTGAAGAAATACGTAACAACGTTTATTCCATCGCATCCGCCGCTCATCTATCCAACGTGTACGCTTGTGCATAGGCGGTAACGGTAATGTATTTGAACATTTGCTGTACAGCAAATTAAAAAATTAACATTATGATGTTAATAAAAACTGATTTTTGGCAAGGCATGCTCAGACCAAAAAATAATTTATAGCATTTTAAATTATTATCGGCTGACGTTATCAAACCGTTTATTTATTGTTTTTACATGAGCGAAAATATATAAATATGCCAACGTTGCATATAGGGCGCCTTGTTCATATCGTAGTCGTGCGCAAATTGTGAATAACCGGCTATAACCGGGGATAAATAATGATTTGAAAATATTTTTTTCAGCTTAAATATGCATTTATTTTTTTTAATCACGCCATCATATTATACTCATTTTTCTCTATCTGCTCTTAAAATTAATGACATTATGACTGAATCACCCTGTATGTGGATCTACTGGGTATCAAAATATTTGAAAAGTTTAACCAAATGGTATAAATATGTAGTTTGTTGCAAACTATGAGTTATGGATTCTTACGGCTTCAAGCAGCGACCGACCCTGGCGTAGTTTATCGTTGTTTGGGTTAAGCTGGAATCCGCTGACTCAATTCGAGGACCATCATGTGGGGCTATTCGATTCAGATACATTCGTAGTTTTGCTCGCAAAGGAGCATTACCTTTTGTACCCGGTGTATTCAACTAATTGTAAAATAAAATCATTGTAAAATTTGAGTTTGTGATTTGTTTACAACAAGTTTTAAGCTATAATTGTAACCGATATGTAGTGTAAACTCTTTCAAATAAGAAAATAAAAACTACCCAGGTGAAATGTAAAACAGTATATTGTGAGTAAATAATAATGCATAGATAAGTAGAGCACTTGAGACTCGAGAACGAACTCTGTGAAAAGGCTGACTAACACTAACTTCTACATCGTAAATGTAAACTATATAATTTTAAATAAACTGATGCCTCAGCATTCAATCCATCAATGCAGCTCCATTGGTCCCTATACGGGGTGTCCCCAACTGCTATCGCTTACAGTAGTATAATTTATAAGTTTTGTCTTACCATCATCTAGTGCTTTCTTACTATTCGTCGTATCTTACCTGAAACAAAAAAGTACATATAAATAGGGGAGACAACATACATAAGACAGAAATGTTTTAAATATCATGAAGATGTAATTAAAGGGCAAGAAACTAGTTACCATCCATAAATAACAGGCTAAATTACACCAAGGTTTTTTGAAAGCAGTAAAACGCTTTTATATATATATTTTTAGAAATTGAAATTGATAATATTTTATTAGATACCTAAAAAGCACCGAAGGCCTTATCGACCTATTTCATGTGTTACACAATATAAGCCCTGCGTTTTGCCTGACAAAAAGTTCCATCAGTTTTTTGTGGCTCCTCCGCAATTCTTAACTTCATAGTCGCGATTCAGCAGCAAAAACCGGGGTCGGATATTTTCCCTACATATACATATCGAATATCGACTATCGGAATGATCTACAAGCGTTCGGGAGCAGGTCCGGGTCCAGGAGTAGTGAATTTATTAATATGGTTATTGTTTTAATAAGAAAAACGGAAAATACGTCTCGAAATTATTTCGTAATTATAAACATGGTAGTTCGATATAGGCATAGAAAAGAAGGATAAGTTAGTCTAAATTTACCTAAAATAAAGGAAATTGTTGGCATAAATTATTTTTGTTTATAACATAATGTTAGGAATTCTTCCTTTCATGTTTCAAATAGTGACCGACTAAAGTGTATCTTTTAACCCTGAAAGCGAAATATAATGGATTAACTTTGGTTAAGTGTTTCTCTGATAAATAATTAAATGATTTTTTGCTCTGTTTGTTTAAACAATAACTATCCGAAGAATTAAAGAGTAAATAAAATTACCACAGAGTGAAATACAGGGTGATTCATTAATAATGGGACAGAGCTTAAGGGCATGTTGCTGACCTCAAAATAGAGTGATTAAGCCAAATATGCCTTATCCGAATGTTGCTCCTTTTCGATATACAGGGTGTTAAAGTTGAAAAAATATTTTGGATTTTTTTAAATATCTTGAGCATCTTTGAACGGATTGTCTTGAAAGTTTGTACACCTATGTTTTCTGAGGTGGTAATTACGGAAATGGTAACTATTTTGCAATCACATCTAGGATGCGCTAGTTGTAGTGTTCCGTCGGAGTAAACATATGTCAAACTTTTTTGTCCTTCAAAAATCTGAATTTCCAATAAGAAATTATTAAACTACGTTCAATTCTAAATAAAAAAGATATACCTGTTAAAAATCGATAAACTTAACCGTTTTCGAAATAAGAACGATTTACTATTTCTTTACAAAATTATTTGTTTGAACGTACGCCTTTAAATAAGATGACTTAATTACGAATTAAGACAAACACAGTAACAACTGAAAATTTTATTATGCTTAAGTCTAATTACAAAAGATTCTCAAAGTGGCGACCATTGTTTTCAATACATTTTTTTATTCTCTCGTTAAAATTTTGTCTGACACTGAATAGACTTCTTTGTTGGTCTCTGATAATGTTAACAGATTCTTGTATTTTTGCCCACAGCTCTTCTCGAGTATGTATAACATCTTTATAAACTAAAGATTTAACGTTACCCCAGAAATAAAAATCTAGGGGATTTAAATCAGGGCTACGCGCAGGCCAAGGCACTTCGCTGCCGCGACCAATCCAACGGTTTCGAAAACTTATATCAAGATATTCTCTTACTGGTCGGGAGTAATGTGCGGGAGCACCATCATGCATAAACCAAAAGGTTTGCCGTAAATTTAAGGGGATATTTTCAAGAACGAGTGGCAAGTCATTTGTTAAAAAATTTAAATAATTTTCCCCATTAAGTGGACGGGGTAACACAAATGGTCCCAAAATGTTATCGGAAAGTATTCCACACCAAATATTTATTGAGAATTCATGCTGAAAATGTTGTTCTCGTGGCAAGTGAGGATTTTCCAGTTCCCAGGAATGGCTATTTCTCCAATTAAATACACCGCGCCGGGTAAATGTAGCTTCGTCCGTAAACAATATTTTATTATAAAATGTAGGGTCAGCATTTTGTTGCCGACGAAGAAACTGTGCGAACCGAAATCTACCAGGAGGATCTTGTGGCATCAACTGTTGAACCGGACGAAAATGGTAAGGATACAATTTTTCTTTGTGGAGTATTCTGAAGACGGAAGGCTGACTTACACCAGTAGCTGATGAAATTCGGCGTGTGCTTGTTTGCGTGTTTTCGGCAATTCGCACTAAAACATCCTCTTCTTGCTCCGCCGCTAATACTTTAGGCCTTCCAACGTCTCGTTTAGGGCGAAATGATCCCGTTTCTCCTAATCTGTCGTACAACGTCTTGAAAAGCTTGTGGTTAGGTTGTCTGTTATTTGGATATAACTCCAAGTACCTCGCTGCTGCATGACGACCACAATAATTTTCTTGGGCATACACACATACCATGTTTCTCATTTCAACAAACGAATAATCATTATGACGCGGCATTTTAATGAAAAAAATCACAAACGAAGAAGAACTAAACTGTCTAGTATTTATAAGTTGCTTAGAATTGACATAAATAGTACATGACATTTCATTGACAGCGGCCTACTTCATTTAAGTCATCTTATTTAAAGGCATACGTTCAAACAAATAATTTTGTAAAGAAATAGTAAATCGTTCTTACTTCGAAAACGGTCAAGTTTATCGATTTTTAACAGATATATCTTTTTTATTTAGAATTGAACGTAGTTTAATAATTTCTTATTGGAACTTCAGATTTTTGAAGGACAAAAAAGTTTGACATATGTTTACTCCGACAGAACACTACAACTAGCTCATCCTAGATATGATAGTTACCATTTCCGTAATTGCCACCTCAGAAAACATAGGTGTACAAACATTCAAGACAAACCGTTCAAAGATATTTAAAAAAATCTAAAATATTTTTTCAACTTCAACACCCTGTAGATCGAAAATGAGCAACATTTGGATAATGCATATTTGGCTTAATCGCTCTATTTTGAGATCAGCAACATGCCCTTAAGCTCTGTCCCATTATTAATGAACCACCCTGTATATTGATATACCTACTAAGGGATTGGGATTGGTCTTTTAAACAGTAGGAAAGTTTCTAAAAATAGCAATTATGGTTTGTTTTCAATGGAGAGATTAAAAGGGACAACACTTTTATTCCATGCAATTCAAAATAATGTATATATCAGACTAAAGAGCATCTCCAGTACCTTTAATTTCTTTTGAGCAATGCTTAATTACAAACAACGTATCTATCCAATATATATTTACCCAGAGAGGCAGAGAGCCGGTCCTGCCTGGTCACCCATACTTCGCTGTATTCAAAAGTGTTTTAAAGAGATATAAATAACGGCGCGTGTGGTCCCGACGTAAAATGATAGGTTCCTTTTGAAAGTTCCAGAGCTCTGCTTTGCATTATTATGTGGTAAATTATACTCCATGCCTTGGAAAGCGATCGCCGAAGTTTCCAATGTGGCGTGCCTGAGTGACGTTTCGTGGAAAATGCGGCTGAAAAGTATTACAGGTCTGGGTAATAAGGAGGTGTTCCGCTTTAATCTTGGAAGACTTAATAAATGATTACCTGGCGTTAACGCTGGATATCGACGGTTAGACGTTTGATGCACAACAATTACTTTAAATATAACGCGTAATAATGCGCTGTCACTGTAGCAATATTTTCGGATGAACGAGGCCGGCCTATTTTTATATTGGCTGCAATCGGAACTGTTTGTTCAAATTTGGCAACAGCTGTTTCATTCGGGGCGTTCCTTCTACCGAAAACTCCACGTAGTTTGCGCATAGTCTCAGCTACACATTCTCCGTACTTATAATGTATTTTCACAATCTTGACTCGCTCATACATCGTATAACGTTCCATTTTGTCTAACCGCAACGTGCTTACTACAACATGCAAATGCTGTCAACTTTTCGGAAGAACCACAATTTTTTATTCACGCACGACACCTTCTAATTCAATATTCGCGCACTCGCTGGAAAACACCTCGAAAAAAGGAAATAGTGGTACGCAAAAAACACTCCGATACGGTCGAATTCCAGATACCAACTGAATGTATATTGGTGGACAACTTAGTACCTCGTGTTAATCGCCACGCCGTTGTCACATTGTTCGATATGAATTTTATCGAATTTTAAATTTATTACAACTATTTTTTAGAATTAAGCATAAAGAAGTTAAAAAAAGTGATAAATATTGTATTTTATGGTATTATAAGCACGCAGTTATGTCAATATTCCTTAATTGATCGAACTTTTGTACATCAAGTTGGAGATTTCGATAATTTTTTTCTCGGAAATGTTTGAGTTTAGGACCCATGTCATATAAGGTTTTTTTGTTTATTTTAATGTATTCTATCGTATATTAAAATTAAGGCAGTCAAACTTCTAACATCCAGTGTATTATTATAAGTGATAAAGTGTGATATCCGCTTCGTGCGCATCAGGTAGGTGTAAATGGGTGGTGGTGAGCCATCGCCTTCCGAAAGGACGGCACTCAACAATTGTGGAGAGGATGATGGATGACACGTGAGTCTATAAGCTTTGTAAAGTAAATATTCACCGTGAACTTATTTTTTGCAATTTTCTCTTCTTTGACCCCTTCTCAAGTAGTACGCCTATGGAATCTTGTCCCTTGCACCCCTCACCTTCCTTACTCATCTAAGTGCTCGATATGAATCACTGCCCATTATTATGGACCACGGGTATAGTGCGTCATTTTATATAAAATTTTTGTGAGTGTAGTAGTAGTCCAGACGGTATCTGTTTCAAAAAGACATATTTGGGTAAATCGTATATCCACGGAGATTTTTGGCTTTTTGGCTTTCAAATATCACTAGAAATGAAAATTTTTCTATGCGCATAAAAAAAACGTGGGCTTAACTTTTGGTGGCACAATATGTTAAAAAAATTCGAAAAATGTCATATTTTTCTTCATATTTAACTATGCATCTTTTCAAGAGTTGATTTTACGCGAAAATGGAAGAGGAAAAAAATGTTTGCAATTAAAATTTCTACAAAACATGTCTAGTTACAAATCGAATGAATCATGATTATTATGGTAAAAATCGAAAAAATCGCAAAAATGCGGTTAAAAAAATACTTTTTAGGGAATTTTTTGGGATATTTTAATTGGGTATAGGACCTTTATACTTGGCTCAAAAAAACTTCATGTTATGTAGAATTATCACACCAAATTTCATCAAAATCGGTTCGATAGATTTTGCAGAATAATTTTGCAATCCAGATTTTGAAAAAAAAATTGCAAATTTTCAAAATTTTGCACAGTAAAAACCAAGGCCCTTAAGTACTTGAAAATTTAATCACATATAGAAGAGCTCTCAAGCTTTCAAACTTTTTTTGAAAAATTCGAATCCGTCAATTAGGAGAGCTCTGGCGCTTGTTTAAACATTGGTCGAATTTTTGTACTTATAAACAATTAGAACTTTGTGAATATTCAATCAAATCAAATTTTTTAAAGCAGGTTTTAAAAGTTCTTGGAAAGACGCTTCTTTAAAAAAAAACAGATCGATTGATCAATTAGTTACGTAGTTATAGCCGTCATTTACACTAAATGTACTGGGACATCCGGGCTAATTTTTCGAAAAATACCTTTGGTATTCCGAGTACTTACCAGGTCTAAGATTACAATACTTTTCTTCATTGGCAACCTACTTTAAAACGTGTTTAAAGTTATTTATGCAAGCGAGAAATTCAATAAAATCGTACGGGTGGTGGTGGTGGGGGAAGCAGAGAGCGCGGCCGCTTCGGCCTGCTCGAAATTGAATCGGCTATAACTACGTAACTAATTGATCAATCGATCTGTTTTTTTTTTAAAGAAGCGTCTTTCCAAGAACTTTTAAAACCTGCTTTAAAAAATTTGATTTGATTGAATATTCACAAAGTTCTAATTGTTTATAAGTACAAAAATTCGACCAATGTTTAAACAAGCGCCAGAGCTCTCCTAATTGACGGATTCGAATTTTTCAAAAAAAGTTTGAAAGCTTGAGAGCCCTTCTATATGTGATTAAATTTTCAAGTATCTAAGGGCCTTGGTTTTTGCTGTGCAAAATTTTGAAAATTTGCAAATTTTTTTTCAAAATCTGGATTGCAAAATTATTATCCAAAATCTATCGAACCGATTTTGATGAAATTTGGTGTGATAATTCTACATAACATGAAGTTTTTTTGAGCCAAGTATAAAGGTCCTATACCCTATTTAAATACCCCAAAAAAAATCCCTAAAAAGTATTGTTTTTTAACCGCATTTTTCCGATTTTTTCGATTTTTACCATAATAATCATGATTCATTCGATTTGTAACTAGACATGTTTTGTAAAAAAATTAATTGCAAACATTTTTTTCCTCCCATTTTCGCGTAAAATCAACATTTTTCGAACTTTTTTTAACATATTGTGCCGCCAAAAGTTAAGCCCACGTTTTTTTTATGCGCATAGAAAAATTTTCATTTCTAGTGATATTTGAAGGCCGAAAAGCCAAAAATCTCCGTGGATATATGATTCACCCAAACCAAAACAGATACCGCCTAGTCTATAGATGGAAGTGTTTTTCATTATTTCCGCTATTGGTTGACATATTTGTATTTCAGTAAATTTATTAGCATATACATTTAATTATACACAATTTCTTTTTGTTGAAGTTATGTACCAAATATGATCAAAATTATGCTAATTACACGAGTCAATTCCATATAAACCGACAGTAATGAAAATGAGAAATAACAAATAACACGAATAACTCCCAAATTAATTTGCGGATCAGAGATTTCAAATTAAAATTTCAGTAATATGAACATTATCCCCAATTTTAATCGTGATTCCCTTAAATGTATCAAATTGAAATTCTAAATGGCTTATAATTACAATACAGCAAGTTCAAAATAAAAAATGTATTTTTGTTCGAATACCGACTTTCGATGAAGGTAACAAATATAGGACACGTCGAAAAATAAAAATACCCCGTTTTATCCAATCCGATCACAGAGGTTTTTACTAAACACGGTTTTTACTGCTTTTCGGAACAATCGGAGTGTCTGCATCTGATAAATTTTAAAACGAGCCATTTCACTCTGCATAGCAAAATTTCTGGTCAATTTAACTCGGGTTAGGAAAATAATACATATCCTTCTTTACGACGATGGAACCGACTTCCACACAATGGAACCAGCACGGGGACCGATGACATTGCATGAGTAAATAATAATATATTATGTACCGAGGGATAAAAGTCTCTTTTAAGAGGGCAACATTCGCCTGAGGGAATAAAAGGCAATTTAGTTTAGAGGAGAACGGTATTATAATTGTTTTAAATTAGATAAACTATGAAACTATGTTAAAAAGTAATCTAACAGAAAACTCAAGCAGTAATCAATTATGAAATACACAAAAATAAGATTTTCACAGCATTTGCTTATTCGGCAGTTGACCGACGGCAGAATCGTTTTCTCCGGATAAAAATATAATTTCACACAAAACTTGAAATTTAAAACACAAAAATAGTGTAGAAATTTATTTACTTACACTACATAAAAAACACTTTACGGGCACCGCATAAACCGAAAAACTCGAAAACTAAAATAAAAATGCAACGGAACAAAACAGCGGTACTGTATTCGCCCATTCCCGTTTCGCTGGATTAACATAGCAGCTTGTTTTTGAGTTCATTTGCTGGCATGGTTTTATTATATCTTTTACATATACAGGGTGTTTCAAACTACGTTCCGCTAATTTCTAGGGTAAATAGAATATTAAAAAATAATGTTAGTTTGGTTAATAAACATGTGTCCGAAAATGCCTCCTTCAGAAGATACGGCTCTGTAAAAGGGGCCCCAAAAATTCTTTTTTTTTAATTATCTCTGAGACGGTTTAAGATAGCTAAATGAAATTTAGACCACAAATAGGTTTGATTAGGTCTTGAAAGTTACTGCTGACAAACTTTTAATATTTTGTACAGGACCATCCCTGGAGGGGGGGTGCCACTTATTTTGCCCCCAAACTTCTTTTTACGGGGACATTTTTAATATTTTGGTAAAAAATAAAATTTTTTTAACAATTTGCCATAAAAAAGGTACTCCTGCTTAAAGTAAAAAAAATTACCGGTTTTGGAGTTATTTGAGGTTTTAACTTGTTTTACCTAAAATAAGAAAATAATTTGGTTTACTTTTATTAAGTAGGCTTAGACTGCAGATTTTTCTTGTTTGACAGATTGGTTTGACACATTGTTGTTGATAGTTTTGGTTTGTTTAACAAGTAATAACGCTTTTAAAAGCTTTGAAAATGAATATGTACACTAATAGTGACTATACCGATATGTTGTTAACATTGGGGGAATGTAATGGTAATGCTAAAGCGGCGAAAAGAAGATATGCGGAAAAATTTCCAGGAAGAACTGTTCCGGATGCAAAAACATTTTTGAATTTAGAGAGAAGATGCCGTGATACTGGAACCTTTAAACCAAAAAAGGTAAATTCTGGAAGACCACGAGTGGCAAGAATTCCTCAAACAGAAGAAAATATTTTAAATGTAGTTGTTGCGGATCCTACGATAAGTGTAAGAAATGTGGCAAGGGCAAGTAACACAAGTATTTCTAGTGTACACCGTGTATTAAAAGAACAATTATTGCACCCATTTCACTACAGGCAAGTACAAGAATTATTGCCTGAAGATCTCTTTTTGAGAAGTGACTATTGCGAATTATTACAAGCAAGAAAGAGACAGAGTCCTGATTTTTTACAAAATATTCTTTTCACCGATGAATCAACTTTTACTAGACAAGGTATGTTTAATAGTCATAACAGTCACTTCTGGGCCGATGAAAATCCAAAGGTTAAACGTATAAGGCATTATCAACATAATTTTAAGTTGAATGTTTGGGCTTCTACAATAGGCAACCGCCTTGTTGCCTACCATATTTTTGATGGAAATTTAAATGGTGATGTTTACTATGAATTTTTGGATAATCGTTTATTTCCGTTATTAGAAGATTTGCCTCTTGATCTAAGAAGAAATATGTTTTTTATGCATGATGGGGCCCCACCTCATTTTAGTTTACAAGTTAGAAGATGGCTTAACGAACATTTCCCAAATCGTTGGATTGGTCGGGGTGCCGATGCTCCTATCCACTGGCCACCACGGTCCCCTGACCTAAATCCCTTGGATTTTGTTGTGTGGAGTTTAGTTAAAGAAAAAGTATATTCCAGCGAAATAAATTCCATTGAAGAACTTCAAGCAAGAGTTGAAAATAATTTAAGAATGTTAATTCAAGAACCACAGCCACTTGAAAGAATTATGTTTTCCCTAGAAAAACGTTTAAGATTATGTATTCGGGAACATGGTGGACATTTCGAACATTTAATGTAAAAATCCATACCTACTTATTCAATATTTTTCTGTTTGTTTTGTGTTATTTGTTGTTTTTTTAATAGTTTCCTTTGTTTATTCTGTGTAAGTGTCATGCAATTAAAACCTATTTTAAGCTCAAAATAATTTGCTCTAATTTATACTTGTTGTTTCTGAAACAGCCGTTATTCCCGTTTATTTATTATCATTATTTTATTTTTATTAATTCGGTCAGCATTACTTGCTAAAACCTCAAATAACTCCAAAACCGGTAATTTTTTTGACTTTAAGCAAGAGTACCTTTTTTATGGCAAATTGTTAAAAAAATATTATTTTTTACCAAAATATTAAAAATGTCCCCGTAAAAAAAAGTTTGGGGGCAAAATAAGTGGCACCCCCCCTCCAGGGATGGTCCTGTACAAAATATTAAAAGTTTGTCAGCAGTAACTTTCAAGACCTAATCAAACCTATTTGTGGTCTAAATTTCATTTAGCTATCTTAAACCGTCTCAGAGATAATTAAAAAAAAAGAATTTTTGGGGCCCCTTTTACAGAGCCGTATCTTCTGAAGGAGGCATTTTCGGACACATGTTTATTAACCAAACTAACATTATTTTTTAATATTCTATTTACCCTAGAAACTAGCGGAACGTTTTTTGAAACACCCTGTATATTAAATATTTCAAATCAACCAATTATTTTCACTGTTAAACATTTTGGCACTTCGTCGAATTACTCGTAAGTTGTAACAGAGACAAAATTTAGTGGATAATAATATTTTATTGCAGAACGCATTGTCGTTTACACCAGAACAAGATGCTTTTATTGTATTGGCTCATTTTTGAAGCGCAACTCAAGACGATGAAAACGGGTCATGGACATACTCTTTACAATTCTGTTTTGAACAATTTACGATGGAATTTCCAGACGCAAACATTGACTATAACATTTTCTTAATCCGAAAATGTGCTATTGTTAAAAGAATTGAAACCAAGCATTGCATCTACGGGCAGATCAACTGTACTTACAGAAAATGTCATCGATAATATACAGCCAACGAATAAATCAAAGTCGTACTAAATCCATATCAAATTTGTCTGCTCAACCAGGTGATTTTTCTTTTCTTTTTATTTAAATTCGAGATTAGACGGAAGTATACTTAATATCCTGAAATTTTTATTTTAGGACTTTCAGTTGGTGCAGAAATGACTTCCCCATAGACTATAGAAGATTGCAATATTATAAGTGGTATATAGAAAACATGAATATTAACACAGACACACAAAAGGCGTGCTGAACCCAAATCCGAAAGCGTAATTGCTCCACCACCCTCCCAATTTTGACAAAATCACCCCTAAAGTGTGCAAATTCCTATATATGTGATACTAATGGGGTGTAATCGTGGATAACGATTAGAAGCGATTAGAAAACTATATCAATCCTTACGTACCTCTAATTTGTGAGAAGCACCAGGGGTTCAGGAGTTGGCAGCTTGGCTTCTGAAGAGCATAGGGCGAAATATTAGTGCATCTAAGTCATAGAAAATATCGCTGCGGTGTGGTGTTCCGAACAATTTTCTAAGTAACTGTAGATATCTGGATTATACAAGTATTGCTGAGAGCATAGTGGAGAATTTCGAATGTTTAGGTTACTTGGTGATTTACTAGATTCTAACTTGGCCTATTTTCCTGAAAATTTAGGTGATTACAGCGAAAAATAAGGTGAATGTTTTTATCAAGATGTCCAGCTAATTGTGTCAAGATTACCAAGTGATACATCTATATCATGTTGACTGGTAGAAGCTAAATCGAGAACCCAAGATGAACATAGAAAACGCGTTCAGGATCGAATACACAAAAAATAAAAGCTGAATCCTATCAATTTCATAAAACTGTTCACAGTAGATATTCGTTGTCCAGTATCATTACGCTTATAACGTTTCTTTTTATCTTCGAAGCTCCTGTGTAGTAGATTCCGAGCACGTTTTCTACTTGTGTCTTTAATACGCCATCATGTTAACGTCCCATCCGCCCTTATTCCATTTCCTTGAGATCATTATGAAAACGTTCACGTTCCTCGCTATAATCACCTAAGTTTTCAGGAAAATACTCCAAGTGAGAATCTAGAAAATGTAGCTTTAAATTCACCAAACAACCCAAAGATCGGAAATTTTTCACCATGTTCGCAACCATATTTCCATAACCCCGGCTTCTACTGTTTCCTAGAATGTGTTTAACAACTACGCATCTGACAGATGACCATAGCGTCAACACCCCCTTAGATACCTTACAACGTGGAACTGAGTAAGACCCTACCATATCGTTGCCCCAAATCTTGTCAGAAGTCCTCACCATTGCTTTAATCAGTTCATATGCAAGTAGAGATATCTAATCAAACTTTCAAGCTGTTACGTCTTGTGTTGTCGTGAATTTTTAATTTGAATATTATTGCTGGTTCTCTTAAAATTTAGTTATGTAGTATGTTTAGTAGCTAACCCGTAAATTTGTATTAAACCTGTTTTAAGAACATTTTGTTTAAAGTCTCATTCCTCTTATAATAAGTAAATATCTACACATAAAAAATTTCATACTACAAACCTAAGACCTTGCTGTAATCTCACTGCAACCCGACTGTAGTTTTAGCTGGATGCTATATATTGGAGTGTACTTTGGTTCTTTGCCAATAGGCCTCTTGTAGAAAAAAATATTTTAATAGTTTTTGTATCTACACTGAATACTACAAACAATGTATAAAGGTTTTGTTATATTAATTTATTTTTAAAAAGTTATAAGATATTAAAGTTTTAATCGGTTCGCTTCGCGCGCAAACGCCATGGACTAGGATGTCGATACGTTGACGTCATCGGTAAGTAAATGGCAAGCGCGAGATATACAATAACGCGTTTCGACAGTGCAGCCGACTGCTTTGGTTATTAAATGTTTGGAGTGGTGTCAATAAGCAGTACGATACCTTATATATATTGTAAATTTGTAAAGTTAAACTTATAATAACTATGGCAAATCCCTCTGAACCATAAGTCCAGACAGCATCTATTTCAAAAAGTCCATATTTGGGTAAATCGTATATCCACGGAGATTTATGGCTTTTTGGCTTTCATATATCACTAGAAATGAAAATTTTTCTATGCGCATAAAAAAAACGTGGGCTTAATTTTTGTCGGCACAATATGTTCAAAAAATTCGAAAAATGTCATATGTTTTTTCCTATTTAATTATATATCTCTTCAAGAGTTCAAAAATGTGTGTAATTAAATTTTTTACAAAATATGACTAGTTACAAATCGAATGAATCATGATTATTATTGTAAAAATTGAAAAAATCGCCAAATATGGGGTTAAAAAACATTACTTTTGAGGTCTTTAAATTGGGTTGGGATTTTCAAACTTGGCTCAAGAAAACTTCATGTTATGTAGAATCATCACACCTTTCATCAAAATCGGTTAGATAGATTTTGCATAATAATCTTGCAATTCAGATTTTGAAAAAAAATTTGCAAATTTTCAAAAACCAAGGCCCTTAGATACTTGAAAATATAATCACTTATAGAAGGGCTCTCAAGCTTTCAAAAGCTTTTTGAAAAATTCGAATCCGTCAATTAGGAGAGCATAGAAAAATTTTCATTTCTAGTAATATTTGAAAGCCAAAAAGCCAAAAATCTCCGTGGATATACGATTCACCCAAACCAAGACAGATAGCGCCTAGTCTAATACTATTACTGGTGCATTGTACCGATGTGTGAAAATACATCAGTAAAAACGCCAGAAAAAAATGTATTTTAAAATAAATTTATATAGATATCTATAAATCACATTTTCATACCTGTTTGCTTTTATTCCCCTTATCTCTGCCGAATAAAATAAAATGCTTTTCGAAAAAACTCGGCAATCATCATGGAATTCGATAAATTGTCTGATTGGGCTTTAACATAACCTTGTTCGGTCATGTTATAAATATTCTTAAGAATTGTTAAAAAACTAAAAACTAATTATGATTATTTAAAATAACAAATTTAGATTCAAAATATTATTTAGGTAGTAAATAATATTATGCTACCCGAGGGAAGCTCACTTGAACTTAACGTCGAAAAAATTAAATATTATACCTACACAGACTTTATTATTTTGCTACATAGGTGCATATTTAGGTATACCTACATAATAGAATGGAAACCAGTTAATAAATATAACAGCACATCAGTATCGTTATCGTATTGTATGTAAACTATTGTAAACTAAAAATTAATAAATGTTTTTAAGAAGTAATAGGACCGACATCGTTTTCTAATGTGAAGCGGCTAGTTTACTTACCGATGACGTCGCACCAATAGCAACTAACTCGTTCTACGACACGCCCCTACAGGATGCCATCTCCAAATTTCAACGTACGATTTCGTCAATTTTCGAGTAGAATATTTCACAAAAGATTTTATAATTAATAATTTTAAATAAGGCCATATTTAAATATGTGAACTAATATAAAAAATCCGGCATGTGCAAGAAGCCTATTTTCCCAAGCAGTTATTTATAAACTTGGAATAAACATTAAATAACGTTACAGAGAAAAAGTAAAATGTGTTTATTTTACTCTGTACCTACTTAAACAAAAAATATAAATAAACTGTTATAGGTTCACAGCATATTCTTTTTGCTTTCATAGTAAAAAAATTCAATTTGTTCATTAACAAGTGAAGTTTAATAGTTTTCTCCGTTTAATAAAGTTAAAAGCATTTCAACCAAAAAACAAAAGTATGATTCGTATTAAGTTTAATCGCAAAAGTTCACGTTAATCAATTTCAAAAACAGTTTTATTTAATTACATGCACAGTCCGTACAATATTTATTGAAATACAATTTGTCGCAGCAAAGGCGTGCCTTGAAATTTTCTACCAATGTCTTGCTGTTAATTCCAAGAAAGAAACGCAGATGTCTTCTTGGAATTCTATCTCAACAAATATCGTACGGACTTGTAACCCTTTCCTCTATTTTAGCTTAGGGGTCATCCATAAATTACGTTACACGTAAATGGGGAGGGAGGGTATCACCGAAATGTGACAATGTGTGACAAGGGGCAGGGGGGGTCAAAAGTTTTGTGACGTCACACGTTAAAATTTTAAATATTAAAACGCGAAATTTAGATGTGAATAAAAAACTATAAAAATCTACAAACTTGATCTATATTTATTAATAATTTAGCATTCTCGCTATGAGATTATCTCCCATGCAACATTAAAAAATGAAAATAGCTGTTTTCTCTCGATTATTTTTAAATACATGCCTAAATTTAAAAAATGTGTGACGTCACATCAGGAGGGGGGGATTATAAAAATGTGACAACCTGTGACAAGGACGGGGGGAGGGGTTCAAAAGCCCTAAAATTCGTGTGGCGTAATTTATGGATGGCCCCTTACTGGCAATTAATAATTCATTTTAAAACACTCTTAAAATAAGCAGATTTTAAGTCTGATTCCCCCTTTCAATCTTTTTGTTTCCTGTAAATTAATTCTAAATTGCATATGCCACTTTTCTGCCAATATTTAAAAACACTAAATGTATGAGTTTTATTTACGACCTGTTGAAGTTCATACCAGAAACTATTCGTCCACTCAGGAGATTTTCATTAGGTTCGCTCGTACTTTCACGTGTGCGCCCGTTGGGTAACTACTCGTTTAATAAATAACCCCCCGTCACAGGTCATTCAACGTGCATTACGTTTGCTTTCGCAGAAGCCATGACTTATTCATCGGGAATTTCACGGAATTTTTAAGTGAGCTCTTAGATCAATAGCCGTGGCATTCATAATGCACTTTCTGGCATGCCCCGACCTGTCGACATAAATCATGCATACCTTCGCTATTAAGCGTTTTCTGGTACATACGGAAATATCGACTAAAACGTTCCTTTTTTTAATAAAAGAATCTCCTGTCCTTTTGAAGTACAGCAATATGTTTTGTGTTCCCCAAGGTTTTAAAACAAAAGAGACGGTGATTTATATTTATTCGATGTTAGAGAGGAAATGTTCTCTATGCCGTTTATTTTTATATAAAATATTTCTCTATTGCTTCACCACGAACAATGCCAAACTACGAATATCTCAATATTAGGCAGGATTGGCAACACATTTTTATTCCTGCAGTAATAATTATGTAATTAATTTGCCTCTAAAGGCATGACTAAGGCAATGATCAAATATTAATCAAATCAAATGCAGTAAGAATACAAGTTTATGTAATATAAATTACAGGCAAGTAATTATAAAAATGTAATTTTTACTACACTGAAAATTTACAATAGACTCATTTTTATGCAAGTTTAATATAATTTCTATGTAATTTTACAAGAAAGATTGTTGCGATACTGGTTAAAAGATGCATTGAAATATTGACAATGTTTTCAGTTCAATTTTTTGCATGGAATTCTTTTTACGTGAATACAATACTCTTCTGCAAAATGCAATCAAAGTACTACCTGATACAACTTTACGTTTACGTTTATCTTATAGATATGAACGTAATTTTCTCATTACATTGAAAAGTTACCATGGATATAAATCAGTAAAAAATTAAGGGAGCAGAAAAATTTCCAAATGTTTTTAGTGATTTTTGAAAGGCTGCAACTTCGTGAATAATGGTCGTATCGAGAAAAAAATCATCTTGAAGCTTGAAGATTCTAGTTTTGAAATCTAGAGATGAGAAATTAGAAAACTAGAAACAAAATTCAAGATGTGTTTTTTTTTTTCGATACGACCATTATTTACGAAGTTACCTTTCAAAAATCATTAAGAAATTTGAAAATATTTCAGCTCTCTTAATTTTTTTGCAGAGTTTATATTTTTTGTAAGTTTAATGTCATTTTCTTGTAATATTACACCGATATATTGGAACATTGTCATATAATTTAGCCTTTTGAGGAAATTATTCACAAGAGCTTTATGGATATACCTAATACCTATTCTTCGAAAAAATACAATGTAATCTTACCGTTTCTTAAACATACTGAAAATTGAAAGTGAATCTATTGTTTCTGTAAGTTAAATTCCCTTGTAATTTTACACTGTTGATTAATGGGATAACCATGAAAAATGTACTAAAACATTGTCTCGGTTCAGTTTTTCGCGGTAGATAAGACTCCTGTGAATATGATACATAATTTTTGGGAAAATACAATAAAAATACTAGTTCACATCATGTTATGCTAATAGACCGGGAGATACTCGTAGAAGTTCAACGACGTCTTTCTCGTTTATGCCTTTTTTGGTACTGAAAGATACATTAGAGACAAGTAAGATTATGGAAAAAACCGATATGCCCGCCGGGACACCTATGTGAAAATTTAATTTTCTTTTGCAAAAAAATAATGACGTATTTCTCGCTTATGCCATGTTCATAAGTCCTTAGTAGGACTTATGCCAATATTTTTTATGAGCTTTTCGAATATAATATTGTCATATTTCTAATTGGCATTAATGAGAAATTGTTAGACAAATAAAGATGTTTTCCACATTTTTTTAAAAAGTTTTCAATTTTTAGGTCCCTTGCGACACTTATGCTAAAAAAATTTTGTGATAAAATCGATACTTCTCTTCAACTTATGAACATGGCATAAGTGAGAAATACGTCGCTGTAGGTACACATTACTTTTTTGAAAAGGAAAATTGAATTTTCACAAAGGTGTCCCGCAGCCCATCTTTTAAATTTAGTTTATTGTACTTGTCTCTCGGTTACCTAAACGAGAAAGACGTCGTCGAACTTCAGTCTAATATCTCCCGGTCTATAATGTTACATATCAAAATAATATTATCCTCATTACATTGAAAATTTATAGTCGGTATACATTTTTCTGTAAGTTTAATGTAATTTCTCAATAATTTTATACAGACGTTGTGACGTTGTTAAAAATATACAGGGTGTTCCAATTAAAACTTCCCACCCGGAAAATATCGGAATTAAAAAAAAAACAAAAAAACCTGAGACGTCGATTTTCTTCTCAAGGGAGACACATGAAGGTGTAAGTTTTGGTGTCTTAGAAGCTACCCCTTAGGGGGGGGGGGGGGTAGCTCACGACGACATATGACTTTTTAAATTTTGGTTTGGATATGACAATAAAATCATCACTTAAAGAGTAAGACAAAATATCAACGAATGAAAGAATGTTTTGGTTGGTTTCCCTCCGCTTCCATACAATAATAAAATCTTTGCTCCACATTTCGAAGCATTTCGGGCGTTATTTGACGACATTTTTCAACAATTGGCCGACGAAGCTTCTCAAGTGAGTTTGGTCTGTTGCATTTTTCGATTTTCGTTTTTTTAAAATTCCAATATTTTCCAGGTGGGAAGTTTTAATTGGAACGCCTTGTATATTGTAATTTGCCACTTAAATCAATTCTTATGAGAATTTTTTACAACCGTTTAATATACAGTGTATTATTACATTAGGTATTTGAGGTTATAAACAGATTTGTTTTGTAAAAATGTTGTGTAAAATAATAAATAATGATACTTCTCTCTTGAGTATTTTCGTGTATTTTTTTTTAATTTATGAACACCCTGTATATATGATCGTAAGATATTTCTGTGATAGTCTCATCTTTTCGAGAGGCAAAACATTTTATAAAGAGTGACATTTTTCGATACAATCAAAAACAATAGAGTTTCTCTTGCCACAGTGGACACACGTAAATATCAAAATTGAAATTTCGATTTTAAAATTTGTATTGGGACATTATTTGAGGTTATAAACAGACTTGTTTTATAAAAATGTTGTGCAAAATAATAAATAATGGTACTTCTCTCTTAAGTATTTTTGTGTTTTTTTTAATTTGTATATCTAATCTATGACAGTCTCATTTTTTCGAAAGGCAGAACTTTTTATAAAGAGTGACATTTTTTGATAATCAAAAACAAAAGAGTTTTCCCTCTTCTCAACTCCATCCGTGGACACACTATATATGTTTTCCGTAAAAGTGTAATAAAAATACTAGTTGATGTAATTTTACATGTCGCATATGTGAACGAAACGATACAAATGTAATTCTCATTACATTGAAAATTTACAGCGGATGTACAAATCTGTCACATTCCACACGTAAATCATTTTATTTATTATAATTTTGCTGTATTTATCTTTTCTTTGCTGTAGCAAACGAATGATTAATTCTATATCAAATAAAATATTTTTCAGAGTATAAAATACCACATTATCTTATTTATAATATCCGTCTCGTTTGTATTTGTGAAAATTAAGTTAGAGCGGAATAATTCGAAGATAAAAACTGAAACAACAGAACAAAAGGCAGAGGATTTTATTAAAAAAAAAACTTCTCGGGGAAATAAATTGAGGAGTCCCGGGGATTACCTATCAAACGGTTAAAACAATAACTTTCATTCTCTGGACGTTTAATCGGAGGTAAGAATTCAAAAATCCACCCACTCCACCGTTTCATTAGCAGGGGAATGCTGCCGTCGGGACCCGATTGTAGCCCTGAAAAACTTTTTAATCTGCTGTTATAGCTTTTTTTTGCATGAGACAAATGAAAGGGGGCGGGTGCGTGTTCGCGTAAAAACTTGCACGTTTTTAGCATGCACGCGGCACTCTGTTATTAATTAGCGAAAAGTGGTTTTAAATTAATTTGATTACCAATTAGTGGGCCGCCATTAATTGAGTTTTGATATCACCAGGAACGCGTAGCCTTCGAATGGATACATTTCGTGGCACACGTGACATGCAGAAAGTTTAGAGTCATAACATATACTTGCAAAAAGATGCAAGAGACAATCGAAAGTGGAGTAAATTGACTATTAATTGCATTTTGTGTTTAGCTTTGTTCCAAATCGCCAATTATAGCTTCTAGGACTAACAACAGATGTTAATTTATTTGATAGCTTGAAATATTTAATATACAGTGAGTCTTGATTTGGCTTAAAAAATTTAACCACAGCTTCTTCTGGCAAAACAATGCAGTTAACCGAACCCAGTATTAAAAAACTTAAATAAAAAGCATTAGACATTTCTTATGAAGATTTCATGTCATTAATTTGAAGTAAAACCATATTTGAAAAAAATTTAAAGGCCTGTATCTCAAAAGATGATGACTTTTTTAATTCAAAAATTTAAAAAATAAGTTTAATTAGATTAGAATACCCTCAAATGCTCTGACACCTCCGAGGAATTGAAAACCATTTTTTGTGAGAACAGTAACTTTTTATAAAGTAACTAAAGTGATATTTCGTAAATATTTGCGTTTTTTCAAAATGTTTACCAAAAAAATGGCCAAAAAGTATATTAAAAACATGATTTTCGATGGCCGATAACCTCAAAAGAATATAAAACTTGATCTAAATCGGTTTAGGTTCACCCAAAGAAACTACTCTTGAAGTATGGTAGATTCATTTGCTTTTGAACACTGTAGACAAAATTGTCATAATACGTACTAACTTTTTATTCAATAGTCCGGTCAAAATAGACATTTCAAATAACAAAAATTCCGACAGGGCTAAATTTTGTTGAAGACCTTGAGTACACCATTAGAAATAAAGTGTCAAAAGTCCCCATCGATCCCATGTGTGCTAAAAACGTTATTCGAGGTCAAAGGTCAACATTTGAGTTTTTTTGGATTTTTTTTCGAAAACCGTAAGTTTTAACAAAAAGTAGCCCAGACAAAAATTATAGATCTTAAAATTTTCTACAAAAATGGTCCTAGTAATTTTTTTTCTAAGAATCACCATTCCTGAGATATCGCGATTCCAATAGTTGAAGGAGTCATGTTCTACATGATATGCACTCTTTTCCACACCACCTGTGAGGTAGTGTACTTTGGCGCGTTTTTTTTGACGTGGTTTCCCCGGTAGGCTTACTCCACGAACAGTTATGACGGAATTTTTAGGGACAATACTCTTTTAACTGCATGATGATTATTGATATTGATATTGGTTATTGACTTTAACTGTAGTTCTGATTTCTTTTGATATTTTAATCTGATTCATACTCTTCAAAGTCGACTTCAACAGTCATATCTTCTTCGATTTCTTCTTCTTATTCTTCTTCTTGCTGGATATTCATAAATTGTTCAAATGAAGATGAATCAGCTGTCTCATCGAAATCACATGAATCTTCGTCTGTTGTATTCAATTGGACATTTGTGCAAGACTGGCTTTGGCAATTAGTACACGCTGGAGAACACAGTAACCTTACTCTTATACAGCCACATTTAGCACTACAACCTTTTTTACAATTGCAAAAAATAGTGTTTAGGTGGGAGTAAAGTTCGAATCGGTTCCAAAGTATTATCTGTTAATTTCCAACCCCAGTCTTCTGGGTTCAGTCATGTCTGAACTTGACAGTATGTATACTCGATACAAGTGTTGATTAGCAGAAGCCGATGTTGGAGGAAGACAAGATAATTGTACTTGTTTCTTGTATTTTTTACAAAAGTTTTTACAATAGAGTAGCCAGATGTTATTCAATGCCATGCAGGTAGAGGAGATTGACTAAGGGACTGAGTTTCTTTTGAGTGCATATTCTCAGAATAGTATAGTTTATACATATAAGAGACACAAATATTCATTCTTACTTGTATTGTGCCTGACTATGTATATACATGGCATATATGTGCAACGTGCATATCATGTAGAACGTGACTCCTTCAACTTTTAGAATCGCGATATTTCAGGAATGGTGATTCTTAGAAAAAAAGTATAATGACCATTTTTGTAGATAATTAAGATCTATAATTTTTGTCTGAACTACTTTTTTGATAAAACTTACCGTTTTCGAAAAAAATACAAAAAACCTCAAATTTTGACCTTTTACCCCGAATAACTATTTTAGCACACATGGGATCGATGGGGACTTTTGACACTTTATTTGTAATGGTGTACCCAGGTCTCCACCAAAATTTAGCTCTGTCGGAATTTTTGTTATTTGACCACTATTTTTATGACTAATTTGACCGGACTACAAAAAATTGTTCTGTATATTTCTCTGTTATTGGGAAAATATATATTATTAATTTATGTAAGTCACCCTGTCTGTTATACGTATACAAGGTTTCTGACAAATTGGAAATGAACGTAATTATCGTGGCTAAAATAAAACGCTTTACTAGTGGTATATAAATGTAAGTATGTATAACAAAAGAGGCTCCGATCGGAGCATTCCTGCGGCCATCGGTTGCGACCGAAAATTTGTTACACTTTGGAAGTTAATACCACTCTATGCACTGTTAGATTCTACATATTTTCTTAATATCTGGCGTTGCACTATCGATTCCTTAAACATTTTCAACGTTAAAGTAATTGGTTTACTTCTGGAGGCAAAAATTATAATTTTTTTTATTAATAACTTACTTAAATTATTTTCTTTCCATGTCGTTTTTTGGATGAAAAGTTTTTTACAATGTTACAACAATATTGACCGCTTACGAAGGAACTAAACAAGTTTTCTATGAATTATTTAATATTTGGTTACGTATAAGGGAACTAAAAATAACATTGAAAATTATGTAGCAGAAACGAAATTATGTTAGCAAAATGACAATATTAAAAATAAAGACAGAAAACAATTATTTCAATAAATGCTCGAAATGCTGTCCATTTACTTCAATGGATGCCCGACATTGTTTGACCAAGGAATTGTAAACCCTTCGTAAATCAACGGTTGCTTGAATTTGCTCAGTGGCTGCATTAATTTTTTTAATTAAATCGTCCCTCGTGTTCCTGGGTTTGGCATACACCAGTTGCTTCATATGACCCCAGTAAAAAAATCAAGCGGGTTGATGTCAGGGAACCTGAGAGGCCACATAATAGGTCTATTTAATCCCAATCCAGCGTTCTGGAAAATGTAAATCGAGCCACGCAGATACCACCTGTCTTCCGTTACGAGTAGATGCTCCATCTTGTTGGTAGTACATTTGATTTCGCAAAGCGATCTAGTACGCCATCAACAATATTTTCTAAAAATCTGTGTATCTCTCTGAATTCAAACGGTCTACAATAATTTGAGGGGGCGAAATGACTACGTTGAAGATTCCTCCTCAAACAATTATGGAGAATCTTCTTTGAAACGCGGAAGGTCATATCACGTGCGGATTTTCAATGGATCACACATAAATATTAAAAAAAAATTATAGCATTTCTCGCAAAGATAGTTTCATCGCTCCACAATATCTTTTGACGGAAATTTTCGTCACTATCGATATTTTCTAACAACCACCTGCAAATTTGTATCCTATTTTCGGGATCACCGGGATGCAAACTTTGTACTTTATGTCGGTGGTATGGGTGCAGTTCCTCTCGGGTTAAAATTCTCCAGACGCTGCTTCGTGGAATACCTACTTGCGTTGACATCCTTCGGACACTGGTGGAAGGATCATCAACAACAACAGCTATTACATTTTCTTATAAAATGCTTGCATCTCCCAAATTACCTCTTATTATGGTATTTCCAATTTTAACACTTCCGGTCTTACGGAATCTTTGGAAAACTCGTTGGAATGCGTGCTGTGGAGGTTGCCTTCTGTTTGGAAACCTGCGTAGATACTCTCGTGAGGCCACCAATGAATTTCCATGATAGAAACCGTAGACAAATATCATATCGGCATATTCGTTGTTGGAAAATTTGATAATACTTAATATTTTGTTGTTTTGTAATCTTAATTTGTCGTAATTTACCGTAATTAATTTTCACATGTATGATTGTAAACAACTTAATCTTAATAAAATCTTTACATGCATTTTTCTACGAATTAATGCAGGCGATGCTTTAGACTCAATTTACTCTAAAACGGTTCATTTTTGAGCTATGAAACGAGAGCATATTTTTTGTTCAGAATCGATAGTGGATCCAGGAAAACTTAATCAAACTACATAATATTTTATTCTAAACAACACCCTCCTGTAACTCAGTGAGAGTATATCGCAGAAAAATATTTTATAAGAATTTTAATCTTATTTTGATCTGGTCTGCCCCCTGGTAAATTTTTGTACGCTGACACTGGGACATCCTGTATTTCCCTCAACATCAGTCCTTTATTCAATATTAGTAAATTAGCGATAGATTGCTAACTAACTGTTGAAATTGAAATTAGACCTTAAAATACGGAATGCAAAGATTTCTATTTCTGTACTACACGACGAAGTACTTTCCTTAAAAAAGAACTGCTGTAGATTAAAGTATTCCCGCGGCCAACAAGCTAAATTAAAATAAACCGTGTCCATTCTCATAAATTTGTATGTAATGGGGCCTGTAGACTAGCGAGAAAACAAGCGCGAGTTCTGTCAGACACTGCTGTCATTAGTCTAAACAGCGCGGTGAGTCGATATTATTGAATTCGCACAAGAACTCACGCAACATTCTAACTTGCAAGTCTAAATAGGTATAACTGCGTTTGCGCAATTTATTACAATACTTCCAGTTTGTTTCGATATTTGGCGAGTGAACAGTGCGAGTTCAACATGGCGGAGAACAAGAAGGTTTGGACAAATACGGAAATACAAATGTTAATAACTCTGTACGAAGAAAATTCCGTTCTGTGGGATGTGCATTCTGTGGGATGTGCATTCTGTAGGTTACAGAAACAGAAATAAAAAACAAGATGCTGAGAAGTCGACTGCTGACATGCGAATAAAATTTTTAAACTGTTGTGCATCTTCAGTTTTCAGCTCACGAATGAGCTTGTTGTAGGCCCCATATTTTTCTCTACGTAATATCCAATCTCGTACCCAAAACCTTCGCCTCTTTTTATTTTTTTATTGTAACTGTTACATGATAATAATGCTGCTGCAGTACGAACACATCTTACTGGTTCCATGTTATGTTTTCAACTAAAAACTGTCACTGTGTCAGCACTGTCAGCCGCGAACACATTATGCAAGTATAAATTTGCTGACAGTGTAAATAGCTTGGTGAGAACTCGATTAAGCTGTACTTTCTGAACTTCCCCGACAGTAAAGTCACAATTATTATTGCTCAAGTGTAAACTGATGCGGAAGTCGCTCGTTCGAGTTTTGTCGCAAGTATCTCGCCAGTGTATCTCCGCCTTTAATGTAAACATTAAATGGAGTCGTTTCAGGCGCGCGAAGACGCACACATTTTATTTTTTCCGCGCGGTGTATCTAGTGCACAGCCCCAAAGGCTGTCAGGGGATCAGTCGTCATTAGCAGAACTACGCCGTGCATAATTAATGAAAGCGTCTGCGGAAACGGGGTTTATCTCTGGCCCGGGGGAGCAGTACCATATTTAAACGGATTTACGGGCGTCGGAAGGAGCGACATTTCATGGCTGTGTGTGTGGAAATGTGCCCGCTGTGCTGGCGAAACTGGAAGATATCTATATTGAAGATCGGCGTACAGGGTGGGAAATGGTGTTACGAATTTTGGCAGCTAGTGCCGCCCAAAAAACAAGTTCTCTATGTCGAATGTAAATTTATGATAGTATCAATAATAATAATAGCCATTAGTCCAGGCTGTATCGTCGCTCCCGCTAGGAACATCATTCTCATTCGATTTTTTTTCATAGTATTACTAAAAAAATTATCCTTCAAACATATCCGCATGTTGCCAGACGTTACTAATGGTCAAAAATTGTTTAATCAACTTTTTTTAACAAATTCGTAATTTTCGATTTTTTCGCTCGAAATAATTTTTTTTAGGTATCCTGAACAAAAAAGTTCATATGCAACTTTTCTCTAAAATCTACCGTTTTCGAGATATTAACGATTTTTTGTTCGAAAAAACGCGATTTTAACCATTTTCAACGTCAATAAACTTATTGTATAAACAATTTTTGACCATTAACATTGATAACATTGAACTGATACTTAAGGGTGTGAATCCTTGGGTCATTTTAAGAAGAAAACTTAATATCAACATATGTCCTAAACCTCTTAATTTTTGAGCTACAGGGTGTTACAATTTTAAGAAAAAATTTACTTTATTTATTATAATTTTCTTATCACTCCAGATATTTTTATGAAATTTTGTACACACCTATTAATCATTAATTAGCATTGTTTGATGTAAAAAATATTTTAAAATCTTTGCCAATGACGTCCGTACGAGGTTTGAACTAAACATTTTTGAAGAAAAAAATGGTACGCCACTGCTTTTTCTAAAAACTAAAATTATTTTTAAAATCTCCATTTCTTTTACAGCAAATTCGGTCCCTAGACTTACTCTCGTACGACGCACCATTTGCCCGTAAAAAAATGAAAACCAAAAAAAAGTTTTTCCCCCCAGTTCATTGAGACTGCTTTTGATATTTTGTTGCCATTTTATAGACATTTTGTGGGTCAAACATTAATTTTCTACTTTCACAAATGACGTTCACGTAGGTATAATATTAACTGTTTGGATAGAAAATACGGTAAGTTCATTAAATGCCCCCTTAAAGCAAATGAAATAAAAATTAGTAGGGTGGGTAAAGTGTCATAATGTATTTATTATGTATTTACAGTAGTTGTTGAAAGTGTCCTCCACCCACACGTATGCAAGCATCTAGTCTTCTTCGCATAGACTGACGTACGTTTTCAAAAATTCCTGGAGTGTCTCTTATGGTTTGGCAGCATACTATTACACGATTTCGTAACTCTTTTTCGGTTTGGATCGGCACTGCGTACACTAAGCTTTTCAGATGACCCCAGAAAAAGTAGTCTAAACTATTAAGGTCGGGAGATTTGGGCGGCCATGACTGCGTTCCTCCGCTGCCTATCCACCGATCGCGATAGTTGTGTTTTAAAAATTCACGCACCCGTAAGCTAAAATGTGGAGGCGCACCATCGTGCATTAGCCACATCTGGTTTCTTAATAAAAGAGGAAGGTCTTCAAGCATTGGCGGCAGATCTTCTTCAAGAAAGTATAAATACGTTTGTTCATCTAATCTTCTTGGGAGAAAAAATGGGCCTATCAAATAATCGTCAGTAATACCAGCCCAAACATTTATTGAAAATTGTTCTTGATGATTTGATTCAACAATTGCAAACGGGTTTTCATCCGCCCACAAATGGTTATTATGGAAATTTCGTATTGTTTCGAGAAAATCTAGCTTCATCGGTAAAAAGAATGTACCTGTCAAATAACGGATTTTCCGGCAACTTTTGAAGAAACCACTCACAGAAATTAATGCGCAACGGGAAATATCTAGGGAGTAATGCCTGGACTCTTTCAATGTCATATGGATATAACAAATTTTCCAAACAATTACGTGTGAAACATTAAATGTTGTCGCGATTTTCCTAATGCTAGTTTCGGGGTTCTCCTCAATTTCATGTAAAATTCCTTCTTCAAGTTCCGGTGTTCTTACTGTTTCAGGGACTCCTTTAGCACTGTGGTCTACTTTTAAATTTCCGGTTTCGTGAAGACGTCTATAAATCCCAGAAAATGTTCTCGGATCGGGTAGTACGCGATATGGATACCGCTCTTGGTATATCCTCCTGGCTTCGTATGCATTTCCGTCGGCAACCCCATAAGTAAAATGCATGCCAGCTAATTCACCGATTGTAAAATTTACTATTTTTTATGAGATTTTACCTCCTACTCTAATAATTTTTTAATAATGAAAAATCATGAAAAATCAATTTCAACTTTATTGCGAAAAGAAGCGTCAAAAATTATGACACCTTACCCAGCCTACTAATTTTTATTTCATTTGTTTTGAGGGGGCATTTAATGAGCTTACCGATTTTTCTATCCAAACATTTAATATTATGCCTACGTGAACGTCATTTGTGAAAGTAGAAAATTAATTTTTGCCCCACAAAAAGTGTTTCCACGCATGGTGGCTGTCTACAAAATGGCAACAAAATATCAAAAGCAGTCTCAATGAACTTGGGGAAAAAATTTTTTTGGTTTTCATTTTTTTACGTGCAAATGGTGCGTCGTACGAGAGTAAGTCTAGGGACCGAATTTGCTGTAAAATAAATGGAGATTTTAAAAATAATTTTAGTTTTTAGAAAAAGCAGTGGCGTACCATTTTATTCTTCAAAAATGTTTAGTTCAAACCTCGTACGGACGTCATTGGCAAAGATTTTAAAACATTTGTTACATCAAACAATGCTCCTTAATGATTAATAGGTGTGTACAAAATTTCATAAAAATATCTGGAGTGATAAGAAAATTATAATAAAAAAGTAAATTTTTTCTTAAAACTGTAACACCCTGTAGCTCAAAAATTAAGAGGTTTAGGACATATGTTGATATTAAGATTTCTTCTTACGACGAAGAACAGCTGGGTCGTTTGTCGGTTGTCGTACCTATGACACACTGTTCGAAAACGGTCTGTGCTTGGTGGGTTAAACTGACAAACGATCCTAGCTGTTGTACTAGGTGTCGCGAGTATAATTCAATGCCGGTAGGGGCAAACAGCCCTCCGAGTAGTTGTTTCTCGCGGCACTGACGACTAAAACATTGTGTTACGCCCTCTGTGGGTGGCAACAAAGTATCTGCAGTTAGCTGGTCGCTTCCTACTGTAGCCATTTGAATGGCACAGTTGGGAGTCTGCACGACAGATGGAGCCATTGATTGGCTCCCACGTACAGAAATTCCAATTACAGGGTAGATACAAACAGAAAACTATATCATACACTACATAATATGAGGCAACTAAATAAATTAAATAGTAAGTAACAATACAACATTGCACATAGGTATGTACCTAATAAATTAGACAAAACAGTAACAAATATAATTTCACTGCAATGTAACTTTTTTAATTACGGCTATATTACAATTATATCAAACTTATTTTGAAACAAATTATATTTATCACACATTTGAAAAAGAGGATAATATTTTTGAATATTAGTTTGTGACACAGGTAGATAAAACAATGAAGAAAAACGAGATGAATCGGTGGATAATTACCATTAGTCGAGGAAATAAAGCACTAAAAACGGCCTTACCTCTGAAATCTGTGCAGTAAGATGAATGAAGATGACATTCGATTCATTAGAGCGTCCAGAAAGTTTGTGACCCTATGTGATCAATGAGAAATGAAAATTGCATCGGTGCATAAGGAAAATGTATTTCTAAAATTGCATCTTCTCGAAGAGTTAAAAAATGAAGTTTATAACTTGGAAAATATTGACGCAATTTTGCTACTCGGGGATTTTCGGGGTCACTGAACACGAATATCACGACGACAACGGTCTCCGACGTACCTAGTGCCCAGGACGGCCGGTTTCCACGTCGTCTCCTGGAGTTTTGTGGAAATTCGTTATAAATTTAGCCGAAACTCGTTACATCGGGGTTTTTGGGGTTATTGAGTTAGAAAGTTTGCGACTTAGTTGCTCAACATGATCATATCAATTTAGTTTCTCATCTATAATGATGCCAAGAACTTTTGCTGAATATCACCTACATATTTGTAGTAAACAATATATTCTGAGTTTTACTTTCATTTAGTTTTAACTTGTTTGATGTAAACCATCCGTTAGCTTCAGCAGACCAGTTCTATACTTCTCGTTCCAAGGTTGTTTATTTGAATTTAACAAGGTGGTGTCATGTGCGAAAGCAACATAAATATTTGGCAATAAATTATGAAATATATCATTAATGTATATGATGAATAGAAGAGGCCCCAGGACGGATCCTTTAGGCACTCCGTGTAACCAAACTACTGTCAGAAAAACAGTTGTTGACACATACTATTTGTTTTCTATTTGATAAATATGATCTGAAAAAAGCTAAGCCCTGATCCCGTTATATAAAAGTTTACTAAGTAAAATCTCATGAGACACACAATCAAACACCCTGGACATAGTGTAACGGATACACTATTACCATTTTCAAGACAATTTACTATCTCAGTAACGATTCTAAAAACTGCTTTTGTTGTAGTTTCAAGTTAGTGTAGGAAACACCCATTCTGCTGATTACATGCCCTGTCCGGATCTGGATTACACCCGCAATATCTAGTGTAACGGTGTAGTGTAACAGCAGAATCATCAGACAAAAGCCTTTTTCGAAATTATTAGTTCTCATTCTCATTAGTACGCCATATGCGGGACGACCGACCAACGATTTAATTATTTGGACAGCCTTCCTGGAATAAACCCTTTTCTCAGTGCAGACGATAGCGTATCTACATTTTTTTTTCTTCCGCCACGCTGTCGCTGCATTACAAAAATGTACTCCTTAATAACCGCCATAAATTCTCCCTCGGTCGTATACAGCGGAAATTAAATATTGATTCTATTTTAAGCTTATTTAACCCAGACATTCGGTGCAGCCCCGTCGGCGTTGTGTTATATTATCACTCGATGCCTTTTTTTACGTCGCTCTTTCCCGAAGCGGAGATTTAAGTAAGTTGCGTATAAATCCGCGCAAATTTAATATAGGTGCGCCGGGGGCGGCTTCCCGGAACGTGAAATGTAAATTATTTGTCGTACACAAATATATGCCGTTCCGCGGTATTGGGAAAGACATGAGATGGTTTATCTGCCGGATATGATGATGTCGACGTCGTCTTGGGATGAATACCGGAAACAAATCAAGTTATTGCTACTTGTATTCTAACTTTTCGTGTGTCTACAGTCCTTGTAGCGTTAAATTCATTGAATTTTCTCTTAAATCATGGATAATCTAAAAACAATCAGATTTCAATCCAATAAAATAGCACACACAGAATAAGAAAAGTTTATTGTTCTGTTAAAATTTTTTGTCCTCGTTTTCTTAAAGTTCAAATTAAATTTTATAAATATAAAAAGTATGTTTTTATTGTAAGGTTTGTAAGTAAATCGTTCCAGGTCCATACTTTGTTTCCATGAGATGAAAAAGAGACGAATTTATAGAAGCATAATTTTTATACACAACAATGACATGGATGTAAGTAAATCTATAATTTTTTTTATGGGCAATTAAAAAATCCAAAATAAAATAGTTGAACTAAAGACCAGCTATGTGAGGCAGCCACAGACCACTTAGACTGGCCGTATCTAATTCCAATGCACGGGTACCAGTGAATGCAAAATCCGGGGAAGTGGAGTGTGGAAGGCAATCTGATCGCGGGATTAAGTAATATTTTTATTACATATTAAATATTATATTGCATCTTATGACAAATATTCAATTTTAAGTTTGTAATTCAGAAAATAGTATATTTTAGTGTGATATTAAATAAAACTACAAAATAATTTAAATATATTTATTATCCTCTAAATAATATTAATTTATTTAATATTTGTCTTTTCGTAGATTTTACCGAATTAAATAATTTGTCTTCATGATTTATTCGTACATCGATATACTTTTCACATTCAGTCCTTACAAGTTCTATTAAATGATTACAAATGTTAGGCAGATTATCAAATTGATGTTCATGCAAATTTTCAAATATGTTCACATTCAGAAAGTTTTTTAATACATGATAAACAATTTTATTTTTCTGTAGCCTAGGTGTTCTGCTTTCATCATTATTTAAAAATTTTATTAATGGATACGTCAAACAACCACGATCTTTAATAAAAATTAATTGACTGTATGAATACTGAATCTGAAATTAGTTTTGTTTGCGATTTTTTTAATTGAAAAAAATATTTAATTAATTTTCAGCTATCTCGAAATGACGGGAATTGGTAAAATTTCATAAAAAATTAAGACTCACATAAAGTAAATAATTACTAAAAATATTTTACAGTAATTCATTCATTATTTTATAATAACAATATCACGTTAATCACTACACTATGTGGGCGAACAAAATTATAAAGCTAACCCTGGAAACTTGTGACGTTAACCGAAAAATGGCGTACATATTTACCTTTTATATATTCCTTTTTTTTACTTACCTAAAGAAGGAAACTTTTCGCCTCTCTTCACCAACTCGATCACTTCTATTAATACAATGTTTTACAATACACTTGCCCATGATAAAACGTCTAATTATCGAAATCACAGCGATGCGTACACGTCAAATGCTAGGACACGACTGAGCGCTGGGCTCCAAATCAGGCTCCAAAGTGTTTTCACCAAAGTCGCTCTATAAGCCAGTCTAGGTGGTCTGTGGTGGCAGCAGAACAGAGGGCAATTGCCTTTAATGTGAAAATATTATGTCTATTGATTGTACCTGACACTTACTAAGCCAAAAAGTTGTTTGTGCTAGCAAATATGACTTTTATATGTAGTTTTTGCGCCAATTGTTAGTAAGCTTAATTGTCGTATTAATACCAGTTTTTACTGAAGCATACAAAAAAGTTCTAGATTTGTTCTTGCTTTGTTGTTATTACTTAACCTGAACTTTTTTACTACCTGTTTGCTACTAGATGCATCAACGATTTACTCTGTACATTATAGGAAGATCATTTTGTTCAATCAAATTAGTTCGGATGCTTCGATTAAACCTATAGCAACCTTCCAGGAATCAAGGATTCTGTGCCTGCGGATTGCTGCAGTCGGTCACCGTGGGGTCGGTTGTCCTGTGTGCAACAAAGAAGTTCAGTTAAACTAGTAACCACTACATACAGGGTGTCTCACGGTGACGGCCCATTAGAATTATTTCAGAGACTGCTTCGATTTGAATCTTGAAAAGTTGGTATGCCCTTCTCAACTAAAATAATGACGTCTACGTACCACTTCCGGTTATACCGGAAGTCGCCATCAACTTGCTTATTTTAAATGGAACACCCTATATATTATTGCAATTTTGTATTCAACGTGTTATTTTAGGTGGACTTTTATAAAGTTTCCCTATTCCTAAAATTAACCGTTTTCGGGATATTTAATTTTTATCAAAAAAATGGGGAGAAACGGTGATTAGCTTCAAACCATATGTATTTTATAGTCAGAAAGATAAAGCAACAATATTTATAGGGGGGATAGCTAGGCCCATAAGCTTTCCACCCATACTTTCAAAGTGGCTTAATTGGATTCAGGGTGCCAGAAATTTAATGCGGAGTTTAGTTAACTTCAAACCTTCATAAGTCGGTTCTTTTAAATGAAACCCCCTGTATGTTTTTCTATATTCTGATATACAATTTTATTTTCTCTTTCGAACGGTATCAGGGTTCCCTATACCAATCTCTTCTAGTTTTTAAGTTATCTACTATTTTTTGTGTAATCACCTAAAATCATGTAATTTCTTGCGAGGATAGCTGTGGAATTTTTAGCAAAACTTCAAAACAAACAACTAAACTGTCAATTTGTTGTTAGTCTCTTGCAGTGACAGTTTGTTTAATTTAGTGTTTATAAGAAATGGAAAACAGTACATATTCAAATGCTGATATTTTAAATTTATTATTCAATTATAAACAGAACATGTACAGTTTTTAATGAGACATATTCAAATTTGCCACCAATGAGAAGAAAAGAGTTAAGAAGAATTTTAGCAAATCAACTAGAGTATGGTCGAATTTGTGCAGAAAGAATATTACCAATCCGGGTGACGTCGTGCAACGTGTACAATTTTGTGAAACGATGTTAGTGCGATACCAAGAAGATCCACAACATATTAAATGGACAGGCGAGTCAAAATTTACGAGAGAAGGTATTTTTAATAGACATAATACTCATTTGTGGTCATCTGAAAATCCTCATGTTATCCGGAAAGAAACTTTCAAAATAATTTTTTTTTGTCTAATTAAAGATAACCAAACTTACCTACGAAGAAAATTTAAATGCTGACAGATATCCCAATATTTTGCAAACGGTTGTGGCAGATTTTCTAGATGAGATACCTTTAGACCAACTAAGGAAGTGTTGGTATCAATTAGACGGGGTTGCACCTCACTTTCACATTCAAATCGATCAACAGCTGACTGAAATGTTTGAAGAGAGACGCCTAGGACCGTGGAATTGGCCAGTGAGGTCTCCCGACCTCACTCCATTAGATTTATGTTTGGGGAGTAATAAAGCAAAATAAAGTTTATTCTACACCCGTTGCTTTAAAAGAGGATTTGATTGCTCGAATACGAAGAGCGTTCCATGAATTGCCTGCAGTTGAAATAGCAAAAGCGGTGACTGATGGTGTTATCTCTAGAATCCACATGTGCTTAGCTGTTAATGGGGGTCATATTGAACACTTATGACTTTTTTTAAGTCATTTTTTTTTATCTTACTGCATTATTATTATCAACATACATAATTAAAATTGTGTACTACTACGTAAGAAATAGATTTTTTAGAATTCTTAACTTTATTTTGCTCATTGGTGGAAAATTTGGATATGTCTCATTAAAAACTGTAAACGTTTTGCTTAGAATTCCATCGTAACGTCTGTGAATAAATAATAATAAATAACTGGTGACGGTTTAGTTGTTTGTTTTGAAGTTTTGCTAAAAATTTCACAGCTATCCTCTATGATTTTAGGTGATTACACAAAAAATAGTAGATAACTTAAAAACTAGAACAGAGGTATAGGAAACCCTGATACCGTTCGAAAGAGAATAAAATTATGTATTAGAATATAGAGAAACATGTAGGGTGTTCCATTTAAAAAAACCGATTTATGAAGGTGTCAAGTTAACTAAACTCGGCATTAAATTTCTAGTACCCTGTATGCAACTAAGTCACTTCGAAAGTATGGATAGAAAGCTTAGGAGTCTAGCTATCCCCCCTATAAATAATGTTGCTTTATCTTTCTTACTATAAAATACACATGGTTTGAAGCTAGTTATTGTTTATCTCCATTTTTTTGAGAAAAATTAAATATCTCGAAAACGGTTAATTTTAGGAATAGGGAAACTTTATAAAGGTCCACCTAAAATAACACGTAGAATCCAAAATTGCAATAATATATAGGGTGTTCCATTCAAAATAAGTAAGTTAATGGCGACTTCCGGTATAACCGGAAGTGGTACGTGGACGCCATTATTTTAGTTGTGAAGGGCATGCCCGATGAGCAGGTATCCCAAATTTTCAAAATTCAAATCGAAGTAGTCTCTGAAATAATTCTAATGGGCTATCACCGTGAGGCACCCTGTATATAGACATATACAGACGTATCCTCATAAAGCCTATCCACATCCATAGATTTTACATTTATTGTACATTACAACATATAGGTCCAGAACGATTCAGAAGTTATCAAAAAAAATTTTTTTTTAATGTACAGAGGACTCTTACAAATATAATTTTGTAAAAAAAATCAAAATGGGCAGTTCGAAAATGAATTAAAAGTACATTTCTGCACGGCACTGGAAACTGGTCAACTGTAAAACTTGACTTTGCACAAGGCGACCGGCACGGCGGCAAAGTGTAATAAAAATTAACTTACAAAAACTAGAAAGAATTTCGCAAAGAAAGAAATAAATATAATTTTATAACACCTATTTTATATCGGCAAATTCAACTGCTTTTGCCCCTACTACTATTATTAATTAATTAATTAATTAATTAATTTGTGGTTTTAATTAATAAAATAATTTGACATACCTGATATTACAACAACTGTTCAAAATTTTGTCCACCGTGTAAACACATTTGGGCCCATATTACCCAGTTTCTACGAACTAACACAAATGTTGTCTTGTTTTACCACAACATAAATGCTTCACTATAACACAAATGTTATCTTGCTTCACCATAAATTAAAATGATATCCATCAACTCCGAGTTGCTATACACATAAGCCATTTTTGACATTAATTATACTAAAAACTATTGTAAACACTATCGCAACGACATTAATAGTAATAATTGAAAAATCGGATTTCAGTATTCGGAGTCGCTGAGTCCTGTGGCTCTCCACGCGTATTGCGAATGACGCTAGAGACTACAGTTGTCCAGTACATAGTTGAAAGTATTACAAATTTTCTTTTACGATATTGACTATATTTTTCATACCAAATCTATTCTCAATTTTTTTTTGGATAAGTTGTGAATCACCCTATACCATAACATTTTGCATTAGCTATTACGTAGATAATAACCACTGAGTACAAAGTTTAATAGACTAAGTATACGCCTAGTTTTTGTAGCAAAATTGAAATGGGAATGAAAATACTGACTTCTTGTTAATATTCTTTAATTATATCTGTAATAAGAAGCCAACTATTGTATATCTAGTCAAATATTTTTTACTCCTCTTATGAATGATAACAAACACATCGTTGTTACTAACAACTTATATTACGTGTGAAAATCGCGGTCATTTTGAATAATTTTTTGTTTGACACGAGTTAATTTAAGTTTAGTGTTTTACCTTACACGTTTGTTTAGATGTACTTCTTATTCGTAATCCTTTTTCTTTCTTTAACTTGATCTATAATTGGAATTGCAAATCACTAGAGTGCATCTAGAAATTTTTACAAAGTTTCCACAGCGAATGCTTTAATTTAATTTGCGAAGCGCGAGTTTTAATTACAACCAACAGTATCTAAAAAGCGGGTTCCTCGCGTTGCATGTATGATTTCATATCAAAATGTTATCGTGTTGTAGCTTGCCGTGTTAAAATTAAATTGCAGTTGCATGCGAGAACACTTGTAGATTACATTTTTACAAATTCGCGTGTTTATCTTGAAGCTTAATTATTTGATATTTAATCCGCAAACACCACGAAATTTCACGAGGATAGGTTAAAATATACTAGAAAGTCTAGTAAAAATACTTTGATTGGAAATAGTTGCCAGGAAAACTGAATTAAAATAAAAAACACATAATTTATTCTAGCCATATATGGCCGATATGAAAGTTTATATTTTCTTAATTGAAACAATAAACCAACTAAATTTGCGTGTATCATATTTCCAATAAATTTATTTTCAATGATATAGTTATTAATGATACTAGTTGATATGAACACTAGAATGTAAAGCGTGTAACGTTAAATTTCGAGGCGTTATCCGAGTGATGTAATTACATAAGTTTCATTAACAAAGTCCATATCGAACGTGTATCATTCAAAATTTAATCTACGACGGTCCAAATAGATTTTATTTGCAGTTTCGATTTATCTTAAAATATCAGAAACGTTGTCATAAATTGAAATTCAAAATTATTAGGTGCTCTTATTTGACGATGTCATGGTAACCACAGTTATTGATTGTTTTAAATTTGACTTTGACAACTTCATTATTGGCGTCCAATTTTGTGTTAGTGAAAAATAACGTTAATATGGGTAATTCTTTTTCTCCTCTATCGAATGGCATAATCAATTTTTATATGTAATGTTTCGTCTCTCCAGGACCATCATCAACTTCATTTTTTTTAAATACGACTCTCGCAATTTTATTACATTTTAAGCCTTCATGACTCCAGTACCGTACTGCCTCAGCCCGAACCATCTGAGTCTGTAATAAATGTAATAAAATTTCGAGTCGTATTTAAAAAAAATAAGTTGATGATGGGCCTGGAGAGACGAAACGTTACATACAAAAATTGATTATGCTATTCGATAGAGGGCGAAATGTTGCTGTGAGAAAGCGTTATTCTTTTTTCAATATCACCTCAAACAAGGCTGAAATGAAACAAAATCGGATTTCCAAAATTTCGGTTTTCTTTCAAATATTTCGAAAACTAATCATGTTAGCCTTGATTTTAGAGGCATACTATTGGTCCCCTGATTATGCAACTTTGCGCCCATTTAGGTAAGCTACTCCGCATCTCTTACCGTTTCCGAGATATCTGTAGTGAGAAGCGAATTTGTAACAGCATGTATAAAAAGGAAAATTTTCCACTCGAGTTGATATAATTACATTTTTCTTTTTTATTTTTCGTTAGTGCAATTGTCCCATTCTAACGCAGATATTGTTATCTCATGAAAAACACGATATACAAGGTGTAACTTTAAATGTAGGTCAGTTTTACAGGGCAATAGTACGCGTTCCATCAAATAGTAATCAGAAATTCGAGTTATTTAGTACTGAACTTACACTCTTGTTTACGTCGTCATTGGGAACTTCCGAACGTGTTGCCTATTGTTACCCTTTTAATATAAACAATTACATGAAACTAACGGAATACATAACCACATAATAAATAATAATTACAAATACTTACTGATTTAACAGAAGAGATAGATAAAAGCTTGTAATTAAAAATGTATCCCACTATTTTTTAAAGCACTGTATTTAGCTTGTGGATCTGTGTCGATGACCTGTGATATTGACTTAGTTTATAAGATAAACTTTGAGAAACAAGAATGACCTAGTTTTATTGACATTTTGAATGAAATATCAGTTTTTACAGGAATCGAAACATTATTTGGGTAGTCTAAAGGTCAAAGGAGCCCTCCGTATAAATATAATCCCCCTTAAAAGTTATACCTATTTTTGGAAGAGGTGAAAAATTCAGATATACAGGGTGTATCACGAAGAGTGCCCAGTAGCATTATTTCAAAAGGTAGTCAAAATTGAAATCTGAAAATTTGTATACAGTGGTTTATTAAAAAGATCTAGTCAATGAAAATAGTGTCAACTTTCTCGCACTTCCGGTTATATCCGAAGTCATCATCAACTCTGTTATTTCAAATGGAACACTCTGTATATTTTTGCATTCTTTAATTCTGCGATAAAATCTAGACTAATTTCGTGTAAGGTACCATAGGTCAAAATGTAACAGTTTTCAAGTTATCAATTTTCGAAAAAAATTGAGGGATGCAAGTGATTTTTGAAAACAGAATAACTCCGACATTTAGCTTTATTTAGTAACAAAATTTGGAAAGAATAATTTAAAAGCAATGGAATTCAACCAGTTTATGTCAAATTTGCAAAAATTCATACAGAGTGTTTAAGAACGTGTGACCAATATAGTGATGTTAAAGTTGAATTTACCCAATTATTTCAAATGGTACACCCTGTATATTATTACATTAATGGATGCATAATTAAATTTACTTTAAAATTATATTCTAGTTCCCTATACCCAAAGTTAACAGTTCTTGTGTAAATTGGAAATTATTGATTTCAACACAGAAAAATGTACGGTGGATTTGATGCACAAAAGAATTGAATAATAAGCGTCTGATTATTTAACTAATTTTTATTATCGTTATATCTTCTTCAAAAACAATAATTCAATATATTAAATAAAAAGCGCGATGCTTTAAATAAACCCACCATACCTACTCGTAGATTTTTCTGCGTTGAAATCAATATTTTCTTTTGTTTAGAAAGTAGAGTATTCTACAAGTTTTGTTGCATTCTCAATCTTCTAGGCTGTCATCTCATCTCTCAGTACAAAAAGTAGATGGATAGATGGGTGGATGGGTGGGTTTTATAGGTGATACAGGTGGATGAATAAATATGTGTATTCATGCATGAACGACTGGATAGAAAGATGTATGAATTCATAAATGGGTGGGTGGATAAAAAGATGGATTCAGAACTCTGCAACACGAATTATGTCATGAAAATGACGTTTTGATCTAATTTCTGTTTTTGAATGAAATTGGACCAGCTTGTCCGACTCTATGATGATAAATTGGAATTAAACGAGTGAAAAATCATGCGTCTAGTGAGCTGGTAGAATAATTTGATTTTTTATAACTTTCGTCGATCGTAAATGACGTTTTTTTGTGAATTTTGACCTGTTTTTTGAATTTTTCCGAAAACTCAGACCCGTTGGGCCAAATCTGAAGGCAAATCGGATTCAACGGAAAAAAATACATGGAAATACATGGGTGTGAATACCAAATCTGATCTTTTTTTTCTGTGGGGCATGCCAAGTTTCATTAATAAATAAAGCAAAATGGCGGTATTCTATTTTCAAAAATGACTTACAACCCTCAATTTTTTTCGAAAATTAAGAATAATTTGAAAACTGTCACATTTTGGCCCATAGTACCTTAAGTATATGAAAATAATCTATAATTTGCCGTAGAATTAAAAAATGCATAAATATACATAGTGCTCCATTTGAAACAACAGAGCTGATGATGACTTCCGGTATAACCGGAAGTGCGAGGAAGTTGGCACTATTTTCATTGAATAGATCATTTTGATAAACCCCTATATACAAAATTTCAATTCTGACTCTTTTTGAGATAAACCTACTGGTCCCTCTTCGTGATACACACTGTATTCACGGTGTATACACCGTAAAATGTAATGGGGGGTTTTCTGATGAAAATGAATATGGGTCTTCGGTATAAAATTTTTTGCAAAAACACCTGAAAAGTTACGCCCCCCCAAAAATAAAAAAAATGTTTTTCTCTTTTCCATGTATATCAAGCTAAAGAAACCGAATTTGGTGAAAATTATCTGTCAAAAAAACTACACTTTTTGAAATTTTTTCAGCCCTGAAGTATTTTTGTAGGGGGTTGAAATAATCAACCCTATGACATTTTTTCTTATAATTTTTTTTAAAACATTTTTTCCTTTTAAAAAATATGACCAAAAGTCCCATTCATTTACTAACTTTTTGATCTCTTAAGTTTTTTCAAAAAGTTAAACGATTTATGAGGAAAAAAAAATAAATTGCAAAAGTATTGCAAAGCATTTTTAAAAAGATGAGCTGTTTGGAATCCATAGAAACAAATGTCAATGTCATTTATTGTTACCATTTTCGGATTTTTTTGGCCCCCATTCCCCATTTGACGTCGATTTGTATCTTACTGACTGTCTTCTCCGTTTAACAGTTCCAAAGATATACGCAACAGTTAATTTACTGGAAATTCTGTGCTGATATTAACACCGTCGTGAGGTTCATTATGTGCTGGAAACCGATATTAAGGGGTAATTAATCTTTCGGTGTTAATTGTCGTCAATAGACATCAGCGCTATCTGCCCCGGACTAATTTAACCAGTGGTTACTTTACTAATTACGGCCTTGCTCAGAATGTGTCATCGGGATGTGCAAAGTGTCACTGTATTGGAACAGTGCGCTATACCATTTCCAGGCAACAAGTGTCGACAGCTATTTCGTTATTTAAAAAATAATACTTTTCACCTTTTTTAATGTAAAAATGAATGAAATCATATAACGCTCTTTAATGCCAAATATCTAAGTCACTGGTGAATTTCCTCGAATTATCATTGATACATGAAGTCTTGATTTACTAGCCTACACATTCTTTTTAGTATGGCATATTAGAATCAAAAATGACAAACGACTTCGTAATATCATACCCGATCGAGAATCAAAGTTTTCGAATTCCATCGCCAAAGCTGTGCACATAGCTGAAAGTCACACCAATAGGCTATTGATTATGTAAAAAAAAGGGTACAGAAATTTTATTGTTTGATGTGTTCAATTGACTCAAAACCGCGGAGTGCTACCTTTTAAAGGGGTGCGTTTTTGAGAACGAAGTAAAAAGGTGGTATTTTCAGTTTTTTTGAGTTTTACTCGAAAATTAACAAATTGAATTTGCCATCGAAATAAGACCTTCTGAAGTCAAAAAATTTATTTTTAACAAAAATATACCCAAAAACGAGTAAAAACCGAAAAAAATGCGTTTTTTTTTGGTTTTTGGCCCACAGCTTTTCGTGAGAGGAGTTAGGTATAGGTATAGGCATTGCTTCACAGAAAAAAGTTAATGTTTTTTCCTTTAAAATAAGCGTTTATAAAAGTACTTACGACTAATAGAAACCGAGATACATTGGATCAATGTTGGCTACTTTTTGGATTTTTGGCTAATTTTTGCCCTTTTTGACGATTTTCGTCATAACTTTTTTCTGAGTTAATGCTCGTAAGCTTGATGGGAAGAATAAAACCAGAGTCACCTCCAACAATGATCTAAAATTGTCCCAAGAAAGACAGAAATCAAGTAGTGATAATGGCGGCCAAAATATAAAAATTCACCTTGAGAATGTGGGAGAAACCGTTGTAATCGAACGTTTACCCTGATCAAGTGTCAAAATTAATTAGGCGAAAGTTCTTGAGTAGTACAAGAAAACGACTTTATAAATTCACTTTAATTGCATTGTATAGGGTTAGTCACTATAATCTGACAACTTATTGTGAGTTTATTATTGAAATTACAAAGAAGTTTTTAATACAAAAGTTTTAGCTTTTTTTATAATACAGTATTAGAAAAAACAATTGAATAATGGAAATCACTAAATTAAGGATTTTTTTTTAAATGGAGCACTATATATTAGTGCATATTTCGTTAAATTTTTCTCTTTTCAAAAATATATAATATGTTACTGTTTTGTAACTTGGGTTATTCCTTTAATTTACACCACCACACAAAAAAAAAAAGTTGTCTGAAATGTATATGCGACATATGATTTCCGATGTATTTTAGCCCGCTGAACACGACTCCGGAGTCAGAACTGCTCCATCACCCTTCAATTTTCAGCAAAACGCTGAAGAATCTTCTGAAAAAGGTAAATTTTCATTTTTCAGAAGATTCTTCAGCGTTTTGCTGAAAATTGAAGGGTGATGGAGCAGTTCTGACTCCGGATTCGTGTTCAGCGGGCGAAAATACATCGGAAATCATATATCGCATGTACATTTCAGACAACTTTTTTTTTGTGTGTGGTGGTGTTATCTATCTACCGTTATGACCAGTATCATAACGAGTCTGGATTTCAAAAGAGTTTACTACTTAATTCTCGAAAGGGAGTTTATAATTATCATTACCTTTTAATTAATACGTGGGAACTTAGAAATGTTGTATGTTCAGAGAATGAATTTCAAGCACAGTTTCCATCCATTGCTTACGTAGAATGTACTCCAGTGACTGGCTGTACAGGGTGACACTAAAGTTGAGGGAAACAAAAGGAAACGACAAAACTTCCAGGGATGGTTTTAATAACAATCAACAAAACCAACACACAAAATAACGACACAACGCAACGGCTCGAACAACATTATTAATTTATTTATTTACACGCGACAGCGTACCGAGATTCAGGGGATGCGAGATTCATAGCAAAATTTGGAAAAAACTTTATCCATTATTAAATTTAATTAATTAGCCCAAGACTCCAAAACTAAGTCGACTGCTCAATGTGGAACCTAAGGAAGAACTGCCTGTTTTTCGTAGATCTCTCCTGAATTCGACACTTCGCTTCGACTAGCCCATTTTTTGGGTCCAGACGTTTCTGTTCTTATCTTACTGGCGGGAACCCTGGATATCGGGACGCTTTGGCATAACCATAACTATGCTATGTTAATAGTTATCTAAGTAATTTTGAGACTAAACTTACAAATAACCCTAACCTTCCTCTAGTGTTAATCGATCTCATTTAATATATCCTTATAACTTGGAAAATCCGCCAAAAAACCAGATATTTAATCTGTTACTTTCTTTTCCAATTACTATCAATTTAATAATTTAATTTAATTCTACTTTGGAACCTCTACGCTCTTCTCGTGGTTTCGCGCGTTATTAAAAATATCGATTTATCTCTTTGTACCTGCTTATCACATGGCCCCGACTCTAAGTGAACTTGTCCTAAAAATATTGCCAAATTTCGCGAAATCTTCCCCGAAGAACGGTTGAAAACCATTAACTTTCCGATAAATTAGTGTTGACTGAAATATTTTACTTTTTGGTCCATCCGTTCCGAGAACTAACAAATAAATTACTACGCGTCCCGGTTTTGTTTCAGGTTGATTCAGGACTTTTCGACATATTTCAGTTTAAAACTATTTTTGAAAAAAACAGGAGGGAAATTTATGTCTGACGGATCGCAGTGGCTATGGACGAGGCAAACGGAACAAACAAATGACTTTGATAGAAGTTTATTTATCATCGTTAACTTATTTATCCGTTTATTTTATGATAATAAAAATCATTCTTAACTTTAACAAGTCTTAACTTTAACAGAATTTTAATACCTAATTAATAAAATCCAATTAAAACACAAATGGTCACAGATGCTCAATCTGACCGCCATTATTATTGATGCACTTCGTATAATCCTCATTAATTTTCAGAGCTGCATTTAGTATGAAGTGGGAATTAAATTCACTTAAATTTTGTATACATTGATCAATTATATGTCTTAGTTCATCTAAGTTTACACTAGTTTCCTTGTAAACCTCGTTTTTTAAGTAACCTCACGGAAAACTGTCCAAGGGTGTAAGATCTGGGCTATTTGAAGGCCATTGAATATTTCCTCTATTACCAATCCACAAATCAATCCTATTATTCAAATAATTTCGTACTGCTCTCGTTCTCGTGTCTTCCAATTTGTTTCCTATTTGATTTTCAAGAAAATGCAGTTATCTTTCCTAAGTCAAAGCACCTTCATAAAATAGTGGGTCAATGATTTTATTTCTCAATATACCGCACCAAATTTTAAACGATGTGCGTCCTTGACTTGGAATTTCCCTATTACAGTGAGGATTTCCATTTGCCCAGGTATGAGTATTTTTCTCTATTATAAATGCCAGTTGTAAAAGTCGCCTCATCAGTCCATAAAATCTTTTCAGAATAGTTTAGGTCGCCATTTTTCAAGTGCAGCATTTCTCTGCAGTGCTCTAATCGCTGAATTTTGTGATGAGTGAGTTGGGTGAGTTTTTGGACCGGCATAGTTTTATAGGGGCGGTATTTATATTTTTGTAACGTTCTAATAATTTTATTTTGGCTTATTTCCAACTGTCTTGAAACATTTACTGTGGACTCTTGTGGTCTTTCTACAATAATTTAATAATTGAATTTACCATGGTAAACCTCGAATGAATATTTGCTTACCTTGAAAATATAGTATTATAGTTAGTTCTAATTCTTCGTTTCTGTCTTGCAAGAGATTTTGTTTCTCTAAAGCGTCACTCAATGTCGTAAAATGCAGCTCGAGATGGAATTGGAAACCCGGGATGCAAACGAGCATACTCGGCGCGCGCTGCATTCACATTATTATTATTCTTGTATTATAAACGGATAACATCAAATTTTTCGTTCTCACCACTAAACATTATTCCTTTGTTAAAATAAAATGATGATAAATAAACTTCTGTCAAAGTGATTTGTTTGTTCCGCGTGCCTTGTCCATAGCCACTGCGATCCATCCGTCAGACATTTCCCTCCTGTTTTTTCAAAAATAGTTTTAAACTGAAATATGTCGAAAAGTCCTGAATCAAACGGTAACATATTATATATTTTTGAAAAGAGAAAAATTTAACGAAGTATACACTAATATATACAGGGTGTTCATTAATTGAATGCCGATACTTAAGGGTGTGAATCCTTGGGTCATTTTAAGAAGAAAACTTAATATCAACATATGTCCTAAACCTCTTAATTTTTGAGCTACAGGGTGTTACAGTTTTAAGAAAAAATTTACTTTTTTATTATAATTTTCTTATCACTCCAGATATTTTTATGAAATTTTGTACACACCTGTTCATCATTATGGAGCATTGTTTGATGTAAAAAATGTTTTAAAATCTTTGCCAATGACGTCCGTACGAGGTTTGAACTAAACATTTTTGAAGAAAAAAATGGAACGCCACTGCTTTTTCTAAAAACAATAATTATTTTTAAAATCTCCATTTATTTTACAGCAAATTCGGTCCCTAGACTTACTCTCGTACGACGCCCCATTTGCACGTAAAAAAATGAAAACCAAAAAAGTTTTTTTCCCCAAGTTCATTGAGACTGCTTTTGATATTTGTTGCCATTTTGTAGACACCCACCATGCGTGGAAACACTTTTTGTGGGGCAAAAATTAATTTTCTACTTTCACAAATGATGTTCACGTAGGCATAATATTAAATGAGTGGATAGAAAAAACGGTAAGCTCATTAAATGCCCCCTTAAAGCAAATGAAATAAAAATTAGTAGGCTGGGTAAAGTGTCATAATGTATTTATTATGTATTTACAGTAGTTGTTGAAAGTGTCCTCCACCCACACGTATGCAAGCATCTACTCTTCGCATAGACTGACGTACATTTTCAAACATTCCTGGGGTGTCTCTTATGGTTTGGCAGCATACTATTATACGATTTCGTAACTCTTCTTCAGTTTGAATCGGCACTGCGTACACTAAGCTTTTCGGATGACCCCAGAAAAAGTAGTCTAAACTATTAAGGTCGGGAGATCTGGGCGGCCATGACTGCGTTCCTCCGCGGCCTATCCACCGTTCGCGATAGTTGTGATTTAAAAATTCACGCACCCGTAAGCTAAAATGTGGAGGCGCACCATCGTGCATTAGCCACATCTGGTTTCTTAATAAAAGAGCAAGGTCTTCAAGCATTGGTGGCAGATCTTCTTCAAGAAAGTGTAAATACGATTGTCCATCTAATCTTCTTGGGAGAAAAAATGGGCCTATCAAGTAATTGTCAATAATACCAGCCCAAACATTTATTGAAAACTGTTGTTGATGATTTGATTCAACAATTGTAAAAGGGTTTTCATCCGCCCACAAATGGTTATTATGGCAATTTCGTATTGAGTTTCGAGAAAAGCTATCTTCATCGGTAAAAAGAATGTATCTGTCAAATAACGGATTTTCCAGCAGCTTTTGAAGAAACCACTCACAGAAATTAATGCGCCACGGGAAATCTCTAGGGAGTAATGTCTGGACTCTTTCAATGTGATATGGATATAACAAATTTTCGATAAGAATTTTCCAAACAAGTACGTGTTCTCCTCAATTTCATGTAAAATTCCTTCTTCAAGTTCCGGTGTTCTTACTGTTTCAGGGACTCCTTTAGCACTGTGGTCTACTTTTAAATTTCCGGTTTCGTGAAGACGTCTATGAATCCCAGAAAATGTTCTCGGATCGGGTAGTACGCGATTTGGATACCGCTCTTGGTATATACTCCTGGCTTCGTATGCATTTCCGTCGGCAACCCCATAAGTAAAATGCATGTCAGCTAATTCACCGATTGTAAAATTTACCATTTTTTATGAGATTTTACCTCCTACTCTAATAATTTTTTAATAATGAAAAATCAATGTCAACTTTATTGCGAAAAGAAGCGTTAAAAATTATGACACTTTACCCAGCTTACTAATTTTTATTTCATTTGCTTTAAAGGGGCATTTAATGAGCTTACCGTTTTTTCTATCCAAACATTTAATATTATGCCTACGTGAACGTCATTTCTAAAAGTAGAAAATTAATTTTTGCCCCACAAAAAGTGTTTCCACGCATGGTGGGTGTCTACAAAATGGCAACAAAATATCAAAAGCAGTCTCAATGAACTTGGGGAAAAAACTTTTTTTGGTTTTCATTTTTTTACGTGCAAATGGTGCGTCGTACGAGAGTAAGTCTAGGGACCGAATTTGCTGTAAAATAAATGGAGATTTTAAAAATAATTTTAGTTTTTAGAAAAAGCAGTGGCGTACCATTTTTTTCTCCAAAAATGTTTAGTTCAAACCTCGTACGGACGTCATTGGCAAAGATTTTAAAACATTTTTTACATCAAACAATGCTCCTTAATGATTAATAGGTGTGTACAAAATTTCATAAAAATATCTGGAGTGATAAGAAAATTATAATAAAAAAGTAAATTTTTTCTTAAAACTGTAACACCCTGTAGCTCAAAAATTAAGGGGTTTAGGACATATGTTGATATTAAGTTTTCTTCTTAAAATGACCCAAGGATTCACACCCTTAAGTATCGGCATTCAATTAATAAACACCCTGTATATAGGGTTTCATTAGAAAAAAATTTTTTCATTAATTTTGTGATTTCCATTATACAATTGTTTTTTCTAAAACTGTATCATAAAAATTCATAAAAAAGCTAAAACTTTTGTATTAAAAACATTTTTGTAATTTCAACAATATACTCAAGATAAATTGTCAGATTATAGTGACTAACCCCATACATTTCTTATTGTATGTAAACAACAAACAACAAAAGGACACAAAAAAAGTGCCAAACAAAGAGAAACGGTCCAGTGTAAAAATCAATCAGTCGAAAGAATAAGTAAAAAGTGCTAAGGTTAAGCAAGTTTTAGGAAAACAAAAAAAAAAGAGGGAATTGAGTTGTTCTACACAACACCCTATACATGACGAAATATTTATTGTTCGCATTTCTCGTATATCCTGTTAATCGAATAAAATGTGTTTGAGAAGGATAAGAACAGGGAAAATATATGATGATTTGATTATAATAACCCAATTATGTGGAACCACCTTGGTGGTGGGAGCAACAACAACCTAACGTCTATCAAAGAGATTTTTTTCCTGCAGAACAAATACCCGCGTTCTGTTTTCAGTCAATGTTTGTTTGCTTTATGCGCGGGTGGGTATCTGTAGTCCTTCAGATGTTAACTATTACATTTTCAGAAAGAAGGTGAAGGATAAAGATATTTAGCCGGGATCTGACATAATGAAACTCGAAGGAAATAGTGATTGATATTGATATGTGGTGTAAACAAAAGAAAATACCGCAAATATTAGATTTGATCAGAACGGAGTGTAAATACTGATATATTGCAGTATTCTTTCTTTCATGCTTTCATGACAAATAATAATATTGAAGGAAAAAATAATCTTAAAAACACATGTACAATAATATTATCAAAATCATTTTATTTATTAAATTCTCTTTAACACGAAGCCCACCCTTATAAAGATTTTTCTTAATAGTGTTCCAGAATTGGAGATTTTTGTATAATGCTGTAATATTTCTTCTGTTGCCGTGTATTATTTAAATGAGAAAATATTAGAAGCATAACTGCCAGATATAAAAGTTTTCTTGAGGAGTTTTTGCTTATTATAAAGCAAAAAGTAAATGGTTGCTTAACTTTGAAGATAGTTCTTAAAATTAATAGTTATGCTAAAGGGTTCCCAAATCTTGAACACTTCCAAAGATATTTTAATCAAATTTGGTACAGTGCATGCGCTTCTAGGGATACTAAATTAGAATACCTACATTATTAATTTTTTGATAAAAAATCGCTAATATATACATGTGTCTCATAATTAGTGTCCAATAATTTACCACTTGATTCTATTGTCAAAAATAAGAATATTTTTCCATATAAACATTGGTCGAGAAATGCTTCCTTGGGATCTACGCCCCCCCTAAATAGGGCCTCAAAAAATTCATTCTTTTTAAATATTTTCAAAAGGGGTTGAAGGAAAATTATGAATTTTGACATCATGAACGCTCATTAAAAGTCGAAATAGATCATCATACAATTTTTCAAAAATTTCGGGGGCGATTTATTTTGCTTGTTGAAATTTTCAAATTCAGAGGCCATGTTCATTTCCTCTACAAAAAAGGTACTCTTTACTTCTTTCGATAAAATGCTCAATTTCCAAGAAAAATGGATTTAGAAAAGCACACTTTGGAAAGTGGAAATATTTCAACCGATTTTTCTCTAAAACGGATTACTTCTTACATATAAAACAACATTACCATTTTTAATAGAAAACTCAGATCTATAAAATTTTACTGTTTAAATTTGAAAATAGCAACATGTAAAAAATTTGGGGCAAAAAACACGCCCATAACATACTTTTCTAAGAACTTTTCACGCTGTTTATTACATTTCTCGGAAATGGAGCATTTTGGAGCAAAGAAATAAAGAGCACCTTTTTTGTAGAGGAGTTTTTGTTGGCATCTAAATTTGAAAATTTCAACAAACAAAAAAATTGGGGCAAATTTTAGCCGACGACCCCCCCCCAATTGAGACCTGATCAAAATTTTTGAAAAATTTTATGATGATCAATTTCGACTTTTAATAAGCGTTCACGATATCAAAATTCATAATTTTCCTTCAACCCATTTCGGAAATATTTTAAAAAAAATAATTTTTTGAGACCCCATTTAGGGGGGCGTAGGTCCCTTAGGAATCATTTCTCGCCAATGTTTATATGAACAAATATTCTTACATTTGGCAATAGAATCAAGTGGTCAATTATTGGACAATAATTATGAGACACCCTGTATATTTTTTAAAAGTTCATTAATGTCAAAAAATTATGGTGACCAAAACAATACGTCACTAAGTTATACAAAAATAATCTGTTTTAGTAAATTTATTTCCGTTGCAACTTTGCACAATGTAGGTTGATTTGAAATCAACTGGCAACACTGATAGTGCAAGAATACAACCTAATATGTTAATTATAGGTGCCCTTGTTTACGCCGTCCAGTGGCGGCGGCGGCATACACAAGAATTATAGTGCAATAAAAAAAAAACAAATTATAACTCGATTATTTACTTGACTTGAAAAAAAAGAATTTCAGATTTGTATTCAGGAAAACGTGTACTATTAAACTTAAAACACTCACCTCTACTTAAAGTGATATCTTTTGACTCCTATTATTATAATACCTAAAAATAAACAGTGTTAAATTTCACACAATAAAACATCTCAACTAAACAATATTAGGAAAAGTCCACATTTCATAAATTATCCATATTTACTCCAAACGTCTCTAATGGAAATCGGCGAGGTAAGTACGCAAGAATCTGCTGCGCTGTGGCAAAACCATGCAATCGGAAAGTAAACAGTGTAAGCGTCATAACTTCCCGCAAATTGCTGCTACGCCAATAGTACATGAGAAGATATATTGTTATGTTTTATTGATTTGGAAATTTTGAATATATTTTTATCGGTACCAAGACACAAAAGTATCGAATTAATACAAGGTTTGATATTAAATATATTTAAGATAGTCACTAGCAGGATGTGTATTACTATAATGGACTTAAATGAAAGATGTATATCGATAATATAAGTAAAAAAAATTGTAAATAAATGAAATTTTACGACAAAACGTCAAGACTGTCAAATTTATAACTAAATTTGAATTTGCATATTCAATAAATTATGTAAATGCACTCATGTTGTACAATTATGTTGCAAAGAACATTAAAGAACGATGTTTCAATGTTAAAAGTCAATTATAAGTTCTGGCATGAGTACGTTTCATTATCATAGTGAAATTTTGACAAGACGTTGACGTTAGATGAAGGTATTTCACATATATTTCTGATTCATGCAATAAAACTGGTATGTAAATGAAGCATAGTGTACCTGGAGCCAGAATATATGTGTGGAATTAAACCTATACATCGGTGAAAATCTTGTAAATTGTTAGTGTAAAAGTGCATCAAGACTGCAAAATCATATGTGCAGAATGTAAGAGACCCTCATAATTCCATAAAATGTGTTTAAACTCCAAAACTTTCTTTCGTTTATATCTGAAAAAACGAATAAAGACTGTGTAAAAGGTGTTTAATAGATAGTACTAAAGGCATAAAAAGTACAGACATGCTGACATTTTGGCATAACGTTCAACTTAACCTAGAAATGTGTAATTAGTGTCAAAAGACGCAGAAAAATGCAAGGAATCTGAAAATGGAATGTTCATGCATCATAAGTCCATTCAGAAGTCAGTATTTGCAGAAATAAAATTCCAAAAATATGATTGTTATGTTGCTATAGTAATTTTCAATTGTTTCCCACATTAAATAAAACCAATATCCGGGCTCGACGTAGTCAGTCTTCCATGTTTACCTGTAGCAGCAACATAATTAGTTTTGCCCCTAGAACACAAGTACTATCAGTTATTGTCAACAAATTAGTAAAAATTCGTGTACTCACACAGCCATCTTGGTGATTGAATGTCGTGACAAAATTTGACAGTCAAAAGTCAGAATGTTACATTAGTGGAAGTTACATTAGCCCGAAAATACATTCAGCAGTCTCTTCACAAGCAATTGGTACAACAACAACTAATTGATACGAGGTGAATTTGTATAAATAAAAAAAAAGTGACCAAGTGGAATCTTTAAAAATATAGTGCAGTGTCGTTTCACCTGGTAAAGTTCCTGTGGCAGTATAAAGGATACTTCGGTAATTTCCGCTGCGAAACGCCAGTTCAACGAGGGAACATTGGAGCAGCGCGACTTAGTGTAGCAGATTTCGCAATACAGCGTGGCTACATGCTGATTGAAAAACCAGAAAGAAATATTTAACTGTAAGTGTCGACACGTAGTAAACAGATTTGCAAATTTAATAAACAAAGCGCTATATAAATCTTTACAGTAAAATTTCACTTGAACTACTGACAGTATAAACACATTTATGCACTGTTATAGTAGAAATTTAAGGGGGAATTTATTCAATTATTTAGTATAAACAGTACAACAATTATTGTACATTGTGACGAAACCCATAACCTGCCAAATTCTTTTAATATATTGAAATCTTGTTAATTTAAATACATCTTTTATTTAAGAATTTAGAATATAATCTCAACACATTCAAATTTAAATCAAAATAAATCAGAATAAAACAAAATATAGGAACCCACACACTGAGAGAGTCTCATAATCAAATAACAACTACATATAAAAAGTATAAAGGCGCCCAAAATCAAAATCCAAAACCAAAACAATACATATAAAAAAGTATAATCATAATAATATAGACGGACGTCTTAGGAAGCTCCTATTAAAGTTTTAGATTAATATCTTGAACAGGCTTTATTATTGGTAAGCATTTATCTTTTAAAGTAAGTTGTCTCAAATACGTTTTTTTCTTCTAATACATGGTTGTGCCACAGCACGGCAGAATGGAGTGAATAACAAGCAAATATGAAAGAAATGAATCGTACCGCCTTCCCAGAGGTTACAAGTAAATATTTCATCCCGCTGTTTTATATTCCGCAATACAACGCTCCTCGAAAAAAAGCGCCACTAAATCGGGGTGAAATGTAAGAAAGATTGATAACGACGCGTGTGTGCACCCGAGAATTTGCTTGTACATGCCTCGAATTCCTCTGTGTTCTCGTGGCAGTGCTTATCTCTCAATCTGACAAAGAATATTGCATTACCAACATTATAAGTATTTAATATAATACTGTTAAGACCAGAAACATTTCACAATGTAAATAACAGAAAATAGATAAGATAGATAAGTTCGTCGTTAATAAATGTATAAAATAAAAGCTTACGATAAATTGATTGAGATATTCCCGCTTTTTAAGGATTAATAATAATTTACGTAGACTCTTCTTAGATGGAATTAGTAAATTTCGGTAAATATACATACAGGGTGTCTCACGGTGACGGCCCATTATAATTATTTCAGAGACTACTTACAATTAGATTTGAATTTTGAAAATTTGGGATACCGGGTTTTCGGGCATGCCCTTCTCAACAAAAATAATGGCGTCCACGTACCACTTCCGATTATACCGGAAGACGCCATCAACTTGCTTATTTTAAATGGAACAGCATATACAGGGTGTGGCGTCTTTAGTGCAGAAAAAATAAAATGCAGATTCCTAGGAATATATGCAGTAACAAAGCCTTATATAAGAAATTTATATATCCACGTTTTGTCAAGAAAATTGAACTTCAATTTTGTAGCGAAGAAATAAATCTTAGTACGGTCCTGGTCAAAAAATGTCATGCCATTCGATTAAGATCAGGGCACGCTTGCTGAACCGAACTTAACAGAGAGTCAAGCTTTTGCGCAAATCAGTGTTGCCAAATTAAAATGTATACACACAAAAGAGATAAAATGTTTTAATGCAATAATAAATAATTTTGGCCAGTTTAATACAATCCTCTCGTTTTAATTAAAAGGAAAAATAAACATAAAATTCAGTTAGTTATTTCACTGTAAATGATAATGTGCAATCCCAGAAAAGAGGTTTGTAGAAACAAAGTACATGGTGTTACAGAAAAGACTACTATTATTTTAGCAAGTGATAGGTTGGATCACGAAAAACAAAAAAGATGCAAACTTACCGCTATCGTTCGATAGTAGTAAACGTATTATTGTTGTCCTCGTTATCCATTGCCGATTTAGTTAAGACAATAACTTAAAAAATAAGAATCGTCTTTAATAAACACTTAACGTCTAAATAGTAGAAGAGCGATTTTTTTGACACAACTTAGCAGCAATTCGCCCGCAAGTCAAACGCGTACTGACAGACTGATACTGACACTAGTGACACTCCACAGGTGCCGTACGGAGTGCGGACTAGGTCAATGTTTTTTGCGCTATGTTAAACAGGACCGGCATTACACAAAAAATAGTAGATAACTTAAAAACTAAAAGAGATAGGTTGATACAGTTCGAAGGAGAATAAAATTGTGTATCAGAATATAGAAAAACATACAGGGTGTTCCATTTAAAAAACCGACTTATGAAGATTTGAAGTTAACTAAACTCGGCATTAAATTTCTAGCACCCCGTATGCAATTAAGCCACTTTGAAAGTACGGATGGGAAGCTTAGGGATCTAGCTATCCCCCCTATAAATATTGTTGCTTTATCTTTCTTATTAGAACATATACATGGTTTGAAGCTAGTCACTGTTTCTCCCCATTTCTTTGAAAAAAAATAGATATCTCTTAAATGGTTAATTTTAGGAATAGGGAAACTTCATAAAAGTCCACCTAAAATAACAAGTAGAATCCAAAATTGCAATAATATATAGGGTGTTTAATTTAAAATAAGCAAGTTGACGGCGTGGTACGGGAACGCCATTATTTTAGTTGATAAGGGCATGCCCGAAAACCCAGTATCCCAAGTTTTCAAAATTGAAATCGAAGTAGTCTCTGAAATAATTCTAATGGACCATCTCCGTGAGACTGCCTGTATATTATAGACAATTTTGAAACACAATATAGAAAATGTAGGCAATCTGTCTATATGCATTGATTAATCTCAAGATAATTTAAGAAAATACGAATTGGAAAGAGTAATAGTAATTGTTAAAAAAATTAACCATAATCCTGTACACGGTAAGTGAAGTAAGTGAAAAAACATATCTTTCTGTAGAAATAACCTAAGATATTTTATAGGCACTACAACAAAAAATATGAGCGCTTTTACAGTGTAGATTGCGGTAAACGCATACTGAAACACCAATTTATTTTTATACCCTTTTCCATCCACCCCAGAGGAGTTAGTAAGAAGTTGCACAAACTGCCTTAAAACATTTAAAGAGTTGCCTAACTGTTGGACTACTAGAAGAGGTTTTTTAAATTCTACATCCAAGAACATCTGTAAAGAGCGTACTTTTAAATTTTCCAACAAGGGTGAGTGTTTTATTTAATTGCTTGTAGAATTTAGGTTTTCAGGCACATAATCTTTGATGTGTTTCATAAGACAACATTTAGAAAAATACGACAATACGACAATAGATACACCTCAGGGGTAGAAACAACAAAGATTAATAATAGTATACTGTGTTACTTTTGCGGCGAAAAAATTTTGTAAACTAACACTATTAATCTAAGGATTAAAAGTGTCAACTTTAGCTCCTAGGGTTAAAAGTGAATACTTCTGTTGCTAAGATACCATTTTTTCTTTTCAGTAAGGAAAATGTCAACCTTAGAGACTTCTGACAGTCAAAAAATGTAATAGTTTTGTGAAGGTTGGAGAAAAATATGTTTATTTCAAATTTGGTTTACATTGACAACAATTCTCAAAAAAAAACACCTATGAATATAGTAGAAATAAGTTTGTTTATACTTTTTCAAATTTTTTAGAAAGTTTTATAAATTAAATACTGCTAAATAAGCATTATAAAAAACAAAACCTCAACACAAACATATAAAGTTCCATCGAGAACCGACATCTGCTTGATTTCAAATGTCAGTAGTTGTTCTAGGAGAGAATGAACGCAGTTCAAGGTCACTCCAGGCTGCCACCGGGCTGCCGCCA